>NW_024884364.1:43577367-43983602 GCF_019232065.1 Centrocercus urophasianus | reverse complement strand
GGTGCGGGGCCGGCGTTCGCGGCTTTGTGCCCGCCGCGGGGCGGCCCGGTGGCGGTGGCAGCGCGGCTCCGCGGGGCAGCGCCCGCCGTGCAGAGCGTCGCGCTGTCAGCGGCTGCGGGGCGGAGGGCCGCCCGGGTGCCCGTGGCTGTCCGTGGGCAGAGCGGCGCTGCCCGGCTTGGCCGCGGACCGCCACCTGCGCTCGGCCCCGAGCCCCGCTCCGAGCCGCGCGGTGCCGCCTCGCGCTTCGGGGGCTGCTGCTGCTGCTGCTTCTGGGGATTTTTTGGCCGGTGTTCGCAGAGGGTGCTCTTCTCGCTGGAAATCTGTTTTTAAACAGCGCCCGCGATGCAGGGCTTAAAATATACGCGTCGTCTGTCGGGGATGCGTTGTTAACGCGCGGAGGGTGAGCGGTTACCCTGAATTCTTTAGGGATTTTCCATTTAAACTCGGCGAGCAAATCTCAGTGTTTTTTTTCCTAGCAACCTTGCGCGTCATTTATCGCTCGCGAAGTGACTGAACGTGTGAAGTGAAGCTTCCCCCACAGATACGCCGCTGATTGGAGTGTTTCGGGCATGGCGTTAGTGTGGGATGGAAAATCAGCGCGCTTCCATCTCTTCCCTGTGCGTGTATGGGAATTAGGAGAAGCTTCCCCTGGTTGGAAACGGCTGCGGGTTGCCGCGGTTAATGGGGACCCGGCTGCCCCGCACCACTGTGCCCCGCACCGCTGCCCTGAGGGCGGCACTCTGCGGTGAGCCCCGGCGAGGCGCTGGGATCTCTTTCAGCCTGCAATAGGAAGCCCGTCCTGAAGAGGGGATAAATGCCAGTATTAACTCGAGAGGGATATCGAGTGCCCGCCCGTAAGCTGGGGTCGCCGGGTGTTTGCAGCGTATGGATGGTATTATGGGTGTGATAAAGGTGCAGTAGCTCCAAGCATGCCACTGCTCAGTGCAGTTGGCATTGGCTGCCAGCTGGCCAAGCAGAGCCTGCAGCAGCGTGTGTTACTGGGAAGAGATGCACTTGCATGTAACAAAGGCGCTTGGCTGATCTCCTGTTTGAGGAACTAATTCTTCAAAAAATCTGCTTTTTGGCTCTGCGGCACCCTGGGTTCCCCTGCCTTTGCACCCTTCCTCTTTCCCTGTGGTTGCCCGCACCAGGCTGGGCTCTGTGTAAACACAGCAACCCGTCAATGCTTCATTCCTCTCTAATCCCATCCTACCCCGCTAATCGCCTCACCAAAGCTTTGACGTGAGGTGGTAAGGACCAGGCGTAGTGTTCCAGCCCTGTGTCAGGTTTGGAACATCCCTGGCACACGTGGTTGGGAAATAAAAACTGTGGCTTGAGGGTAGATCCCAACAGTGGGAGGGAGAAGCAGCCAGAAAATGGCACCTGGGGCGTTGCTGCAGAGCCAGCTGTGCACGGGGAGCAGCGAGCGGAGGTGGGAGGGTGCAGCTCCCTTGGCGTAGCAGCAGGGTTCTTATTTTAGCGTGGAAGACGGCCAAAGATAAGGAGCAGTTGTCATCCGGCTGCTGGGAGGACTTGTGGAACAACAACAGAAAGCTTTGTGGAGGTGGAAATGTTTTCATGCGGGTGCTAAAAAAAAACGAAAAAAGCAGATAACCTTGTGAGTGATGGACTTGCCACATGAAGCTGGTGGTACAAGGTTCTTCCCATAAAAACCAGAGTGATCCTAATTAAGCCCAGATCCCGTGAAGTGACGCGTGGCTTTATTCATTTCAGATGTTTCTAGGTCCTAGAGATGGGGCCAAATGTGAATAGTTTGATGTGGCAGAGAGTTTAACCCCAATTATTTTGACATAAATCACGTGATTGTTACAGTAGCCAAGTACATGTGATGGGTGCCCCCGAGCTGCTGAGTGAAAAATGTGTATATATTTTTAAAAGTTTCCATGAAAAAACCTATGAAGACCATTAGAGACAGTGCCTGCAGGTTTGCTTGTAGGACACACAGCTGAAATGGGGGCTTTCCAGAGCTGGCAGCTGTGGAGGGAGCAGATAAGTGGTCTCCTTGCAAAGCTGGGCTGGGAAAATGACCTGGGAAAGCACTGGCTTTTCTAGTTGGGGTGGATGGAGCACGTTGGGGATGCACGGTACTGGCTATGGATGGCTTCATTTGGAGGTCAGGCTGCCCTGGGTCATGTTTCCAGAACTGGCATCTGCAGAGATATTTTTGGTAGCCTTTCATATACTGTCCTTTGAAAGAAGGTGGTTTCCTTTTTCGTTTTGTTTTGCTCAAGCCTTTCTGAATTATCTCAGAAGACACCAGATTTCAAAGAGGAGGTAACTAGCTTTGTGAAAAGTTCTAGACTTTGAACTGTCACTGGCCTTCCTCTGTTCCCCCCTGGAATTTCCTTTCCAGTTTTTTTCCAGTGTTATCTTTTCCATATCTTTTCCTTATCTTTTATCTTTTCCAGGGCACTGAACAGTCCAGTAATTTGGCCACTCTGTGTAGGAGCCACTTTGTCAAGTTATGTAGCGTTGCTGGCCAGTTCTGACTTCCTTCCACCTTCCAGCAGATCTGCCCACATGTACAGCAGTCACATAACAGTGCTGTAATATGGGTAAGAAGCAGGCTGACCTCTCCACCCTAGTGAGTTTCAGTGGGGTTGTTGGACATCTGAGGCTGTAATTCCCCATCCAGTTAGTGCGGGCTGGTTTTGAACAGCAGTTTGTCCTCCAACACCTTTGTTTGCTTCAACCTTTCAATTATGTTTCTGCTTTTATTGTGACATGGAAACAAAGAGGCCGCAGAAATACGGTGGCTACCAGGAGGGCCAGGAGAACAATGGCTCTCACGTGCTCTGGCAGACGGTGCATTTTTGGTGGCAAAGCCAGGTTATTTGGAGGAGTGCAGGTCTTGCATTCCAGTGAAAAATAATTCATTAGCAGCCATAGAATAATCACTTTGCTTCAAAAAGGCACTCCAGCTGCATTGCACCAACTGTTCTTTTTCAGCCTCTGAATCCTTAATGACAGTAGTAGCTAATTTCTTTTTCTGTGTTTTTCTAACTGCACTGTCCTATTTTCTCCGAGTTTATTGAGAAAATAATAGAAGTCATTACATAGCTACTTGTCACCTTTCAGAGAAGAAAACTTCTCTCTGGTTGAATAGCCAAATTAGTTATTTGGTGACCGACTGGAACAATAGCAACTTTTTGTAGCTCATCAGTTATTCATCTATGCTTGCTGAATAAACTAATTAGTTAGAGGAGTGTCACTTAACTTATGGTCCGTGAGTATCAGAAGATGATGAATAAAGTACTTGCAGACAGTATAGCAATTGCGCATGTACATTGTGTTGCATTCCAGGAAAAAGAGTCATGAAGTGACAAAGTGAGTAATGTGTATTCATTCTATATTTTTTTTGTTTTATTATCTTTGAAAACTTATGTGACTGCACTGCATGAAATTGTCCTTGGTTTAAAAAAATAGTTAGGTGATTCTTTTGGTTGAAGGAAAGATAATGAGGAGCGTTGAATTGAGTGATGTAGAAGGGCAGTGAGAATAGAAATGTGAAGAACTGAATAAAATGTAGAATATTTTTGTGTTTATGATGCATGTCTTTCTGGTGGTTGGTGGTGGATGGCTTGATCTGGACTCACACGAGGCCGTCGCAAAGCAAAAAGGAAGGGCAACGCGTTGTTTTTTAGTTAGGGTTTTCCTAGCCAAGCAGCCAGGCATCGCCACAAGAATAGCAATCCTCTCCTCCAGCCTTGGTGATGGATGGGCTGGAGGCGGGAAGGTGGCTCGGTCAGGCAGTGAGGTGGGGCGGAGGCCTGCAACCCTGTGGTGCCTTGCTGAGAGCGCCAAGAGTCAATTAAAATGGATGTACAAATAGCTGCCGCTGTGCTTTTTTACAAATAAAATCTTATCTACTTCCCCGGGGGAAGAAAAAGAGAGCTATCGTGCTTTGTTTTAAAGAATCTGGTGTGTGGTACCGTATTGTGCGGTACACTCTTTGGAGTCCCGGAAGAAAGTTGAGGCAGGGACTGAGCCCAGAAGCCTGGCCTCTGGGGAAAGTTATGCACAAGCTCCACTGGGAAGTGGTTGGATCACAGGACTCAGCTTGAAGGAACAATGGCTCTGTAGCCCTGGATAGTCTCCTGGTGGACAGCAAAGGCTGCTTGCTACCTAGGGGAGAGTGTGTGCTATGTAGGTGCATGTGCCCAGGCCCGTGCTTATTAATTTAAGCCTGTCCTAGAAGAAGGAATGCAGAGAAGAGCCCTGCTGTTGTAGTCATGAGGTGCAGTTAGTTCATCCCTGGGGTCAGATGGAATTGTCTCTCTGTTTTGGGTATGGGAGGACCTCTGTATGGTGAGGGTGGGTTCACAGGGCCTCTGTGATGGAGGGAACTGAGTTCTGTGTCACAGCTCTTCTGCGTTGGACAGGCAGGATACGTCAAAGGAAGTTGTGCTCCGATGGGGTTCGTGGTGTCAACCTCGGTATCTCGTATCCCATCCAGCCATTATATTAACCAGCAGTTCAGCTTAACGAGGACTGCTTGGCCAAGCTCCAGTTGTGCTGGAGTTAAAGGGATGTTGTTGGGTGGAAGAAAGCAGTGGTACGGAGTTATATCCCTGCTCACTGAGGGAATGCACTACCCTCTCTGGTTTGGATTTGCTATCTGAGTCCTTAAGTGATTTATTTAGTTACTTATTTATTTTTAAGATGCTCAGGTAGCAGCCGTGGGCCATCCCTTCCGTGTTTTGTCGTGATACCATCACTTGTGTTTTAGGATATGTTCTGGCTGTCATGGTAACTTCCTGTCTTCCAGAGAGAATCGTGACACTGGTGGGGCTAGCCCAAGTGCTGCTAGATGCCAAAGAAAAGAAAGCGAAAGCAGAGCATTGAGGTAGGCCACAGTCCTCACATCCACTGCATGTATTTGCAAAGCTGGCTATGGCGTGGAGGGACTTAACGCGGCCTCCCAGCCCCTATCCACACAGCATCTGACCCCGAAATCGTTAAGTTGGAAGATGAGGGGAATGCTGATCACGAAGGGGCTCTGGACAACATGGCCACGATGTTCAGAGCCCCTTCATGATCAGCGTTCCCTTCATCTTCCCCTCATCTTGCTGGAGAGGCTTGTCAACACTCCTGCTTCCTGTTTGCTTTCTGGCGGGGCTGAAGAGCTCTTTGCTTTGAAGCACAGAGGCCCAAATACTTCAGGGCTCAGTGCTTCTGAAACTGCTTTTCTTGAGGAGAGGTGCCACTGAACTTCCAAGGAGCTGAGGTTCTCTTATGTTTAAAAAGGAAGGGGGTGTTTCTATTAGAGTTTCCTGTTTTGAACTTAGTTACAGAAGGATTGTCTTTTTGCATTTTGTATTGTAGATGTAGTGCACTTATGTGGATTATTTTCATAGTTATCTTATTTTTATCTGTTTTGATTTGTGCAAATAAATCTTCCTGTTCTATTTGAGGCTGCTGCTTTAAGGAAGTCTAAGTAAGGTTTCCTGTCAGGAATGGTTTAGATGTGGTTGAATCTTGCCCTGGGGCAGGAGAATGGCTCAGACAACTTATCAACGTCCTCTTCAGGACCTTTCCTATGGTTCTAGGCAGTTACCAGACAAAATACATTTGTAGTAAGTTGTTCTGGTTATGCTGATAGGATTTTGCTGAAGCATTTAACATGGGTACTTGTTTAAAAAGGAAATAATAGCTAATTGCACTATAGTTACTGTGCTGAATTTGACAAATATCTCTTAAAATTACAGAGGAAAACAACTGATGTTACATTTTCAGACTAACAGTATGATATGGCTGTGATTAATTTTTCCAGGAGCTGTGTGGTTTTTATATCTGCTTAAGTGTATTAACATTTTGAAAGGTCAAAGGTAAGCTTTAAAATGGATGCCAAATTAAGATGGATGGGAGGAAAATGACATTTAGTTCTTGTTACTGCATATTGTTTGAATTTGACCAAAGGCAAAAACAAAACAAAGAATCACCCTCCCCCCAGAGAGGCACAGATGCACATGAACACTCTGTCCACCTGACATCCCAGCATACCTGCTCCAGGAAAACCTTAGTGGTGCAGGCAGATCCTCATCCTAACGAAAAATTAGTGGTCTTTGCTTCCAGATGGTCTAAGTACTCTGCAAAGCCTCTCTTTTAACTAATGTGAGCGAACTCTCTAAATAAATCTAGCTAAAATATTTATATTAGGAAAATATGGCTCATGTGAACCATAACCACGCTACCATTTCCTGCCCTTGCTGTGTTTGAGATGACGGCTTCACCACGGAGAAGGGACTGTGCTCACAGTGCTCTCATCTGTCTCCACACAGCCCTTACCAGACAAAGTCTTTCTGAAATAAAAGAAAAGAAAAAAAAACAGGTTGCAGTGGGAACGGGTCCTCTGCTTCAGTGGGAAAAGAGCATGATTAGAGCTGCTGTATGGAAGGAACCAACGCACAACAACTCTGATTTTGGAGAAAGCAGTATAGCTTGCCAAGAGGACCGAATCTGATTTATGCCCGTCGTTTCCAATCTTGCCCTGAAATTAGGTTTAGGACCTAGACTGCAGTGCACCATGGCTTGGGAATTTTGGCCACTCCATTATTTGAGGGATCTTTTAAATTCCCTCCCTGCTAATGATAAGTCATCCTAAGCATCCCTTTCGGGTGCTGAAGATGTTTGTCTGAGGTTCTGACAAAAAAGAGAGGAAAAATGTGTTCAAGCTCTTGGTTCTGCTGTGAAAATGTATTTTTCATTTCAAGCTGAACCGATTCCTTCAAGGCCTTGCTGCCTTCCGAGTGGAACAAACAACACGCTTATTTTTTTTTGTTTTACCAAGAAAAGGGGAAAAAAAAAAAAAAGTAGTCCTTCAGTTGCTCAACCTAAACATTTCTTTCTGTTTTATGGTTGGTTGTTTTTTCAGCTTGGCCACTGTAGCAAACAATTTCATTATTTGCATAGCTCTAATTGCAGTGATTAAACAAACACAGCAAATGCTGACCCTTCGCAGAGCCTCATCACAACCCCGCAGCCAACTTCGTCTGTGTTTTTTCCACAGGGAGGGAGGGAGGGTGGAGTGGCTTTGTGCTAGGCTGAAAAGAAATTACCGACGTTTATTTATGTATTTCTCTTCCCTCCGTACCGTTAACGCTGCCGACATAGAGCAAGAATAATTTCACCCATCGTCTTGCTGGCAGTATCACTGTGGTGTGAACCTGATACAGCTGAAGAACAATCGGGTTTCAAATAGCTTGCTCATGTGTTACTTCCAGGCTGCAGCCTCCCGTGCCTTCATTAGAATACTGCGTAGGATTGATAGTCTGCTAGCAATACTGAAACTAACTCTAAGGGCTCGGAAGCAAACGTTTACACTTTCATTTTCCATTGTGCAGATGGCAGGCACCCTCATACGGGGTTAAGCAAAATCTTAGCTGGCTGCAGTTCCATCAAATTGGAGCAAACAATTTTTTTGGACATTTTTTAATGACATTTATTTATAGCAGGTAGAGCACAGGCGGCTGCTGTTTCTCAGAGTGCTGGAAGAATGTTCTCCAGATGGTGCTTACTGTTTATGCTTTTATTGAGTTCACTTGAACACAGCAGCACTCTACACAAAACACGGAAAATTGGAAAATAAAAACAATTATGTTTTTACAAAGTGCCATGTTATTTGCTGAAATGTCTTATTTGACTGATGAGAGATGCTTCAGGGAGGCATGGGGGATGATGCCACTCGCACAGGCGCTCACTGGAATGGGTGCAGGCATCTTCCCAGCTTGAGGGGAGCTGCCACTCTTCCCCACACGGTGGGTTTTACACTGCTGCTGGTGATACTTTCGTACGTGTACCTCCCATTTCTCCAGGGCTATGGGTGAATTTAGGAAGAGGGTGATGATAGCATTGCTGTGATTGAGTTTTCTCAGTCTGGGGTGGGAGAGAGGTGAGGCAAAGCCGTCCCTGAGCCCTCCTTAGGCCGCGATTCCCCTTGGCTTTCAATCTCCATGAAAAGAAAAGTGTTGAGGTCTTCTGCTGGTCCAAGGTGAAAGCAGTGGGCTGGTGCCCAAGAGGAGCAGTGTGATCCATGGCATCTTTATCTAGCAGTGAAGTTGTAGATCCCCACACCATCCAGTGGTGGGTGTGCTCTTGCTTTTGTAGAGAAGACTGGAAGCTTTAAATAAGAGAATGTGGAATTTTAAGAATATTTTCTCATTAGTAATACTTGGAACAGTTTTCAAAAATTGTTTGTTTTTTTTCTCCATTTCTTCTTAAGAAAGCGAACAGGCTGATCATCAAAGTAGATTTCAACAAGAGGGGGAAAAAAAGCCTTTCAGTAAATATTTCTGGCTTCTGTTAGCAAACAGAACAAAAAGCCAGCAACAGTCCACAGCACTTCAGGACAATTATTCAACCAGCAAAAACCCTCTCCAGTTTAAACTTTCAAATTGGATGCAATTATTATTTCTTTGTGAATACAAGCCTTCAGTTTCCTTTGAAATCCAGCTTCAAGCCATCAGTACGTTCAGTGAAATTGAATTTCAAGAAATGAACACATGAGCTGCCATTCAACCTGTTTTTGGGGGGATTTCTTAGCTAAATGGTGGTGCGGTGCTGCTCAGCGCTTCGATTTCTCTCCTCTTGTGACCCAAGAGACAGCCCTTTTCCAACCCGAATTCTTGCTACATCAGCTACATGCTGTTTATCTTCAGCTGCTCCCTTGGCAGTTATTATTTCTTAATGTGTTAATTGTAGTTCCTGGACCCCAGTGTGTGAGCATGTGTAATGTTCGCTGTAATGACGCCGATGCGTTCTGTAGTTCCTGGAATTGCAGAGAGAAAATGTTGCATTTGTCCCAGGCACAGGGTATCCAGTAAGGGAAACCAATTACAAGAATTCAAATAGCATAAAAAGAACAGTGTGGGTAATTGGGAGGAGTACGCAGTGAGGCTTGGGTTTGATTTTTTTTTTTATTCAATTATGGTTCCAACTAGTGGTCTTGCTTTGTGTGATATATATATATATTTTAATTAAAACTTGAATTATGTCCATTGCTTTCCACCTTTTAACAGTATTTCACTGTGAATTCATTCCTAGTAGTGAGTAGTCAGGGGTAAAGAATGGCTTTGCTGAGCGATGGGGACTGTTAATTATTAAAAAGAAACCTACGGATTTAAAACAAATTAGAACTCATTAAGACGAGGTCTGTTTCCATATAGACTGGCTGACATGGAGAAGCACATCTGTGAGCCTGGAAAATGGCACTTTTTAGCCAATGCATCCCTCACAGAAGTGCACCTGTGCTGCAGGATCGCTGCTGGGGCTCGTCAGAGATCCCAGCTTGGATTGGTTTTTGCTGTCCAAGTCTGGCTGTGACTCAAGCTGTTTTTTCTTAGGGGCTTTCTGGGGAACTTTGTGGAAAATCTCGGGGGTTGAATTGATTGTTGGACGCCGTATACGTAACTATGTACTGTTGCAGCCTACTTTCCTGAAATTGTTCGATGTCCACAGGAAACTCCTAATAAAGGGAGCAAAAGGTGACGTATGATAAGCATTAGAGAATTTAGTTTTATGTTTCCATATGGGCTTTGCACCCCAGGATTTGCTGTCAGGCTAAGATATCCCTCGCGTTGTCAGCAGCATCACCAGTAGCGACACACTTGCATGGGGAGAAGCAGCACCACCATTCTGCTGGCTAGGAATCAGCAATAACATTTTGACATCTGTGCAACAGTTTAAAATGAATTATTCAGCACACAGATCGTGCTTTCAGAGCAGCCAGCGCATCTCTGCCCGTTTACTGCTGTCAGTCAGTGATGGAGATGCCACTGATGCCAGTGGGAGCGGAGCACATGGGCTGGGGGTAGGTTTTGGCCTATAGCCTGGAACAGCATTTGACAGCACCCCTGCAGAAAACGAAGGGAATAATCTGTGTCGCTATTGACAAAGACCTGAGATCATGATGGTGTGCTGTTGTCTTGGCGTATTTTAAATACATTCTGAAATAAAGGCCTTAAACAATTAGTTATAATTTGGGCTGTTCAGGATAAGCTCCAGAGAGTGAAGGATGAGATCGGTGCATTGCGTGTGAGTCCCCAGATCCACCGAACATCCTGTGCCCTCTGGGAGCACACCCAGGCACTGCCCTGCGGCAGGTCAGGGCAAGCCCCAGTTTCTGCCAGGCCAGGGACTGGCATGAAGGAGTCACTGATGCCTATCAGCAGAGAAAATGTGTGAGAGCTGCAGCGAAAGCAGTATCGGATTGGGAAAAACACGGTGAACAGCAGTGAGAATGCGCTTTGGGGAATCGCAGATGGGGGAGGCTGGGAGGAAGGACAGAGCAGCTGAACAGGTCTGTTTGAGACAGGCTTGTGGGAGCAGAGCTAGGCATTTAGCTTCCTAATTCAGCACAGTCCTCTGAATTAAAGTTGCATATGTGTTGTGAGTCTGGCATCTGTTATTTCACAAGATGCCTGTTCTCCGTAGCTGCATTTTAAATATAAATGCAGAACACAGGATGATAAAGTTCAGTGCAGTAGGTTATTGGCATTTCCTTGCCTTCTTTTAAGTACTGTGCTGTAGCTGTCCACTGATGATTTATTTAGTGGGCAAAAATTTGGGAGCACACGGATAGCAGCATTGCAGTGTGCAGCAAAGTCAGCAGCCTGGCATTGTCTCTGTTCATGTTTGGGTGATGGAGCACCCAGGCTGCCCAGAGGCTGTGCAGTCTCCTTCTTGGAGGTCTCCAAGAGCCACCTGGCCAGTGAGGCCTGGCAGCCTGCTCTGGGTGTGCTGCTGGGGCAGGGGCTGGGCCTGATGGATGCTGAGCTGTCTGCCAGCATCAGACATCCTGTGGTCTTGTGATTCTTCGGGTGGCCAACTGAAAACCCAGCCTTCCCATTTTCTGGCCATACATGTGTAGCAAATAACACCCTGCCATGTAAGTAGCCCAGTACTGCACTTGGAAAGGAAAGACATATTATCCAAGTAACTATAAAACAAATGGCTAGCATGCATTAAATTTCTCATGCAGGAAAACAGATCTATAGAGAAAAGACACTTAAGCACATAATGAAAGTTAAGGAGATCCTTATGTCCTATTGAAGTCAGTAGCATTTAAGCATGTACTAAAACCTTTCCTGAAACAGGAACATGTACAGTATAGTAACACAATAGCTGTAAGGCTGATGCTGAAGGGCCCTGAACCCCTGAGTGTGCGTGTATTTGTAGCCTTACTATCATCATCCTCAAGAGCTCTGCCAAGAGGGAGAAATTATGATGAATACCTCACATCTCATGATGCCCAGGTGCAACTCTTTTGCAGGAGGTGTGCTATGCTCGCCTGGTTGCTTGGCACTAGCACTCCTGTGGCTGCCATTTCCAGCAGTGTGAACTGGTGCCTGGTTCTGTACCGTCATGCAGCCAGCACCAGATGCATGTGGATATGTGCATGTCATGCTCCTGTAATGTCTGTGCTGGCTTTCTGTATGTCTGCCATCACTGAGCACCTGTACCTCTTTGCTGTCTTTGATCTACTCACCATCACTGTGCTTCTGGGAGGCAGATGAGTGTTCTCGCCCTTTCGCAGGGAGATAGAAGAGGCACAGGGGGATTTTAAAAGTTTTTGTCACATCCACGTGGAGGCACAATGGGGGACATTCTTCCCCCTGTATCTGTGGGCACTGGGCTCTGTGAGGGTTGCTCAACCTCATGTGATAAGCTTGTAGCCGGGGACTTGGAATGTGCAAGGACCATGGAGGGAACCTGCTTTGCTGGTGTGTTATGAGCTGGTGAGAAACCGGGGACATGCAGAAGACCAAAAAGAAAGGGAAAGAGGGTAAACATCCGAAGTAATATATGTATGGGAGTGAAGAACACTACGTGCTGTTATTGCCACTTGATTGGAAGGATGTGTGCAGCTTGTGAGTATCCATTAATTAGTGGTGCAGTTGCTCTGTGCTGGTATCACTAAAACCTTAATGGTACGTGGTACAGGGCTGTGATTTCTTCCTTTTTCCACATGCCCTTGCCCACTGACTGTCAGTGCAGTGCCTTGTGAACAGGGTATGCCACTGTGCCTGATTATGTAGCGAGAGGACTGTAAAATCCTTCGGCAGTTACCTCCAGTGTTATTTTTCCTTATAAAAGGTCTTTGATATGCAGTACTTTCTTGCACACACAAAGTCTTCAGCGTTTTTCTTTCTTTTGCTGAAACATGCTAATTCTTAAAATGGCTCCTGCGCAGGCATTGCCTGCTGCACTTAGTGCCTGCAGTGCGATGGGTTAGCAGCAACAACAGCAAAGGCTCTCCTTCATTTCCTTTATATGCACATCGTGCAGCTTTTCAAACAGTGCATCAAACAACACCGACTGGAAATTTCCAGGCCCATTTCCTGTCTGGTGCATGCTCATAAAGCAGGATTGTCTGTACGGTGCGTAGCTGCAGTACTGCAGAAAGTCAATAAAGAGCTGACCATCTCACCTCTATCAAAAGCAGTTGAGAAGCCCTGCCTCATCTGCCTTATTAAAACCACACTTGACTCCTGCAGAGGGACATAGCTGGAAACCTTGAAGAGGAAGAATAAAAAGGAGGCAGAGCTTGCAGTGAGTATTCTCCTTATGGGTCTTGCAGTAAGGTTAAAGAGTGTTTATTCTAAAATGGACCGAAAAACAGATTTGTTAAGGTCTTTGTGTAAGTGTGGGCATACTGCTTGAACCTCCGACTCTCCCATATTCAGTACGACACAGAGATGAGATGATTCATTATTGCAGCAATGAGTAGATTGAAATAGCTCCCTGATGGCTTTGTATTTTAAGTGTAAGGATGTGGATGCATATAGATGTGCATGTGTGTATGGACTTTATCTTAGCAAGAAAAGGCATGTTGTAGAAATAGGTACAAGAGGTAGGATTTGTGCTGCAGAATGTGTTTCAGTATGCGCTTGAAAGGCCGCTTATTTTTTAATTTCTTATTTAAGAGTAATCGATTGAATGTTTGCCAGGCTTTCAGCAGGAGCCACCAGGAGTCCCTACCCCCACCTTCCCAGGGCCTGATAGCTTTTTCTCACCTTAAAATGGAAAAAGAAAGAACTTTAACAGAAAGATCATTGCTTTAGCGTAATATAGTAAGATTTCAGAGATCGAATTTTCTGATAGTAATGAAACGAACCATGAGTTGTGCCATGAATTTGATTGCAGTTAATTAGATTGGTGAGATGCTCAACAAATCTGGCCCATTATCTTTAGCCTCACCTACTTTGGGTTTGTATGAAGTAGTATTCTTTTTATATAAATATGAATGTATGTATAGTATGAAAACCTGTCTGGCAGCTCAGTTGTTTGGAACAATTACTGTCTGTGAGTAGTTACTAATAATAGCGTTGTTGGAAACGCTAGTGTGCTGCTGACCATTAATCCCACTGTGTTTATTGCTTTGGTGGCACAGGCTTGGTTTGCCTTTTCACAAGGAAGAATACAGCCGAACATTTCAGCAAAGAGACATACACAAGCTCTGTCCTTCAGCTTTTTCCAGTTCTCATTGATCTTAATGAGACTAGTCATATGAATAGGAGCGACTCGTGTCAAAAAGGATTTTTTGGCTGAAACTCACAATTTCTATTTGTTTGATGTGCCTCCACAGGCTTCAGAGTGAAGAGCTCCTGTTGTTGCTTTTGGCAGTGGGGAATAGCTGCAGAGTGGGGTGTCCCACAAGATGGTCTCATTGTCTTGCCTTTGCTCTTTATGCAGTCTGCTCCTGTTCAGCAATTAATAAGATGGAGTATTTGGTGATGGAGAAAACTACTGGCATAAAGCTACAGCTAACCAGGAATAGCACTGAAGAGCTGATCGTGCTGGGGGAAAAACAGAAGGAGGACTCTGGCACTGGGGAGATTGGCTCTCCAGGGCAGTGGACATGGCCCCAAGTTCAGGGAGAGTCTGGACAAAGCTCTCAGTCAGAGTTTAATTTTGGGTGGGCCTGCGGGGAGCCAGGGGTTGGACTCTGTGATCTTTACAGGTCTCTTTCAACTTGGGATATTTGATGAATTTGTATGATTTGACATGCAGACTGGCAGTTGGTGGGAGGGAGAGCACCCATCAGAGGTAGGAGGTGTAGGTACGGCGGTCCCAGCGTTCCCCTGAAGCTGCCAGGGGTTGTCTCCTTGTTTGGCTGCTTCTGCTGTGCCCAGTGGGCACCCACTAAGGAAACAGGGCAGGCTCTGCCCATTACCTGCCAAGCCCTCATTGTGAAGGGTGCTGCATCTCCCCCATTGCCACCACCTTGGGATAAGTCAGAGGCATCGTGTGTGATGTTTCTCAGGCAATGCTATCTAGAAAGGAAACAATTTTACACATCAGCAGTTTTTTATGATTAATAATATTATCCTGCCTTAATTGAAAAATGGGCTGGGGCCCTTAAGAAAAAATTAAGCTGCAGGAATTAGAATCTAACCTCTTTGTGATGAATGTGTATTTTTATGCGCCACATATTGCTGTCAGTGCTTTTAGGAATAATAGCGTGGTATATTGTAATAAAGAATTGTCCCGTGTTGTTTGTAGTTGCGTGGCACCATTCTGTCTGCCTGACTTGACTTTAAGAGCTCGGGTAGAATCCATGTGAGGGTGCTGAAATCCTTTTAGAGGGAATTTATGTACAAACAGGAGAGCAATGTGTAGTCTCCAAGCTTCGCTATCAGTTGTTATTGCTGAAAGATATTCACAGGGAGCTAATGCCAGACATAGCATTAGCTATCTTCAGCCTTGGTGTCTTTGTGGAAAGTTGGTAATAAAATGAGAGAGGGCTCCCGTCGGCATGATTCTTAAACATCAGTGAATCATCTTATGCAGCGAGGCAGTTGCTGCTGGGGTGAGTGTGTGCAGGGGTCTTTGTGAGCCACGTTCTCTACCTAAAGAGGTAGAGGGGGAGGGAGCAAACCTGCTGCTGTCTAACCTGGCATGGAGCCACGGCTGCCTTCCCCATGGAGAACCACAGCTTCAGCAGCAGCTGAGAAGATCTGAAAGCAGGTAAATGTGGGAGATGGGAGCGTAGCACCTTGAAATACAGACACCATATTCCCCCCACCCAGAGCTTTCAAATACTCCCGTCGGCTGAAATACTGCTAACCCAAACATTCGAACGTGATGAGTCAAATCTCCCTGGAAACCAAGCAGAGAAGAACCCGCATGTGTGGAGTCGCTGGTGCTGGTGTTTGTCTCCGACAGACAGCATAGAAGCTCTCCTCCTCCACCTCCTTCTTCCTCGGGGACACAGCAGAGCGGTAAGGAAGAAAGGCCGGGCTGGCAGCGAGGCAGAGGATCGTCAACTGTGGGATGCTCACCCAAGGGCTCCGCCAGGATGAAAGGTCTGTGTGGCTACCCCTGTCCTTTGTGTTTGAGCCAGCATTGCTATTAAAACAGACCCCGGGGAAGTGTGTGTTAAGGTGCTTCCTCCCATCCCTCTGTCCTTTTCCCCCCTCCCACCCTCATCCTTTTCGTCCCTGGAGGAAACGCTTGTCTCTGCCAAGATCCTGCCTCGCAAAAGTAAACAACATGAAATTACAATAAAATGTTGTGATTTGCTGGGCTGACGCTCAGGAGCTGCACAGTTACGAAAAGAGTCTCCTATAGATAGCCCTGTGAGAAATAAACAATCTTCCATCTTGAGTGGGCTTCAGATCCGAGCACAAGGGCAGGGCGGATGAAGAGCGAGGGATTTCTTCCCCGAACCGCAAGGTCCTTAGGAAGTTTATACTGCAGCAGCTGTCGGCAGCTCTAACATGTTGGTGGTTGGCCATCACACAGTACCACTGATATTTGGAGCTCTGCACGTGTGCGTGCTGTTGTTGCTTGATGTTTTAAGACCGGGTCGTGCACTGAAATGCCCGAGAACAAATAATATGAGCTGCAACTTGTTTCCTCTGGGGTTCTTCCAAATAATTCAAACTACAGCAACCCTAAATGGAGGTGTAATCCCCGGGAGATGAGCTGCCTTGGATGCTTGCCAGTTTAGCAGGCTGGGTAATCTGCGCTGTCATCAAGATTTGAGGATTAGCTTTAGTGAAGCTAGTTGGCTTTGACATTTCATTAGGGAAGTTTTTAGTAGTTTTTCATCCTCTGTAAATATATAATGAATATTATGCTGTAAAATATAGATGATGCAGTTTTGTTACCCTTATACCTTTTAATATTCGTGCAAGTTGAGGCCGGAACTGCAGACATCTTTTATCTGCTGAGTATTTTTTAAATCATTGCTTGTTTAGGAAAGACTAACTGAATCAAAGGCTGATTTTGTAAAGGATCTGCTTCCCCCAGTGCTAACCAATAAATTTTCATCTGGGTAATTTAAGTTACCGAAGTGTTATCTCCCAAAGAAAGGATAAAAGCAGACACTACTTATCCTATAATCTGAAAATATTTTGAAAAGTGAACTGGAATATCAATAAAATGGCTTATCATCAAGGTCTCACAAGAGCAGTAGAGGACATTTATTTAAAAATCAAAATGCTAAATTTAGAGGAATGGACGGGGCTCGTGAGAAGGGAGTGTGTACAAGTGACAGTGCTGTAAATTGTCTCGAGGGTTCAAGGGACTGGGGAAGGACACCGTGTACTGAAGTCACTTGTTCCCAGCAGAGATGTCTCTGCTGATAAGAGCTGGTGGTTGTTTGTGATGACAGTGATCGAAGAGGACAAGGTAGAGGCTCACCCATAAGCTCCTGCAGCTTTTTTCAGAACAGGGCTGTCGCCTGCTTTATTTATCACAGCATGAAGCGCTCCAAGTTTTTTGCCTGCTGCAGAGCACGGGTGCACATCCTCGGAGCTGCATTTGCCGTAATGCTCTTCCAAGTTCTTCTGCATGACTGTGCCCATGGGCACCATAGTACTTCTGGGGAAGGCCGAGAGGGGTTCATGGGGGCCAGCAGGGACACCCGGCTCCAACTTGCAGCAGGGGCCTGGCAGATGAAGGAAGGGGAGGTCCCTGCCCCCTTTTGGCTGTCTTGCCTCCTTGTCTCTGCCTTGCTCTCCTTTATGCCAATAACATTCTGTCCTTCACTGTTGACAATTATTGAAGCGGTTCTGGCGACAGCATTTGTTATCTGACCTACAAAAGCTGCAGAGATGCCGTTCTTCAACTTTGCGACTTAATCACTGCCACAGGAATCAATCCTTCCCAACCTTGTACATTAGTGAGGTCTGGGCCCCGGGTTGAGCAGACTGGATGTATTGATTGGCTCCTTTCCCACCAAAATCCGTGAAAAACTTTAATCCAAGGATACTCAGCAGTTGTGTGGTAAGGCTGACCAGGTCAGTCACACAGGATCCTACCACCACTATCTTGGCACTCATGGTGCTGGGGATGGAGCAGCTGTAGCGTCCATGCCAGGCCATGCTGTGGGCTCTCTGGTTCCTGAGGGCTGGTACAGGCTGGCATTCCTTGCTTTCCTGCCTGCTTCTTGTCTCGCTGTCAATAGCAGTGTATGAGCACTGACTCCTGAAGTCTGCAATGTGCTGATTTGTACTTCTGTTGCAGAGCCTATGAAGTGAAGCTGTGAGTGAAAAGCGGAGCTAGTTGAACAATTTACTTCACTTTACTTAAAAAAATAGAGAAGTAAGTAATAAAAATAAAGTTAAGGTTGGGCTGAATTTTTCTAGGGCTTCAGCATTTCTCCATCATCTATGTCATGGCAACCTGAAGTGGAACAATGAGTGGTTGAACTGAACCTCTGATGAATATTTCTGCAAGCGTTTATTTTAGCGAGATGAGGAGGTGCCGTTAGCAGAAATGCATCCAGCATAAGGAACTAAACATCTTGTGAGTGCAGAGGTCTTGATCTGGGATAAAGCAGCATCTCCCACAGGCTGTGTTCCTGTGATCCAGAAGGTGTAGAGAAAGGGGATGTGTGTGTTTGTGCACATATGTTGTATTCCTATTGAAGGTGAATATCAATTTTGATTATCCGAATACTGATATAGCAGTTTAGAAATAATTTGCCCAGAGGAGTTGTTTACACTGTTATGTTTACCTGACCAATGAAATGAAGACAGCCTTTCAGTCCATGAGTTGCAGTATAGTACAAAGTTTGCCATTCGGATTCCTATGGTTGCACCAACCATGCAACAGTATCCAAAGAATTTTATTGAATCAAAGTAATAAAACTGAAAAGTAGTATTGACTTTACTTTGGCTTTTTCAGCTTCTTGCTAATTTTGGCCTTAGAATATATTTCAGTGCTTTTTAGATTCCATTTTATTTAGTTACTTTATCTCTCAGATTGTAGGCTTTCTGTTAAATCACGGTAACTGTTTGTTGTAAAGAATGGGACATTCTTCCTAGTGCTTACTGGCCCCAGCGTAACATACATTTTCTAATGATTTTTGCTGTTTTGCTGATTTTGAGAATTTGAAGCGCAGAGTGGGTTTATGCAGGCCACATGAATTTCTGGCTTCAAGGCAACGATAAGAATTTTAATGGCTTCGTAAATGACACCATGCATTTAAAGTTGGTTTTCAGCCATCTCAAGATAGTTTGTTGTGCAAGAGTGGCTCCAGAGCAACATTCTTTCCTTCCAGAAGAGAAGGTGCCAAGGGGATTGGTATGTGGAAGTGACTACAGACTGAAAGGTCTACTTCAGGAGTCTTAAATATTGTCCTCGATGTATTTTCACTCAGCGCAGCCTCCTGTTGTTTCAGAGGGCAGCAGTTCTGCAGATCACACTGTGGAAGTGCCCTGGTGCTCTTTACAGACGCTTGCTTCCACTGGCTGGCCACTGCCTTCGGGCTGCTCAGGCCTTCACACCAGCCCTTGGGAAGCCTTTGGAGGGCTGCAGAAGAGAGCACGGCTCTGCCCAAGGAAGCCTGCTTGCATGACCTGGCTTTTTGTGGTGCAGCCAAGACGCCACGATTTTTCTCCAACTTTCAAAGTTAGAGAAATGCATCACTTCCTCAGTTGCGGTTGGAGATATTTCCCATCCATCTTTGGCAGCTCTGTTAGAAAGACAGTAGACATCCCTCTCTTGAGTCTTGTTTTCACAAGCTAAGGGGTTGCAACCATTCTTTCTCACACTGTTCCCTAACATGCACAGTTGTACCCTCTCTTGGTTTCACTTCCTCTCTGCAGCATCATTCATCTTCTGCCTTGCACTAGGCTTTTTCCTCAATTCCTCTCTTCATCTTCCCTACCACCATCATGCATTTTTTCCTGGTTTTTTTCCTGCCTGGATCTCTCTGCGCATTGTGCATCTCACTTTTTGCAGCAGGCACCACGCACCCCCAGAGCTGGGATTGCCAGTCTCCCTTTTAGTGCCAGATCTCCGTGTTCTACCATTTCCTTCCATTTCAGCCATTCTGGGAGATAAATCATGAATGTCAGTGGAGTGGACCTTCTTGCGATGGTGTGCGAAGTATGAGATGAGTGGTGCTGTTCTGCCAAAAGGTGTTCAGTGACTGCTATCAAGTGGTCCTTTGATCTGGAGACAGCAGAATCACAGAATCACAGAATTGTAGGGGTTGGAAGGGACCTCCAGAGATCATCGAGTCCAACCCCCCCAGAAGTCCTCACAGTTCTGCAATACAGATGTCAGGAGCTCTGCTTCTTCTACCCTTCCCTCTCCTTATGCCCCTTCCCTCACTTTTCTGGGTTGTGCTCCTCACCTCCATGGGCCTGGTGGCCCTGTCTGCCAGGCAGCTCCTGCAGCCCTTCTTATGTGTCTCTGAAGCTGTTCCACAAACATCCCTCCAAGTTGAAGGTGGAGTTTCACGACCTGTGGGCCTTAATAGTAGAGCTGAACGTGTTTTTCCCTCAAGATCAGCAGCAGAGTTCTGAGGTTCTTGAGGAGAAAATGGTCTTATCTCTCTGGTACAGGCACAGATACAGGTGATTTCAGGTCATCTGAATAATAAAGGTGCTGAACAACAGTTGCGTGCAGACAGTTGTGCTGTGCTCAACGTGCTGGTCATCTCTGGCATTAAAATAGCTTTTTTTTCTTCTGTATTTTAGTCCCTAGATTTACTCTGCAGTGGGAACTGTGCTTATCGCATGTTTAAAGCAGATTTCTTCACTGTGCGTATGGAGGAAGGTAAAGGAAGTGATAAATCTCTAAAGCCAGTAAGATAAAACAAATCCCCTCTAGCGAAGGGCCAGATACGGCATCTTCTCCTGTCTCAGTGTCTCGGTCTGCAGCTGCCCTCACTGGTGGGAAGATGGCTGCTGCTGCAGCACAACAGAGGGTGCAGGAGGAAGGCCAGGGAGCAACTGCATCACTAAGTCCAGTGCAGGGCTGAGGTGCTGTCTGTCAGCAATGGAGAGATATATGGGGTACTAGAGGGAAAAAAACCACCACTGTGGTTGAAAAGAAAATAAAGAATAGGATTGGGACACTGAGAATTTTTGGCTTCTTTTCCCCCCAATAATCTGAAGAAGGTCCGTTGTCCTCCCAGTTTTTGAGATGGGAAATGCTTTGTAGTTAGTTATTTCCTGCACTCCTTCTTAGCATCAAATCAATAACAGGATCAAACTCCTGACTCCATGCTGTTCCCTTTCTTCCCTGTGCTGCTGTTGGAAGCTGGGGAGCAGCAGGCTGCAGGTCCCAGTGGTGCGGCTTCTGCTGTCTTGTGTGTCTGTTGCACCAATGCCCTGTGAAATGTAGGGCAGGTGTAGAGCTTTCCTGGGAGCCATGGGGCCGCCTCTGGGCAGGCATTGAAAGGCTCCAGCAGAGGCCAGAGAATGCAGAGCGGACACTTTCTGTTTGCTGCCATCCCCCTGCCACTGCAGACCTCCGGCAAGTCTTTGAGGTGCACTCATCTTCTGAGTCACATCCGTGTCACCCGGCAAGCAGCGTGATGTTGGGAGATGTCATCTCACATCACATGGACATTTGCAGGCTTTCTTCTCGGTGACCTTTCAGCCTCCCACCTCACTTCCTGTGTGAATGGTTGCTTGTCTTTTCTGAAACAACATCTTAGTTTCTTCTGGTGATGATAAGCATGAAAGAAAAGCTACGTCAGCTAGAAATGTACAAACACTGTGTGCTTCTCCCGCTTTCAGAATATCCCCTGATTGCTCTTGTATCCTTGTGGAAAGGCTGGAGAGCAGTGCTACCAAAACAGATTTTCTTCTCTACCACCTTCCCTCATGACCACTGCTTGGCAAAGAAGTACAGCTCCTCTAGGCAGAGGGGCACACATATGCAGCTGTGCTCCTGGTAGGTCAGCTGGGCACTGCTAGCTCCAGCACTCACATTCTTCGCTCATTAGTGAATTTAAATGATGTCATTGGAGGAAATTTCCTCCTAATGCCATAGTGCTCTCAGCTTTCTTTTTTTTACCTGAAATAGCCAGTTAAACAAAAAAAATTCTGACAGACCAAAAAAAAAAAAATCAACACGAAACTCCAAGACTCACTTTAATTGCATCGTGAGGAGATCTGCTCTCCTCTTGAGTCAAAAGATTTTTATTTGATTATGTTCAGATTTTTACTCACCAAACACTGTAAATCTTTTGGTTTTAATTAAAGATTTTTTTTTCTTTTGCATTAGACTGATGCTAAACTGGATTCACTAAATCTTCTTACGCTGTAAGTAGCAGTGACCCAGATAAACACATTTAAAAATTCAACTGCTGAAACTACAGTATGTTGCCTTTGTAAGACACAGTGAGAGGAAGTCTAAGCTAGTTCTATAAATTTACAAGGGTAACATGTAGCTTCATATCATTAAAAGCAGATTCATAGACTAATTTAATTCTTTTAAATTAGATGCGCAAATCTGCATGAAAAGTGTTACTTGGTTTGGCATCCGATGCTTCAAAGTTAGAAGGAGGCCTGTGAAAAAATTACTTTTCCCTTCTGCGTCCGTTCTTTTGCAGTGCAACAACAGCGGCTTTGAGGAAAATGGAGGATAATTGCTTATTTATGGATGTGGCTGCAAAGAGTCTGCAGTGCTTTGCCTTTCAGTGCCTGAGCTCGTGGTGACAGTAGTGTTTCATGTAAGGGCTGGGGCCCAGTCAGGCCCACTGCGTGCCCATAGGCATGGCCTGGATCAAGACGGGGACGTCAAGACTTCTCCATGGACTGGATTGAGATGCAGACATCAAGACTTGTCAGCGGACTGGATCAAGATGTGGACATCAAGACTTCTCCGTGGTCTGGTTCAAGACATGGATGTTGCCAAAGTACCTTGTTGGCCTAGATTTGAGTCAACCTATTCCGTGACCCAAAAAACTGTGGTTTAGCATTGCCTGATGGGATGCTACCCGTGGTTTCAGATATGCATTTTGCATGCTTTCTGCCAGAGCAGGTGATAGAGACAGCATCAGAATGGCTGCTGGTGGCATGGCATGCTAGTTGGCCACACAGACCCCACCAGTCCCCACATGCTGGCAGGGAGGCCTGCTGGGCATCTCTCGCACCCTATAACTTACCCGAACGTGGATGTTACCACTTCTTCAGTCCTTGTGAATTTTCAGACAGCAGCGTCAGCTGTGTTTACACAAGGAAGAAATATATACTATTGGGGACAATCAGATAATAAACAGCCTTTAATTAGTGCAAAAGACGCAATGGGACCTAATCCCTCAGTGCCTGTTTAGACAGCCAGACCCAAACAGCTTGGGTCTGGTGCCCCATTACTGTTCCTCTGGGGGAACCGGGGAACGCTCCATTTTGTCACTGCCATCCCAGTGCCTACAGCTGGTGGCTGGTGTGGGGGTTGTCCTAGACCTAGGGAGATGCCACAGGCCATGTCTTGCTGAGCAGGAGCATGGACATTCTTATGTGTTTGTGGTTTGCTTGGTGTCCCCAAAGGAAGAGCCCATGAGGGTGTGTTGCTACAAGATCAAGAAGACAGGCAGCAAAAAAACCCCCAACATTTGCTCCAATGTGCTTGCAGGTTTTTGGTTTTTTTTTAAGATGTTTTGTTCATTGTTCTATTTTATTTCCTCTTATTTGTAGTTAAATGAATGACACTGCAGAGCCAGCTTTTGTCCTTTACTGTGTGTATGCACAGTGATTCATTTCCAGCTGAAAATGTGACAACATGAGAGCGAAGCTCTTCCCACTAGTGTTTTCGTGCAGGGATTCGCCCATTCTCCCACCTCCCTGGGAGAGCTGAGCCGTCAGTGCACAGCCACACATACCCCTGCAGGTCTATGAGGCTGGGCAGCACAGCCGGACGCCAGACCTCCCCTCCAGGTTTGCTGGAGTGGCCCGGTGACGTGCCCCAGGGGACTTACAGTCAATGATGATGGATTACGCTGGTCCATTAATGCAGCAGTCTCATCTGGGAAAGATGTAATTGCCGTTCCGTGTCCCGCCGCTTCCGTAAGTTTTTCAGCACACGTAGTAGTGCACGTCGCGATGGAGATGGCTGGTGACAAATGTTGCAGTAAATATGTCAGGGGCTCCGCATCCCCTGGCAGCTCGCTTCTATTCTGGTACCAGGCAGCCATCGTTAAGATGGGGGAAGTGATAATCACAAAATTTGCTGTACTGCGTTCGTGATGATGTACCGCTCTTCTAAGATTTGATGGAAGAGCGTGGGCAGTGCTGATCTTGTTTCCTCCTGCAAGACGCGTCTGCAAAATAGGTTTGTGTTGCCTGGTTCCTTGTGAGCAGGAAAGGCTCGGTGCAGCCGATGGGATGGAAAGCGGTGTGTAAAGGACTGTGAAACGGAGATTTAAAAAAACGCTGCATTTTTTCTCACATCGCAGGAACCCCGTGCTTTTCTGGCTCTTCTAAACAAAATGCCTGCAGCTGCTTACATATTTGGCAAAGATGAAAAGAAGGGGATATTTTTGCTTGGAAGCTTTTCCATCCACACAGCTTTGGATAGGGTGGCGTTTGAAACCTGGTGTGGGCGTGCTGTCTGCGTGAGGATTAGTGCCGTCAAGTGGCTGACGAAATGTTGGGTTTGGTGTACTGACGTGATGACGTGTCAGAGAGGGAGAGTAAGTCCAGTAAATCTGGAGCTACAAGTATAAAAATTGATCTTGAACTGGCGAGCTGAAGGAGGATATTTGAGTTGGTGGGGAGGAATGCAATGTTAAATAACTGTCTTTTGCTCTCCAGACAGCTAAAGCGTCTGTCCCCTTCCTTCTTACAGTCTCCCTTTAGATACTGAAAGGCCGCTATCAGGTCCCACTGAAGCCGCCTCTTCTCCAGGCTGAACAGCCCCAGCTCTCTCAGCATGTCCTCACTATGGAAGTGTTCCATCCTAGAGCTCTCCAGCTCCAGGTCTCGTCATTGCTACTGCATTCAGTGGGAACTTTCTGGTGCTCTCTTTCTGGCGTGCAGAGCCTGGAGGCTGTACCCTTTCCTGTCCAGCACAACAACATTTGTGCTGCTGGTAAGCCCATCAAAGCTGCACCTGGGAGCTGCCGTTTTGGCCCACCCATTTTGGCTGTTGGATGGCATCAATACCTGTAGTCATGCACATTTTTTCTTACGGTCTTAGGAACATATGTGCATCACTAGAAAGGGTTGGTGTGCAGGAAAGTTTGATTTTTTTAACATGGTGCTGCATTTCTGCTGATTCTTTACTTATGGAAGGCAGGATGTACGTTGGGACAGTCAGAGGTTGTGAAATTTGGGAGAATTAGTGATTCTGGCCACGACGATGTTGAATTGTGATCACAGCCTGCCTCCTGCTCGTTCCTCCTTGCTGCCATGGGAGGGTTTGGGAGGCAGCTGTAGGTGTTGAAGCCATCATGGTGCAACGGGGCAAAGTCAGGTGTTTCACCTGCAGAATGGTTGTAGCGGTTCACAGATGGATTTTAACTTGACCTGGCCAGCTGAGCAGGGTGACTGGTGTGATGGATCCCTGTCCCCTGCAAGCAGGAGCTGCATGGTCATGTCTGCAAGGAGGGACAGGCAATGAAGGGCAGCCTCCCGTTCTCATCTTGATATTGGAAAGATCAAGGGAATGCAGGGAGAGTGTGTGAGCCTGGGGTCGGGGGAGTGGGTTGGGAGGAAAGAGCGAGCTGAGGGTTGCTGAGCTGGGAACAAACCTCTGCCGAGGAGCTGGCAAGGCTTTGAAGTCGTGTCACTGACATCAAACTCTGAGACCCTTTGTAGGAAACACAGTGCTTTAAGGACTGTTTAATAAAGCTCTCGACTGGGAAAGGAGCAAATATTTTATCAGGCTGACGCTGAGTGCTTTTTGTTGTGGGTTTTGGGGGAAGCGGGACTGGCAATTACATTTAATTGATATCCTTTTCCTCTTGTTATCATTGGGGTATCGATTGCTGGGAAAACAAAATGCGTGTTTTAAAAAATTTACTGTAAAGTCACAGCTCTCATTTGTTTTGTTTAGCTCTGTGCTCTCAAGCAGCTCATTTTTCTTTGCTTTGCTGGCAAATAGAATGTTTTGATTGAAAACAATACTAAATAATCAGTTAGATGGGATGTTTAATGACAGGAAAAATTGTTTAAAATATTTTTTCCCATAGGAAAATCATGCCGTTTGCTTTTCAAGCCTAAGAAGCCTTTTAATGCCATTGTAAGTCTGCATCCTTCCTACTGTCTCGCTCCAGAATCAAACACGTGGGCACAGTGCGTGTGTTGAAGCATGTGGTTCAAGGAGTGGTGGATCCCGGGAGCTCTGGCACAAGAGACATCCATCCCGAGTACATCCAGTTTTTCCCTCCATCACTTTCATGGGGGATTTCTTAGGCCCCCACCTGCTGTCGTTTCTACATCCCTGTGGGTTACCCAAGGCAGTGCAGCAGCCTCCAGTGCCCCTGTCCCAAAGAAGTGATGCAGGTGGATGTTCCCTCGGTCGCAGGAGCAGGGCCTTGTGTTCCCCCGTCTGAACAGGAATTTGGAGCGTGAAAACTGCAGTGAGGTTGCAGGGATGTCACCAAATTCTGCGGCACGTGACTCAGCAGTAATTATGGCTGGCAAATTTATATTTGTCCTTCGCATGTCAGATTCAATACATCAGCTTTCCATATGCTGTCTGGGGCTCTGAGCGCGTGTCCGGCTCAGTGCAAGCTGAGCAAGCTGCTGCTGCTGTATGGGCATTGCCGTGCTGCTCTGAGGGGTAAAATAGAGCCCATCCGGGCAGGGTTTGTTCCCAGCAGCAAGGCTCTTCTGCTGCAGCAGTTTTGAGACAGCCGGGATTGGGATGTGCTGTGGGTTCCATGCCTTGGATCATTTTTTGTGGCCCTCCTCTGGACACGCTCCATCTGTGGTTTATATGTACAGGAGAGCTACTGGTACGTTAATACCTCCATGTGAAAGCTCACTTCCTCCAAATACTTCTTTTCTATTCCAGCAACACCCTTAGTAACGACATGTAAAGCCTTTATGTGTGAGCGGCTGTAACAACACAGCACAGAAGTTGCAGGATGCAAGGTGATTCACGGCTCACTGCTGGGTGTCAGTGTGTGCCCCGGTCGCCCTCTGCCTTATCTACTGCAGAAGGATGCAGAAAGATGGGGCGGGCTTTGGCTGCCTGCAATTGCATGCGTGGCATGGGTGGTCCCACAGCGAGCACCCACAGCCCTGGGAAAAGCTGACATCGGCAGGGGATCAGCAAGCAGGCCGGAGTTATCACCGCCTTCATAATGGCATTTCTGCACAGCTAACGTATCATTTCCTGTAGAGCTGCACACATCATTGCTTAGTGCCATGAACTTAACTCTTATCAGCGCCCCAGTGGGAAAACCCAAGTTATTTACAATAGCTTTCTTTTCAGTGTTGTAAGCTTATTTTCAATTAAAACAAACAGCAAATTAAATATTAAATAGATAAGTAGGGAAAGTGAAATTAATTGATTTTCTGGCACCGGGGTAAGGCAGAAAGAGGAACCTTAAGGCGGTTTTGCTGAGTTGCACTGGCTTCCTTCTTGCTTATCAGGTACATGGCACTGGCTTTAAAAGCCAGGCAGCTCTCACTATGTGTTGAGAAGCAGCAGTCCTCAAAGTAACAGCAGTGCACACTTCAGGTTATTCTTTATTAAAAGAGAAATGTAGTAAAGCTTTCACTGTTAGTAGCAATGTTGGAGAATGCAGTTTAGTGTAAGTCCTCTCCATGGAGACATAGATTCATAGAATGACTCAGGTTGGAAGGGACCTCAAAGCCCACCCAGCCCCAACCCCTGCCGTGGGCAGGGCTCCCCCACATCAGCTCAGGCTGCCCGGCCCTCATCCAACCTGGCCTTGAGAGTTGTGCCTTGCCACCCAGGTGCTGCTGGCATCGCTCGGTTCCTCCACCTCAGGGACACACGGAATGCAGCTTGGAACGGCATTTGACTGTGCCTTAAAATCCCCAAAGCAGAAGCAGGCATTTCTTCCAGGTGCCTGATGGTGATAGATGAGCTCTTTTTTCCCTTGTCTAGATACTTCCTCTGCCCTGTCACTTTCTAAAGCAGCAGTGGGGGATTTTATGATGCTTCAGACTTTCCTCCTGCACAGTTATCTGTCTCTCTCTGTGGGTCTGTGCAGCATGCTAATCCCTCAAGGCACTTTCGCAGCATAATTTTCATCTTAATTTTTCTATTTCTCAATGCTAAATGGCCTTAGCAGGGGAATAGAAGGTCATTTTTCCCATCCCTACCAGATTACTCGTTTGCTGTGGAAACGCAGAGATCATCTCACGCTTTGCAAACAAACGGCAGAGCAGAAGTCCTGGTCTGTCTGCAGTGCTCCTCAGTGCCGCCGAATGGAGGGCAGCAGGGGTGCGGGGCTGGGCTGCAGGCCTGAGGGAGTGTTGAATGGTTCTTTTATAAGGAGGGAGATGATGTGAGAAGTATAAAACCTCTTTTTAATTCCTCAACAAGATGAGCCTGCTTGTTTTGGTGCCGCCGCTCCTCGCTGTCTGAATCATCAGCATTATTTCTCTCCTGCTTTCTCGTGCTCGGGGAATCTCTGCCTGCAGCCAGTGCTGAGTGAGGAAACAAACAGAACCCCTCAACCCCGCAGTCGTGTTTTCCTCTCAACATTTCACGAGATGAGAAGAATCATGAATTATTCTCCCCCAGCCAGCAGCAGCGGGGGAGAAGGAATGACTCATCTGTTTACTTTTAAAAATCCTCTTTAAAAATCAGATGTGCCCGATGATACATGATCGGGATTTCTCTCGCCCGGCCCCCGCTATTAACTCCCGACATTGCTGTAGTCCTGCTCTGGCCGTGACACAGTGCTGCCAAACCCGGGGATTTACAGGCCTCGGGAGGGATGCTCTGGTTTCCCGTTTCCCTGCCTTGGCCGTGGTTTGCCCTTTGTTCGGGGTCGGTTTTTGCGTCTGTCTGCGCTGAGCTGGCAGGTGACGGTGCTGCTCCCGCAGCCGTCCACGCGAGCAGGGCAGCGCTGTGAGCAGCCGGGCCATCCGTACAACCATGGGATCATTCAAGTTGGAAAAGACCACTAAGATCATCAAGTCCAACATCAGCTCACGTACCCAAAACAGGCTTAGGGTCTGCGTGTGGCTGCTGCGGGCCAAGGATGCGGAGCGGTGGTGATGGTGCGCGGTCTGCTCTTAGGTAGCAGCGTGCAGCTGTGCGCAGGTGAGGAATGTAAATCTGGGGTGCTCTGGTGCTTCCCCATGGTAACAGAGTTAAAAATGGACAAGTTTCCATGGTGATTATTACCGCAGGATGCGCTGCTCACTTCAGGAGTGGCACGGGCAGCATGGCAAAATCTGCGGGCGGAAATTATTTACCCTTCTGAATAAATGAAGGCACAGCGCCATTAATACGCTGCTTTGCAGGGAGCATGGGGGGAGCAGAGTGTTAATCTTTGTAGGAAATAGGTTGCAGATTTCACTGTCACCATGAACAGAAACAATCTCTGTCCTTTTTTTGTTGACATTTGCTTGGTTTAGATAAAGACACAGGCTGCTAAAGTAAATTTGAATCAGAATCACGGAACGGGTTGGAGAGGACCCTAAAGCTCATCCAGCCCCAACCCCTGCCATGGGCAGGGCTGCCCCCCACCAGCTCAGGGCCCCATACAACCTGGCCTTGAGTGCCTTCAGGAATGAGGCACCACAGCTTCTCTGGGCAGCTATGCCAGCACCTCACCGCCCTCTGAGTGAAGGATTTCTGTCCCTTGAGGTCTTCAAGAAACATGTACATGTGGCACTGAGGGATGTGATTTTTAGAGGCATAGTGGTGATGGGCTGACAGTTGGACTAGATGGTCTTAGTGGTGTTTTCTGACATTTATGATTCTATCATAAATGATTCTATCATAAATGTCTATGATATCTGCCCTTGTAAAAACTCAGTCTCCCTCCTGTTTAAAAGCTCCCCTCAAGTTCTGGAAAGCCACAGTGAGGTCTCCCCGCAGTCTTCTCTTCTCCAGGATGAACAAGCCCAACTTCTTCAACCTTTCTTCATAGGAGAGGTACTCCTGCACTCTGATCATCCTCATGGCTTCCTCTGGACCCCTGACAGGCTGTGTCAGAGGTGCTGCTGCACCAATGGCCTGACCCACTTAAGTAAAACCTCATGGGGGGAAAATATAACAGCTCTTGTAGGGGAACCGAGGACCCTGCCACGGTGGAACATTTCTGAGCCGTGTATATTTAGAAACATTTGGTTTTGTGCTCCTGCTGAGTTAAAGCAGTGCACTGTCTCTGGGCCCTGCCATACACTGTCATTATGCAGAGCTTTGTTTTAAAGCAGCAGAAGGGGCTGCCCAAGCCCTTGGGTTGGCTGGCGTACGGGAGGGGTTTTTTTTGACTGCAGGCAGCCTTCAGGTCCTTTAAATTATCTGTGTTTATGGCTAAATATAAGTTCCTCAAAACTGTTCGTACAGCACTCACGGACGTCTGTGTATACAGCATCACTGTGTACATTACCGCTATGAGTTGTGGAGCCGTTATCCTGAAACGTGGAAACGTTCAAGGGCTTGTTTTGGCGACAGGGTCTTTCAAGGCAGTCGCAAATGTTTTGTTAAGGAGGAGATTTATGCAGTGCCTAAACCACGTCTCTGCATTGCAGGCCAAGCGATGTCGGTGCCGGAGCCCCTGGCAGCCCCATCCTGCTGACGGCGATGTGAGCGTGGCGCTGCGGAGCCCCAAAGCCCTGCGAGATGGAGGAGCTCTACAAGGAGACTCCCAACCTGCCCATGGATGTCACCAGCCCACCGGCGGCCATGGCCAACAACAAGCTGGAGAACGGCGTGGCCCAGCTGATCACAGCGGAGGCCTGGAACATCAATTCAGCTGACCTGATGAAGAAGGCCCTGTCCCCGCTGGTGACCGTCCCTGCTCCCTCCATCCTGACACCGCCGGCTGAATCACAGAGTGGGGTGGCACTGAAGGTGGCGGCCACTGTGCTGCAGCCCATCTGCCTGGGGGACAGCCCCGTTGTCCTGCCTATCCACCTGCAGGTGGCTGGCAGTGCTGCCCCGCAGATGCCGGCCAGTGGTGCCACCCCATACGTCATGACCACGCAGGGCCCCATCCCACTACCAGTCCTACTGGAGCAGCATGTTTTCCAGCACCTCAACTCGCCCCTGGTGCTGCCCCCCGGCACCGCCTGCCCTGCCAGCCCCCTGCATGGTGGTCTTTTCCCAGGCGCCTCTGCCCCTGTCAGCCAGCCCCAGCTCCTGGACCCCAAACCGTCGGGCCCAGGCCAGGAGCCCGTGCTGCCGCCTGTCTTTCAGACACCGGGTTTCGCCGCAGTCCTGCAGGACCTCTTCCCCTCAGGGCAGGGCGCCCTGGGCTCGGCCCCCTGCCAGCCCCCTCCTGACTATGCTGCCCTCCCACCCCAGGCATTCAGCTCACCCCTCTCCCCGCTGGTGCCCCCTGCCACGCTGCTGGTGCCCTACCCTGTCATCGTGCCCCTGCCCGTCCCCGTGCCCATTCCCATCCCTGTCCCCATCCCCATGCCCCATGGTGCTGAAGCCAAGGTGACCCCCGACCCACCCAAGCCCCCACTCTTCACCCCGCAGCCCTGCAAGGGCACCCAGACCCCTCTGGAGAAGGAGGAGACGAAGCCCTTTGACCTCGTCCACCAGCGGGACTTCTCCCAGCTAAACCGCCACACTGTCATCAAGATGGGCAGCGAGAACGAGGCGCTGGACCTCTCCATGAAGAGCCCGCCCATGGCTCGGGCCTGCGAGGCTGCCCTGCCACCGCCATCTCCTGAGGACGGGGCACTGGACCTGTCGCTCTCCTCATGCCGCAAGCCGGGGGGTCCCCATGGGGAGACGGCCGGCAGTGGGCCCAGTGCCGAGGGCAGCCCGCAGGACAAGCCGGCCACCCCCTTCGCCCCTTCCAAAGCGCCGGAGGCTGCAGGCAAGGCGGAGGGCAGGGTGGTGGGGCCGGGGCCAGGTGAGCTCCTGCGGCCGCCACAGAAGTGGTTGGTGGAACCAGCCGGGAGGGCGGCCTGCGAACCCAAGGCCGGTGGCAACAACATTGAGATCGTCAGCACCTCTCAGACAGCCAAAGTCATCGTCTCTGTCAAGGACGCCGTGCCCGCCATCTTCTGCGGCAAGATCAAGGGCCTGTCGGGGGTGTCCACCAAAAACTTCTCCTTCAAAAGGGACATGCCCCAGGACTCAGTGCTGCAGTGCTACGACATGAAGAGCCAGCCCGAGCCGCGGGACAACACCGAGGCGCTTAGGAAACCCGTAAAGAACAGGAGCGTAAAGCTAAAGAAAATGAACTCGCCCGAAATACACATTCTTCCAATAAAGAAGCAACGGCTTGCTGCCTTTTTTCCAAGAAAGTAAATTATGGGTTTTTAGAATTTTAAGATTATTATGGAAAAAAAAAAATAATAAAAAAGATGCACTTGGTTTTAAACTCATTTAAAACTTTAAACTATCTTTGTAAGTTATTTTTGGGGAAGGGGGAGAGGAGCAGAAGTAGAGTCCCTATAAGCTGGGTTTCTTCTTTTTTTTTTTTGTTATTAAATTTTGACTTTTCGTGGGAAACTGAATAAAAGCAACCTATTTTTCAAGCAGATTGCACATTTTGCAGCTTTAATGGAGTAACGGATGAGTCAGAGGGGTAAGAGCTATTTTCACTGCCATAAAGTGCTTTGATGATGTAATTCTTCATAATGGTTAGAACGGAAATTTCAAAATAAATGTTTGTACGTGCTAATCGGTGGCGGTATCTCTGTCATTTCTGAAGGGCTTTGGCAGCGTGGAGGAGGCCTGGCCAAAGGCTGCAACCGCCCTCACTTGTTCAGAGTGCTGCTAAGAATCCACCTGGGAGTGGATCGGAGCATGATGTTGGGGGCACTGCGCCCCAGTGGGCTTCAGAGTGGCAAAAATGAGGGTAGCTGAGCGGTGCGGCCCTGTGCTGACGCTCACAACCCAGTTCTAAAGTGTTGAAAGCAATAGCAGCAGTTATTTAAACAAGAAAGTCTTAAAAACTGGGGGAATTCGGTTGCAGAGGGGTGATAAAGAAAAGTCGCCTAATTTTTTCCCACCTGGCTGTAGATATATGGAGGCATTGTTTATTGTTAGTTTTATAATTGTCTTTGATGGCTGAAGTCAATGCACATGAAAGAGCAGAACTATGTAACTTCATTACCTGACGGTGTACAAGCCACACACGTCCATGGAGAAATGTGAATGTACCATTACAATAAACGTTCTGGTAAGTGATGGTTTTGCACTTGTGTATGACAGCTGGAGATGCGCTACTGCACGTTGGCTTTAAAGACCATCTAGTCCAACCCCCTGCAATGAATGGGGACAACTACAGCTCCATCAGGGTGTTCAGAGCCCTGTCCAGCCTGACCTTGAGTGTCTGCAGGGCCAGGCACTCGCTGTGGCGTAGCTCTGAACCCGTCATGCAGGTAACGCAGTGCTCCGACTGCGCCACACTTCCTCCCTCTGTAGCCAAACAATTCCCAGGTCTCTCCCATGGGCAGAGATTGCGGCAGTAGTTCTTGCAGGAAACCGGCCAGAGAGGCAACTTCCAGGTTCAAAACGCCATCTCCAGCTATGGGCCTCATCATGAGCTCCACTGACACTCCCACTGCAGAGAGCAGGGCACTACTCAGTGCCCCCACCAACCGCCCAGGGAGCGGGAAGGGCGTTCTGCTGCTCTTTTGGGCTGAAGGACTACTCAGTATATAGAATGAGTGGGTGTCGTGTACCCCTACCATCATATCCTGCCAAACTCCTCTTTTTAAATGTTTTTATTTTCCCCAAAGCTGGCAGAACTGCAAATGCTCGGATAGCTCGTAGCATTGATGGATTCATTAATGTTTTGTCATCTGACAGGCTTTTGTCTTCTTAAAATAATCTTGTTCTTAGGTGAAAAGCGTTCTGCTGCTTTGTTTTGTTCCTCCCAAAAAGCTGCGCTGATGTTCCACCTCTCAGTAGCTGCAGCGCTGGGGCTGAGGAGGTCCCTCAGGACTCCAGTTCCCATTGTCACTTCCCCACAGCTGTGGCCGGGCCATGCGCAGGGTGACATGACCTGCTGGTTTGCCCTGAGGGAACAAGACCCCGAGCCCAAAAGCCCTGATACCATGGCAGTCAGCTGCTCTTAGCAGCCTTTTTAAGTGCACACAAAGCTGTAAGAACACCCAACTGCTGTGGGTGGCTGACTCAGGTGTGAGGACAGACAGGCAGCAGCCAGCAGGCGCCCCAGAGTATTGCAGCCCTCCCTCTCTGAAATGGAGCTGAGGGCAAGGTGTGTGAGGAGCAGCCGAGGCCCCGAGGAGCTGAGGGGAGGCCTGATGGCAGCTGCAGCTCCTCACAGGGAGCGGAAGAGCAGTGCTGAGCTCTGCTCTCTGTGACAGCAACAGGGCCCGAGGGCACGGGGCAGCTGGGGGCAGTGGGCACGGAACAGCCATGCCACAACACCTCCCCTTATGCAGCGCTGGGCAAAGGCCCCTACCTAGGTGCCATCTTCCTCCTACCACTGCTTGTGTGTGAAGCACATGGGCACAGAACAAGGCACATAATTACACGAAGATTGAGCACTTCCACCTCCTCGCTGCTAGCAGCAATTACAGATTTTGTACATTGGGCCATTAATTTTCTCCACGGCTACATATTAACTGCTTCTGAAACTTCTGCAGGAGAAGGATGGGGAGCTGCTATGTGATATATGGAGCCTCCATTTCTGGTGGCTGTTAATGGAGACATTAATACCTCTTGAGAAGTTGAAGGGAAAGTCATTAAGCCATAATGGCAGGAGGAGGATGTTTTACAACAATGGGCACGTGCAAAGTAGAGACAGAAAGGAGCAGCACTGACCCTCAAGGGCAACCCGTGTTGGCTCCAAGCTCCCAGTGACTTGGGGGGTGGGTTTTATTAGGAGGTGAGGAAAGAGCAGAGTGGAATCCCTTCCCATCTGTTTGCTCTCAAGGAGAGGCTTTGCAGGAAGCCATGGACCCCAACTTCGAGCTCAGGGAAAGCAGCCCCAGGGGCAGAGCTGGCCCATTCCCTGGCACTGAGGCGAAAAGAGCAATGACATTTCTAAGCCTGATGAAAACAGGTGATATTTAGACTGACAGAAGAGACACACAGCCAGGAGAGAAGCAAGCAAGGCAAGTATGAGTTCAAGAAGGTGGTGGAACAGGGGAAGATGGAAACAGGTAATGGAAGCCAAAAGCCACCTCCAGATCTGTCATAACATGACACCTATATTAAAGCTAGCAAGAATCCAGCCACAGAATGAAAGGAAGAAGCAATGTGGCAGCCCTTGGCCATAAGCAGACGATGAGCAGAGCAGAGGAAGCTGTCAGCTTCACACAATGCACCCCAGGGAAATGCGGCATTGTGAGCAACAGGGCAGCGAGTACAGGGTGCGCCTGCCTGGGATGAAGGCAGCTGAGACACAAACATCACTCCACACTACGTCACAGCACAGGGAACACGTCCTTCCCCCTCTTGTTCTGCCTCTCCTATGACACAGCCAGTGGTGGGGAAGAGTGGGACTTAGCAGCAAACCCAATTAAACTGGAAAGAGAGGGGAAAGAGAGTAGCAAATGCCTCAACTTCTATCACAGATGCACACACAGCACTGCCTTGTACGTCCCACAGAAGTGGCAGCTGAACACCAAAGGGAGCAGTGCCAGGAGTCCTCTCCTCCACTTGTGCAGAGGCACCTCAGGACAGGGATCCAGCAGCAATGCTCGGCCCAGCAGCAGCCCTGACCAAGGATCTCCGACAATGAGAATGTAGAATATTACGTAATATCCTGGTGCCAGACATTTGGGTTTCTTTTTGTGCTCAAGTTTATGAGAACACGCTGAAATGCTTGGGCAAAGCCCTCACTTTCATCTGGCTGGGACGGGCTCCTGCGTTCCTGCACGTCAGCCTGCCACTGCAACAGTAATGGTGCGTATTTGTGCCACTTGCTTCTGTACACACCTGCCTCTTCACTCATTTCCATTTGCTTCTATACTCACCTTCTCCCCCCTACTCTTTACAGTTTCATTTCTCTGAGACAACGTTACGTACTCATCAGTTCTGAAGTCTGCAATTCAGGACAGCTTCCACGCACAAGCAAATCCTCTAATTTCAGTGTGGAAAATGTGTTTTCCACAGTTGTTAAATTCCCAGTATCGCCTCCCTGCTAGGAAAATCCATCTTGTTGTTTAACCACCTGAATCATTTCTGCATGTCTGGGGAGAAAAATTACTAACCACTGAAGTATTTAGCACTGCTTTGTGCCCACATATCCCAAGCTCTCCTTCAGTAATAGTGTAAGATCCTGGTACCGAAATTATTAGGATACTTTCAAATGAAGTGAGGAAAATGAAAAGAGCACCAGGCAGGATGGCATCTAATAGAAGTGCCTGGAATGGAGTACTGTTCTCCAGGCAAAAAGTTTTCACTGTAATGAAGTTCAGGTTTGTATGGAAGTGCTGGGAACCCAACGCCCTGCCAACCCATGCCAAGCCCCCCTTTGCTCCCGGGATTACTAATGTTCCTTAGCCCACAGCTGTCTCAAAATGGCCACATTTTCTGCATTGTTTTAATATCATCCTTCCCACAATCTCCTCATCAACAGCATTCCCATCCTTTTCTGCTTAAGAAACAGAGATGATAGGCAATGTTCTGTCCAAGTCTGGCATCTTGGCATCTCAACCAAACCACAAAAGAGTGCGTCACTGCAACACAAAACAAGGAGGTCCTTCTCCCCAGGACCTATGTACTATTAAAAAAAACAGCAACAACAAAAACAACAACCCATAAATCCCATCAGTAGGTATGGGAAAGTTATTAATTGCCGAGGATTCTGCTTCACCAGTCGTTCAGTTGTCTACTAAGACCTCAAGGGGAAAAGAATAACACCTCACCTGCATCCAAAGTTACAGTGATTTCAGGTGAATTTGTCATGCTTTAATTGAAGTGTGTAACAGGAAAACGTGGCACGATGGTGTGCCCTTAGAGACCCTGCACAGCTCAGCCATGCAGGCACTGAGCTGCCCCACTGGTCCCAAAACCTGAGGACCATACGCCTCACTGGCCAAGTATCCCAATACTCATGTACAGGGGGTCCCAGCAGGACTGAAAAAGGAAATATTTAAAATGCTGTCATCTACGTTTCGCCACTTCAAAAGAGAAACAACAGTGCTGAGAGTGTGCAACACACTGGGATCTGGGCTCAGAAATATTTTCAAGGGATAGACTTTTGAGATCACATACTATGGACATCTGGACTTTTGAGCAAGACACCTTATGTGGTAGACCATGGGACTTTGCCAGTGCTCTTTCATTTTGTACAACACCCATGTCCTCCTAAATGCCAGGCAGGTCTTTCATCAGGGGTTCAGGTAAAAGGATCGTTCCATCCTTCTCACAACAAACAGCACTTTTGATGATGAATTAGTTAACATCCTGAAGTGAAGAGAGAGAGGGTCTGAGGCTCCCATGACAGATACTGGCAAACTAGTCAACAAAAGCCAAGGAGTCCAGAAAGCTATTTCTCTTTGTAAAGCCAATGCTGCTACTGGGTCAGTCAACTACGCTTACATGGTCTACAATGAGAAAAGGCTATGGTACAAAGATGGGAAGCTATATGAAGTTAAACCCAATGCTGTATTCTTTGTCAGGTGAAACTTTAAAACAAATCACATCAGGAGGGAATTGGTGGCATCAGCTCATTCAATTAGAAAGAAACAATTAAAGGACAGAGAGAGGATGCCCAAAGGATCAGGCAGGGAATGACTCAGCCCTTGTTCTCAGATGAAATCATATCAAGAAGTCTTTGGTATCTGAAGTTACAGACAGGCTCATTGGTTTACCTTCAATCAAACATGGCACTACATTTAAAAGACAAGTTTTGATTTTTTGCAACTGGTGACCAGCAAAACGAAGGGGGAAAACAGTCCATTTTCACACACGATAAACTATTTTACACCCCTGACATAGCTCAAAACATTAATCTTTAACTTTCCTCCTTAGAATCTCAGCTCAATACCAATGCCCAAAGTCATCAGTTATGACTCAGCAATCAGTGCATCTAAATCCAAAACGGTTTAACTTTGTATTCCACCTGGTTTCTCCTTTTCCTCAGTTTTCCATTACTTCATTCTTCATATATTTTCCTTCCCATGATTATTGCACAAAAGCCCTATCACTCATCCCTGCCTTCCATTTCTGTTTTCTTTCAAAACATTTAAACTTTCTCCAACCTGCTCATTTCCAGCTGCCAAACCCTAAGACAGTTTACAGTTCATTACGGTGAATGCAAGGATGAACGGAAGCAATACTCTCCCTTTGACTGAGCTGAGAGCCCTGGCCCTTTGAAAACAGCTGGCAACATTCAATTGAAAATAAAACAAGCAAAAAAACCAACACACACCTAAAAAGCCACCACTGTCCATCAGCCTGATATGGAAAAGAAGTTGTGTTGGTAAACATCCCAAGTCTTGTTAGGATGACCTAGATTGTAGCTCACTCCTAGTGAACCAGCATAAACCAAGGCCAGGCTTGAACTGAACCTTGATTTATTAATTGTGCCCTCCCCACTACTTCGTTCATGCGAGCACAGGAACTTAACACAGACAGACAGACAAGAAAGAACTCTGTGGATTGCACCTTGGGTAATTCAGCCTCAGCCCTCTGTTCACAACACAGTACCACCAGCATTCCTAGGCAAGGAAAGAAATCAGTAGCAGTAACACATTATGCAGGGATCAGCAAGGAAACTGCTGAGTCCTTTTCTTACTTTTCAAAACACACAGAGTAACAAGTACATGTCAAGATCCTTCCCTCAAAAACAGAGGCTCTCCAGTGGTAGGAAGACCTGCTTGGCAGCTCTGGTTTGAAGAGGTGGAAGTTGAGGGAAGAAGTGTTCAGAGCTGTCTGAAATTCCCCTTAACATTAACACAAGTGCTTGAAGGAACAGAGTGCTTACATAACCATGAGGGAAAAAAAATGAAAACAACAAAAACCACCAAATACTCTCCACATGAGAAAAGGAGAAATCTAGGAAGATGCCATTCAAACACCAGACTTTCTGAGGTGCACCGCCATTTGTTGAGGTTTTCCAACTGCCTCGCTGACTTGCCTCAGCTTCCACCTGGGAGGGGAGCCGAGTACTTGTCTTTCCCATTCCTGACCTCACTGCTGAGGCTGCCAGCACAGGGTAATGGCAATTACCATGGTGGTTTTGTGGTGCATTCATTTCCTTCCAGCTGTCATAACTAGAAAGGAGTCATTGGCAGGAGTGCGTTTCTGCCAGCATCGAGCTGTACATCTGTTCACATTTGTCTGTTCACACAATACGGGATGTGATCTCCCTTTCCTCTTGTGCTGGCATCTGTTTGCTCATACGATTTATCCTGGAAGGGCTTTGATTTCGGAGGCTAAAAAGTCAATCTCAGTAGATGAGAATGTCTTCACGTATTTTAACAAGAAAAGAAGTAGAGATGTGCAGCGTTCACTATCAGCACTAAGCAGCTCCACCACAGATGGGGAAAGCTGAAATAAAAGTAGCAGAGGTCTGAGGTACAGCTCAGAGTAGCAGCAGCTCAGGCAAGGCTCCTTGCTTGTACTGCAGAGCTGGGAGATTATGGAGCTGGTGGAAGCTAATTCTGATTCAGATGGGACAAATTACAGCTAATCAAAATGATCTGCTAGGACAGGGATGGATGATTCATGTAAGCGAGGGAGTTAAAAGCCTGCTGGACCGCTGTAACGGCATATTTTAAGGACATGCTGAACTCCCATCATCTACGCAGCCACGGTCAGAGGAGAAAGTTTTAAAATTTATGTGTTTGTTGTTTTCAAAGAAGAATTTCTGGGGGTGCCGCTGTAAAAAAATAAATAAATCACAATATAAAATGCCTTCTGCTTGCTGACTCAAAACAGAGAGCTTACAACAGACTTCAGATTTTAAGATAAAGGCTCAAAATGGCTCTGCGTAGTCTTTTGAGCAGCAGGAGCACTGCCAGTTTGGGAACAAGATCCCAGGACTATGGACTGGTTACCGACCTTTGCAGAGCGAAAGATTATAATCAAGGATTGAGCAAAAAGCAGCAACCATTTCACCAGAGGAATAGATGCGAATGTTTCTACCTCCCTGCATCACTTTTAGGCAATTCCAAGCAAGCACTTTCTACTCACTCCAATAGTTTTACAAGCAATAAAAAAAGAGGGGAGGAATATATGACCTCCAAAATTGATCTCAAGGGGTGTTTTTGCCCTTTTTTTTTTTTTTTTTTTTTTAAACCTAAGCCTATCTTTACGTAGCTTCAATTCAGCAGCAGAAGCTCACACATCTGATGTTGGAATTAAACATTCATGTAACTATTACATAACAGCTTGGCAATCAAAGAACAAAATATTGTTATCCACTTTCAAATCTGTTTAGCCACGTGACACTGCATTAGAACCAACTACAGTCCTCCACTCTTATTCAGAACAGGGCAGAGACAAAAGAAAACTAGAAGCACTTAAAGCTGTTGGTACAAATCCCACTGTACTTACACAAAAAACCCTCAGGCCTATGCCGAGTGGTATTTCTGTTTTTCCCTATAGCACCACTTGCTCTACAGCTTTTATGAAGTTATTACTTCTAGTCACTATTTTTAGTCTATGGGAAAAAAAGCTTTTAGAAATCAAATAGGTTCAGAGCAAGCGGCATAAAAGTTACACACAGTGGTGTAGACAAAAATCACTGAGCAGGCTTAAGATAATTTGTGATAATGAAGAACAGAAAGAAAACCAGCTCCAACTGGAAAAAGAATGGAAAAATAATATAACACAAATCATCCTAAAGCAGTGAGTATCTCTGCTTCAAGTTGGCTAGACACAGGCTGCTCCCCTACTTGTGGATGTTGGGCCATTTAAATTAAAAACCACTTATAGTACAGATTCATATATACAAATATATGAATAAACTTGCATTACTACCTCATTTTTAGTGGAAAACATGATCCCAAGCTCGCCCACTGGAAAGTTATGTGAACAGGAAAAAGCGACTCTCTGAGTTAAGCAGGAAGATAACCTATTAATTCCACAGTGTACCGTGCTTCAACTCTCTCCATTTTACCTCCAATTAAAGAAAAGACAGGCATGAATAACCACAGTGCTTCGTTTGTCCAGGTTCAGGACTGTAGCCATCCTTACTTGAGGGATCATCGTTACCCTAGATAAAGGAATATTTGAGCTATTCAAAAGTAGAGTTTTCTGCATCGCGTGCAGGACATGCATGATGACGTCTGCAGACTCCCATAAAACTGCCATTAGAATAACAGAGAAGGTTAGCGCAGCTTTTGGGCAAACTCTCCCTGGGCAACCGAAAGGGAAGCAGAGTTTCTACAAACACTATGAGCAGGCAGAAGAACATCGTCCCCTGTAACTACCAGCCGACATAAAAAATGATGTGCCTTTATTAAAGCAACAAAAATGGGGAAAACATTCCATCCTTTGAGCCAATACTTTCAAGGCAACATTAGTGTCTTTTACTGTTCTTCATGAGTTGTGAGAGATGCTGCTCCTCCTGGAGAAGGGGCACTTTAATTTCAGATAGAAGTGACCTTACCGCACACTGACAAGTCACAGCACAGTCTCGCAAGAGTCTAAAAGTTGCAGATTCAGCTGGTAAACTGGTGAACCCCCACTGATAGAAAAGCACCTCAGAGAACGCACCACACATTGTTTTGTATTGAATAGGCACCAAAAAGATTTCGCTATCCCTTGAGCAAGGTCAGTCGCAAAATGCCTCCAGACTGTCGTTGCTTCCATGTTCCACGATCCGCCTGCAAATTGTTTGTGTTACCATTAGCCCAATTCACATTACTTTTCAAATGCAGGCGGATCGCTGCAAACGGGCATCAGAATAACAGACTTCTCTGTAACACAAACAATAAAACCTAAAGTACATGAAGTTCAAACCCACTGGCACTGACTGCTTTATTTTAAATCGCTCCATCTGAACGCAGCACAGTGTTTTAGTTTTTAGCCGTCTCTCCCCCTTGGTGATTTATATGGGAATTCTGTAAACTGTAAGCAGCGGTATGCTGTATTCAAAACTGAAGAGATGAATATATTCCTAAATCGTTATTTTGAAAGCACAGACCAACCAAAGTTCAAATATGAACTGCTTGGCATAAACAATGTTGGAACCATGTTATCCTTCGGAGTGAAACTTCCTCACGTCAGATGTTTACACGAGCTGTCCAGACCTGCCCAGTGCCAGATAAGAGCTACCCCTGCCTACGCAGGCACTGCTTACACACAGTGTCAAAACGAAACGTGCAACAACGAACAAACCATTTTATTTTTGTTGATGGGAAAGAGCATCCCATTGAAAAGAAAGAAAAAAAATATATTCTGCTAGAACACATGGAACGCTTGAATCTCATACTACAGCACGTGGTGAAATTCTGGTATTGTAACCCACCCACCCCCCAAGCACACAGGTGCCCGTAAAGCCTTGAACAAATATTTATACCCATAATAGTGCCATGTATAAAAAGTTCATTCCATAGAGGCCAAACTGAAATTTTAAACATCTTTGTTTCTCCTCTGCCAACGGCAATGTGAAAAATGAAAACTGTTTAGTTAATTGTATGAGCAGTACTTCTTTTTACACCGAAGAACTCTGAACTTCAGCATAATAAATCATGGTGGAAGTAAGGTTTAAACAACACACTCAACATGCGGGGCATGATGTTTTTCTTAATATATAACTGGGACTTTCATATGGTTTTTATCAATGATCAAGTCAGTATTTTCCAAACACAAAGAGAAAATATTCTGCTTTTCCAATCAATGCTCTGACCTCTTCCTAATATTCAGAACATGCTTGTATTATTCATCTAAGCACACACGCACCACAAAAGATATGCAAAACAAATCAACATAGATAACCTTTTGTGTCCAATGTCTAGCAATGGAGTAATAAAAACAATCCTCAAAGCCCAAATTAAAATTGCATTGCAGTCACTTAAACTAACAAAGCTCTTGGACGCCGGTGAGCCACAAAACACGTTATTTTGCAGCAGTATCTCTGCTGAAACCTGAGCAGTATCAGAGTATTGGTACAGCAAGGCAGTTTCAGAAAAGGAATTTGTAAAAAATACATTTTTACTATATAGCTTCATATAAAAAGGCAATAAGAAATATAATAAAACCTACCGTTTAAGGACTACACCTTCCCTACCAAATAGTTTTCGTCACTTGCACTATTACATACAGTACATTCAGTTTCCTACACAGAAGTATATTTTCTTGTCCCTGATGTATATTACAATTGGCAGTGAAAACAAACTGGTTTATTATCACTGCTGGTTGTTGTAGCTTATATAAACAGCACCAGTTTTACCCTAAACAGGCTTATCCATTACACAGTGGCACTTCCTTAAAGGAAATACAAGTCTTAAACATCAGAACCAACCACGTATTTCCAGAAATATACCAGAATACATGGCTCAGTTAAGTGATGAATAACCATGAGGATTGCATAGTACAGGGATTTTGCCTGTAGGAGTAAATCTACCCTTTGATTGTTTGTCACCTTCTGACTCCAAGAATGGACAACAAATTAAACAGGCGCTAATGGAAATGAAAGTAGCACATGACTAAAATCACTGGTAAAAAAAGAAAACAAAACCCGGGAAATTGTACAGTTCTCTCTGGCACAGTGCAAAGTACACATTAAAAACTGAATACATATGTACAGGGTGTATGTGCATTTTCAAATACATGTAATGTGCATTTCCCCAACACGTACACGTGTATCTATAAAAAGCATGAGGACGTGTATCCATGACAAACTTAGCAAAAAGATGGAATGTTTTAAAATGTGGATGCGTTGTTACAGTGAAATCTGTCTGTTCCAGAACAGGCTGTTTATACAGCCAATGTGCTCTTCCATGAAACAGAACTATTATTGCCACCATAAATTGACAACATACCCTACATTTGTCCTCGTAACTTACGAAAGGACTGATAATCACACTTTATAAAAGCTTAGAATAGTTTGAAGCCCTCTCCTCCGTAACCCTTCCCTCCCTACACCTCCCTCCCCCCTGAACTGCTCATACAGCTATTCCCTTTATGGAAATCTATGAAGAATAATCTGAGTATTACTCTTCTGGAGAAACAGGCACTCACTGCTGAGATTAGATCTTCTATTTTCCTTGCAACGTAAAAGTTCACAGCCATCCCTGTAATAATTATTAACATCTGATGCTGTTTCTGTTTTTCCCTTTGGGATTCAGCTGTTTTGGTTCTGAATATGAACATGTTTGCTGAAGTCTGCAACAGAGAATGTGCCTTTTGGCACTGTTACCCAACCTGCCCATTACCAACTGTCTCTCCCTGCAAGCTGGCTGAAACAGTTCACTAAAACACTAGAATGGAATACATCTTTTCCCTCTACTTTCTCCTAAGGTGTCTTTTTTCACATTTTGACAGAACTTCCAAAAAATACAGATAACTTACACCAGCAAAAGACTTTTAAATAAAGGTGATGGCAGTTAACCTGAGAGCTCAGTGTGGTACACGCACATACACACTGCAGTGTCCCCGTTCAGCTAGTACTTTCCTTGTTTAAGTCTTTCAATGTGGTAGCACAACTTCAGGGCGGGCCCCAGCTTCAGTCCCATGTATTTCATGATCATATCACTCCTCAGTAACAGTAGTGCCTTTCCATCGATTTCCTGCAGAAGGAAGAGAACAAACACAACACAACTATTTTAACAATCTGCACGCTAACACTGAAAACTACATTATATTTGTTGAGAATGCAGTAAAAAAAGCATTTACCATATATGAGGCAGTAACTTCTTGCAATGTGATATTTACCCACAGCCCCTGAAAGTGAATTTATTGTAGTATTTTTACTGTACGGTTAAGGTCCGTGAGGTACTAAACGAAATTACAGTAAGTAAAGAAAACTGACCAAACAGCCCCCAAAAATAGGTACCAGCTGAGAAAAAAAGTGAATGGGTCAAGGAGAGAAAAAAGGCTGCAAAGGAAGGTCTGTGCAGTTAGAGATTAAATGATGCAAGCACGGAGGCCTTGCACTGAACCTTGAACACAGCTGTGGGAGGATTCTGGCATGCGCATGCAAACAGTCACTCAGAGGAAGGGGTTACAGACCATCTGAAGCTGTGAAATAAGACAGATCTACAGCCAGGTTAAAGCAGACAGATTGTTAGGATCAAGACTGAAGACAACTTAGTCAGATTTCAACTGCCTGGTTGAAAAGTTGCTGAAATGTGACAGTCCAAAGCTCTTAGTAGCATTACATACTGCAGACAGGCAATTAGTTCCCTAAAACACCATAAAGAGAATTATTCTGTCTTAGTTTTTTTAAACATAAACCTGACAAAACAAGCGACATTTAGTCTTGTTACACAACTAAGAATAACACATAAGACAGGAAGTTTTGTTAAAAGTTACTTTGAAATTTGCTTCTAATCCAGCTTACTGTGAAAGAGTTTAACTGTTAGTAAGAGCTGGTGCAGAATGGGGGCAAAATGCTACTAAAGAGAATCACAGAATCACAGAATCACCCGGGTTGGAAGGGACCTCAAGGATCATGTAGTTCCAACCCCCCTGCCTAGCAGGGCCACCAAACACACACATTCAGATCAGGTTGCCCAGGACCCTGTCCAACCTGGCCTTAAACACATCCAAGGACAGGGCATCCACAACCTCCCTGGGCAGCCCGTTCCAGGGCCTAACCACTCTCCTTGTAAAGAACTTCCCCCTAACATCCAACCTAAATCTTCCCTCCTTCAACTTCGATCCATTTCCCCTAGTCCTGCTGTTGTCAGCCCTTTTGAAGAGTTTACTCCCCTCCTGGGTGTAGGTTCCCTTCAGGTATTGATAGGCTGCAATGAGGTCACCCCGCAGCCTTCTCTTCTCCAGGCTGAACAAGCCCAACTCCCTCAGCCTGTCCTCATAGGGGAGGTGCTCCAGCCCCCTGATCATCTTAGTCGCCCTCCTCTGGACCCTTTCCAAAATCTCAATGTCTTTCTTGTACTGAGGAAAGAGAAAGCCAAGAGAAAGAGAAAAGAGAAAGCCAACCTCTTTTTGGAGAGCCAAATACAAAATGAAATAATGACAGAGCTCTTTGCTTAACACACTGCCATACAAAAGCGCAGTGAAAAGGGAGCTCAAAAACAACACAAGGAAACCAACATTTACAGTTTATCTCCCTAAGTACAATATCTAGTTAGATCCTACAAAACTCCATATTCTTTGTCAAAACAGACAAATGTTTCAGCTCAACCTCTGAATTTTAGTATTGATGACCAAGTGCAAAGGTAACAAGGCACAGCAGCTTCTCTGCTTTGGGATAATCCATCTACAAAACAGACGGCCTTAGAGAAGTGTCACCAACAAAAGACAAGCATCCCATATTGCAGGTGAGAATGTCAGCTTCTCAAGATGTACCACACAACAACAGGGTGCCTTGGAAGCTGGCCACTACAATGTAAGAGTTCCAGTATCACACTACCTTGTACCAGCTGGAAAGCAATGCATATTATCTTAAGTCTAATGAGGTTGGAACACAGAGAAAACATACTGCAGGAGGATTTTCAGGTGGAAAAATAATTTTTCAACCTCCCTGTATTACACAAGTGAGCAGAGTCTACCTTTAATTGGAAATGCAGTGACAGACATCGAAGTTGTATTCTAGAAGATTAATGCAATACATGACATCTAGTAGAACAGAATGGATATGCATCATACATGTCTCCTGAAGAGTTCAGCATGTGGAGCTAGTGCCTGCGGATCAGCTTCTTTCACAAAACACATTACTTCCTCTATTGACCAGGTGGACGGATCCTTATTCATTATTCTTGAAGGTTCCCTCTTAAGTGAATTCAGATCTGGTCCAGTTGTGGAACTTGCAGCTTTCAGCGTAAGAATATTGTGAAAAGAAGAAGTATCACTAGTCTGTACAGGACTAACGCATTTCATTTTACATACGACATTCTTAACAATAGGCTTTTATTATTCATTCTTTGTCATGTATTAAAATAAAGGATGTTTTATTTTCCTTCATGTATCAAACCATAATACCAAACAGTTCCATTTGTCTTAAGTACTCTCTACAACTGCAGATAATTACAACAACATAAAAACCAGCTCTATGACATACCTAGAGGGATTAGTTTGACTTGTGTTTGGTTCCCGGGTCCCAAGATGCCAGTATCCGGGAAAGTGGCAAATGGAAATTCAACTGTGCAGAGGAACAGGAAGAAACCCTATATCTGTATATCAGCAATACAGAAATAATTGATAAAATGCTCAGAAAGCAAGCTGTGTTTAAGTAGCACTGCCCAATCCAGCCTGTTACAGGGTCGTCCATGACAGCAGTGAGAGGAAAGTGCAGCAGACAAGACTCCTCTGGCTTGCTCCATGGTATTAGTTCTAGCAGGCTTAAGTTCTGCATTTGAAGTTACATTAGCAAGCCTGACGTGCTTGGCAACAGCACAACATCTCACTCCATATATAACGTATTTTCTGTGGCAAAGAACTTCTTTGTTCATAACTCACGGACTTTGCATGTTCATAAAAGCTGTTACATACTTTGGAAAGTTTAGGCATATAGCATACCTTCAATCCTCCTCTGTATTCGATTCCTACTGACTTCGTAGTAACTGCTGTTCCCAGCAGAGCTCAATGACAGCCGGCGCAGGATTGGGGCTGAATTTGAGGTAGCAGTCACTGGCTGAAAGGAATTCCTGTAATACGCTGCACTCCCTGAAGTACGATATTCGGTGGAATTTCGACGGGCCGGGCTTGACAGATTTACTGAATTAAGTGCAGAATCCATAGAGTCCTCAGAAAAGCGATGCTCTTTGGAAGTGCTGTTTTCTTCTATACGTAATGTTTCTGCTACAGAAAACAAAAGCATCGATCTGTTCAAAATGATGGACTTTGTAGCTTTGTTATTTAATTCCTTGCTATGTTTTCTTGAAGATAATAACGAGCTCCAAGCCTGTTAACAAATCTCCTGTGAGACAAGACTTACTGCAGAACAGTCATTCTCAAGTAATCACTGCTCCTTTACTACATTAAAAAATTTCCAGTAAAATGTCTCATAGACAAGTTTGAGACAGTCTTCCCTAAATCATCTCAGCTGTACGTGTTAAATATCATGAGCAGGATGTGGACATCAGGTTTGTTTGATTTTTTTTCATTGTCTGATACTAGTATTAACACATATGCAATCTTAGTCGAGCATTTTCATCATCTTTCTTAATGTTTACTTTCTGAGAATCTGTTTACGAATGCATTATGTTTATAATTTTTATAAATATAAAAAGAATTATAAAAAGAATTTTTTAACAAAAAAACCTCTCATGGTAACTAGCAATTGTTTAATTTGTTCTACACAGTAAAGGGAATCTCTAACTTCATAAGCAAGAGGACAATTATCATCTGTAGATCTCCATATGTTCGGAGACAATAGCCATCACAAAAAACTGAAGAGACTACATGCAGAGCTGCAGAAGGCTGTAAATCCTAGACTCACATGCACACTAACACAATACACTCTGATCACAGTGATGCATCTACGCATACTTAAAAATCAATGGGAACACCACTCCATTCTCTCATCATTGTATGTTCTCAGCTCCACTTGCACTAGGCCAATATCTACCCTGAGGAAGAAGCTGGAAGCCTGATGCAAAAATCTGCATGAAACAAATGCTGCTTTGGCAAGAGAGTTAAGAGCTGGAAAATATAGCTAACAGGTTCACAGAAGTGTAAACTCCACATTACCATCTTGAAAATTACTCTATGAAAGTTATAAAACATATGCTAGCGGAGCAGCATATTCTTTGGGGTAACTGGTACAATCTGTGAAACAAATTCCTAGAATATGCTCTTTATTACCCTTCCTATATGACAACTTCCAATAATTTCTTGGGAAACTTCCAGAATTAAATAAAGGAAGAGTATTTTCCTCAAACAAACAAACAACAACAATAACCCACAGAGAGCTTTTTAAGCACGTTTAACTTGTTCCATTAGCAATTAGGTTCTCTCTCCTGAAGTCTGCATAACACTGGAGTTTAGTGAAGAACTTGGAGTGTATTTCACAGTTACGATCTTCAGGCAACATTATCCCAAAGTGGAACAAAGACACCCAGAGAACCAGTTCCCTACTTAGTGAATTCAGTAAAGCGAGACATGCAAACCAGCCTAACATCTTCTATTAAACACGACACTCGTGGCAAAAAGAAGCTTTAAAGTCCACAAGCCCTTCTCTTTCGAGTACAACCCCCAAGACAATAGTGATAAACTTTCTAGTTTCATCTGTATCAAAAAAGCAAAGCAGCAGCTATTGAGGTTTTTGGAGAAAGCAAACTTTTATTTGTTGGCTTGAAGTAACTACAGCAACTTGCTAAAATGAAAGCAAAAGCCATCTTTCTATAGTATTTCAAAGATACTAACTCATCATTGATAAGCACTGTAATATTAAAGGAAACAAATGAGAAAGTTGGATTCAGTAGAGAATGAGACCACCAAGTGAAGTCTTGATGCAAGACTGAAAGGCAGAAGTAATACTTCAAATGGCTACAGAAAAGCACTATGAAGGAGCCCAAAACTTGTAGATTGACACTTCACAAGTTTTTAAAGGTATGATGAAATACTGGAAGCAATATTCCACACCAGAAAGTTTCAACAGGAGTATTTCAGCAAATATCAGCCAACTCCATGCAATGTCTTGTGAAGGAATCTATTTATAGTAATCAAGCGGAGATCCCAAATATGTCTTTTAAATAATCATTTCATGCAATTCTTTCCATGATCTCGCAAGACATAAAGGGTTTTAAATTCACTATATTATAAAAGAATTTAATTGCATTTACTCCAACTATGTCCTGGTTTCTTTCTAATGCTATTGATCCTAATTAAGCAACAGTAAATAGGGATGGCAAAGAGAAACCGTGCTTTGTATCCCAAGACACTAGCATTTGAGCTTAGAATCAGAAAATCATAGAATGGCCAGGGTTGGAAGGGACCCTCAAGGATCATGAAGCTCCAACCCCCCACCACAGACAGGGCCGCCAACCTCCTCATTTAATGCTAGACCAGGCTGCCCAGGACCTCATCCAACTGGCCTTGAACACCTCCAAGTATGAGGGATCCACAACCTCTCTGGGCAGCCTGTTCCAGCACCTCACCACTCTCTCTGTAAAGAACTTCCCTTTGATATTCAACCTAAATCTTCCCTCCCTCAAGTTAAAGCCATTTCCCCTTGTCCTGCCATTATCTTAAACTTATCTTAACTCTTCAGGTCACATACACAAGGTGGGAACACTGGCATACTTCACATGGTGATCATCTTTTAAAAGAGATGTTTCTGCTCAGCAGCTCTACTGTCCCAATCCACCCCCTTTCAATCCATCTAGCTTCTCTACAAACCAACCCCAACTGCAGTCTTGTAGAAGGCACGGTCAACAGGTATGAGAGCTGATTCAGAATTGGTGTGTGACAAATACAGCTTTGCAATAGTGGAGCAATAAATGACTCTTTTCCTACCTCGACATTTAGAGCAGATGTGAGCAGAAGAGGGATGGAATGAGAACAAGTTTTTTTCTGTTACTCAGGAGGTTCCTCTGCAGAATACCTGAAATCTGGGTAGATGTATAAAAGGCCAGTAAAATGCCTTATGTTTCAAATGTAAGGGTAAAAACAGACTGCTAAAGACTGAAGGCCTTAGAAGGAATTGGATGTTTTGTTTTCTTGGAGCTCCTCTGGGAATAAGCTAGTTGTTTTGCTTCATACATAACTGCATGATGTAACTGGCTGCAGTAGTAAAGAACACTCTGTTTTCAAGGGGAAGGAGACAGAGTTGTTTCTCTTTTCCTTCTCTTATCTTTCAGAACTTTAAGAAGAAACTGTAATGGAACAGAAATGACAGCAAAATCTGCAAAACATATCTACGAGTAGATCAGAAGGAAAATGAGCAGTTTGAAAGACCCTTTCCCACAATTACTCCATTTTGCGTTCAAATGGTATTTCAAAACAACTCTTTCAAGACAACTGTGTCTCAATGGAGCCAGAACATTTCAGGGGCAGATCTTTCTTGCTAACCAGCCCATGACTGACCGCTATGAAATTACCTCCAGATTTTCCTCAGAGGACATTGCTCTAATGGGAAACACACAACACTGGAGAATACTTTGCCTCTCAAAATACACATAGTACAAACTCAGACCTCTTTTTTTTTCAATCCAAGTAACGGCACTTTACAATAAACTATTGATAGTAAAATGAATTTGAAGAAATACATTGACTTCATCTATAAAAGGGTTCCGTTCCCGTATCAAAATGCTCATCAGGTTATTACATGCATGCCAACTTACTTACAGGGAGATTCCTTATAAGAGAATGCAGGTCTAAGACATCTGTTTATCTCCAATTTAAACAACGTAATTTCAGTAGAATTAAGTGTTTTACAGTTATTCACGCAGTTGCTTACTAGAAATATATGATTTAATTGCACAGATGTTCTAGACCTAAACCAGGGTCTATTTAAGACAGAGAAAGCTCTGCATTGACAATTTTTATATTTCTACTGTGGTTACATCATTGAAGTTAATACACTGTATTTATATTAAATTGTAAGAAGAACCATTTTTAATAAGCTTTAACATTTCAATTTGATATCCTCTTCTGATTTAAGTGTGGCCCCATGACTTTACACAGAAAAAGAGATTATTCTGCCCACACTGAGGCTAAATGACAAAACACCAGTAACTCAAAAAAGAAGAAAAAAAAAAAAAAAAAAGAGAAAAAAGAGAAACAAATGACTCATCTCTAAAGCCTTTGGAAACATTATGCAAATATACTGCAGCAATAGAAAGTATCTATCAGATGGGATGAGTCACATCAATAAGTCACCACGGTTTGACAAGAAGCAAAAGCAGAGTAAAACCACTCTTTCCTAAGTCTCTCTGTGAGGTTTAAGCTGACACGCTTCACTTACATTCTGAGGCTGACTACAAATCGGCACAACAAGCTACTGCACCTCTGCCACAGCACAGACAAAAGCTTTCCTTTTCCTGGAGTCAGCTGCACAGAGAGGCTCCTCTGCTCTGGTCCCTGCCGTGGCTGCATTTTATCCAACCCATTCCTGCGCTCATCTGAGTGCATGATGAGTCAGTGCAGAGAAGTAAACTGCAAATATCTCCTAGCTTTGCCAAAATGTTTTCTGTGCTTCACTGGGTCAGTTCGTCACCCCATCAGCAGGGAGGCATGGGATGCACTACAGAGACAAGGAGGCAAGGAGAGCAGGAGCAGAGCAACTTGTAGGGGCAGCTAGTCATACATTCAGTTAAATTGTACCATCAAAACACATTCTTGCTCTTACAATCATTGGCCCAAGCCAAGAGTTATTAGAGTTGCTTCCAATTTATCTCCTAATCCATTTCAAGGGAATTATTTTTGTACTAAATAGCCATACATGAAGCAGGAAGCTTCAAATGTCACCTATCTGCCTGAGTGATTTCACAAAAAAGACTGACATGTTTAGGAGAAAGACTTCTTGAACTTGCAGTAGATCGTCCATAAGCACAAAATCCATGCCACTGATCAATAAATATCTCCATTCTGAGCTGTCAAGGACTATAGGCAAACCAGAGACATACACTGTACTCACTCCTTTTGAGTAGAAATACCAAAATCATATGTAGTCCTCGTATGTAATACCAACACAATGTAATCACCTTCAGATGGATGAGCATCACTCCTCGGAAGCTTAGGGGAAAGGGGAGCGGTGTATGGTGGAGAGTCCTGAGAGTATCGTTTAACACTTCCGTTTTCATGTATTTCTTCTTTTGCTGTGAAGAGGAAAGTCATCACCTATTTATTATGGTATAAAAATGCTCACAGGGAAAGTCAAAGTACAAAAGCAAAAACATACATCAAGTCATTCACCAGGTAACAAACCCATTTCACACAGAATCCACCATTTCAATACGAACTTCAAAAGCTGAAGTAACAACTTAGTTTATGCTGTCATCATCCAAATTTCCAAACTTAGTCTACTTTCCTGAAAAGTATTAAAGCAAATGACTTTTATCTCATGAAATGAAACAAATACAACTTCTTTACTGGAAAAAAAACCAAAACAAAACAAATAAAAAACAAAATAACAAAACCACAATACTTTATTTTCTAAAGCAGCACCTGTAAGACTGAAACTGCACTGATGTCAAAGTTTTCTCAGCTATGGCTCCTGATAACTCTTGGACTGGGACTCGTAATACCAGCACTGCAAACCATTTGATGGGAGACCTTGAGCATGTTATTTCCCTCTCACTCTATATACCCCCAGAGTACCAAAACTCACATAAAATGTCACAAGCAGCCAGCTGCAAAACCCACCTTCTTTACTAGACTGTATGCTGCAGATCTAAAATTTTGGAGCCATCACTGAGCAAGGTGAACAAAGGAAGAAAAGACTATTCAGTGTTGTAGGATAGGCTGAACTGAATCACCTCTCAGAGCAAGCCCCTCTTATAAGTTAGTAAGTAATCTTTATCCAAGGTTATTTTATGATTCAAACATAAATTGAACAGGCAAAATGTGAAGTTTTGAGTCTGTTCTTTTAGTAACCCAGCGGTACAATACATATGTTTCCTAGTTGACCACAAGAAAGAGTTAGCAGAACAAAATGATTTCTGCACATGTGCTATGAGCTATCCCAACCTGCCACAGCACTTGTGCTCTGGAACGAATCTACTAAGAACTGAACCATTTCAGTCAATTTAAGCTACAGCAAAGCAGACCGAAACGTTAAATTTCATAAAGTAACCACACTTCTCAAAAATAACAGTACTTGTAAACAAGAGTTGTTTAATAGTACCTGGTTTGTTCCTATCGTACTCCGTGGGACTATGTGCACACCCCATGTAAGGGCTGAAAGGCTGGCTACTGAAAAGATTATCGCATTGAAGACTGTGGCAGAGTTTCTCCAAGAAACGTAGCACAAACGATGCACTGTTTACAGAAGGAAGATTGATGGCATGCTTCTCCCCATCAAAGGAAGCTGCGAATAAGAAGATGATGTCAAACAGCCCCTGAGCATCACGAAGTATAGCAAAACACTAACAAGTAAAGGATGTTCAGCTTTGATTTAAAACATGCAAGACGTGAGAGGAATAAACAATCTTTCTGGTGTTTCACACATTTATATTCAAAGAACTGGTTGTACCTTCCATTGGATCCATGCCACTTTAAATTTGCTCTATGAGAACTTATTTTAAGAAAATAACACTGGCTTTAAACGAGCGTAACCGATCTATTCTCTCAACATCAAAATCTTACGGGCAATTTCAGTTGTTTGCTTTTAAAACAGTACTTCTATACCACCTATTTGCAGGAGATAACCAAGAAAAGATCCATTACAGCACTTGCTAGAGAGAAAAAAAATAAACTTTTTTTTTTTCAGTTTGTAACTGAACTGAGCTTACAAGCAGCAGTGTGCAGGCATGCATCACCGCTGAAATTCTGACTACCGAAACTCATTTTGTCATTTGATATTTTACCATTAGAGAAATCCATCCTGCTGTCAACGCTACAGTGATGAAGCTGCAACTTAATTCTAAAAAATCTAGGTGGCAGAGATACCACAAGAATGGACTTGAATGAGTGATTACAAAGAGACTGAACACGGGCCAACATCTTTTACTTGCTGACCTCTTTCCTTGCTCCCTAAATACTTAGAATGATGTAGTTAATGATAATTTCCCCTTTTTGTGATACTTACTGAGATTCTGAAAAAACTTCTATTGCAAACGCCACCAGTATGTAGGTAAATAATTACAATTATGTTAGCTGAATCTTTTGGTTATTTCTAATTAGAAAGACACTACAACAGAACAGGAACGAACTTGTAAATTATGCTTAGGGTTGGAAAGAATCAGTGTGAACACCAGGTTTATGCATCAATTTGTCTTCTCAGCAGCTTTCTGTTTTCGAGATTCCAAATGCTAAGCAGAGCTTTAAAGGATCACATTTGGTTAGTGGCAGATGCATTTTCAAGCAACAACAACAAAAACAACAACAACAACAAAAAAAAACCCACAAAAATCACAAGAAAGCCTTTATTCACAAGTCTGAAATAAGGAGCATATCCATATTGTGTTACAGAAGAAGACAGATATTATATACAAAAACAAAGAAAACGCCCCAGCACTAGCATATTTTATGCTTCCTTAAGAAATCAAAGGCATGACTGACTTATACTGTTAAGTGAGCCTATGATTAGGGTTAATGCAAGTGCATGGGCTAGCATCAACAATAACACACTACCTCTCATTTGCTTTCATTGTGTAGTGACCCAATGCAGGTGCCTAAAGTTTAAGAGTCAGTACCACAGGGACAAATCCTGGACCCACAGGTTTCCACGGCCCATTCACATTTTTTCCTGTCTCCAATGTTTAAATGAAAACCTAATGATTCACATGTGGCTCAGACACAAGGCTCTCTACCTCCTGTTTGGGGAAGAGGTCTTGGGAGGCATATTTCTCCTAGGAGCTCAACCAGTTCTGGAGAGCAAATGGGCTGTGAGACCCAGCAGAGCCTGATCTCCTGATATTTACTGCAAGGTAGCACTATCAGCTGCAGCAAACATTCAAATAACTTCATAGTAGCCTCACAGGTAGTCTTACATGGCCCAAGGGAAATTACTTGTTCTCCACATCTTAATTTCTCATTCACACCTTAATTTTGAAAAGAAGCATTGAAAAGAATAATATTATCTTAGAGTTGTCAGGAGGATAAAGCAAGAAACATCTGAGGCCATCTGAATTCCCCAAGATACACCATGAGAAACATCCACAAAAAAAAAAAAAAAAAAAGGATTCAGTGCAAACACAGCTCTCTTGTACTCCAAATGTCTGAGGGCAACCACAGGAGCTCCAAGCAAAGGAGTGGGATCCAGATCTACAGGCTCAACAACTCTCTGCTCTGCCTGGGGACAACAAAAGCTTCTTACTTCCAAGATAAGTGCTAGGGCTGAAAATAAAAAGGAGTACTTCTAAGGTGCAACAACCTCAACCTCTAATGACAAATAAACAGGGAATTGAGCTTGTTTGTGCAATCCCAGCCCTTGGGATGAAGAGACATTCTCATTTCTTTACTTTTCATTGTGTAGGTATGTTTCAAACAGCAAGCTGGAGCCAGGAGAAAGGCTGAGAGCTAAACTATCAGACAAATGTGTCTGTCTGATAGTGAAGACAATCACCCAAGAGACTGATTTAATTCTCTGCTTGAGAAGATTTATCTGAACCTCACTGTTTCATCCCACTAAATGACACAGACTCAGAGCTACAAGCAGAAAAGAGGGGCTGACACCACCACCATGAGTGGGCTTGCTAATCAAGCCTTTAATTTCCCTTTGGTTACATTTGCTTGAATTGAAACCTTATGCATCAAGCAAAATTAAAACGGTTTGTGCTTTTGTTTTGAGTAAGAAAAAAAATCCTAAATTCAACTCCATTCAAAACAATTATTTTCTCTGGCAGCTGAACCAAAAGAACCCACTAATTATTCACACATACTGTAGCAAGATTATTTCATCCAAGTCCCAGCATGCAGTTTTCTACTATACCAAATACAATACTTGCCATGAAAGTTCATCACAAAAGATTTAGATTTCTTTCCTTAATCTCTGATGCAGACAATTGTTTTTCTTGCCAGTCTTAAAGAAAAACCAACTATACAAAAAAAAACCAAAAAAACCAAAAAACCAAAAAACTTTCAAGCAAAAACTCTACGAGAAAATATTCTCACAATTTCATTCTGCAGTTTCTCATTTTATTCTACTGTATGTAGCCTACCTTCCTATCCAACTGCACAGTTGGTTTTCATTGAATCACAGAATGGCCAGGGTTGGGACGGACCTCAAGGATCATGGATCTCCAACCCCCCACCACATGCAGGGCCACCAACCTCCACATTTCATACCAGACCAGGCTGCCCAGGGCCCCATCCAACCTGGCCTTGAACACCTCCAGGGACGGGGCATCCACAACCTCTCTGGGCAGCCTGTTCCAGCACCTCACCAATCCCTCCGTAAAGAAGTTTCCCCTGATATCCAGCCTAAATCTTCCCTTCCTCAACTTAAAACTATTTCCCCTTGTCCTGCTGTTATCTACCCTTTCAAAGAGTTTTAATGTATTACATTAACCTAAGCCACATTCTGTTCTTCTCAAAATATATCCGACAAATTTTTTTTTTAATAAAATGACTCAAGATTTGACTGATCACTCAGTGAGCCTCTAGCAACCTATCCAACAAGCTGATGAGCAGACAAGAACTAAAAAACAGAAAATGCACCTGAGAGCGCTTCAGCACTCTGCTTCATGAGCAGCCTACAGAGCCAGGCTTCTTGAGCTTAGGACCACTGAGCTGGCTACTTTGAATCTAGCAGTAATTACAATAGTAATTCCTGTTCCTACAGGATTTTTGAATGAAAATATATCAGAACTAGATTTTTTTTTTTTTTTTTTCTGCTTTGTAAAATAATTACTTTCAACTATTCCATCATAGCCCAGATTCACCACTGGCCTACAGTTTAGTCCTTCTTCAAGAACAATAACAATCAGAATACTGGCAAAGCACATCTGAGTGTATTTTGTTCCATAAAAAAATGACTTTTTGGAATGAGGCACAATTATATTATTATATTAATAATATAATAAAATTTCATACATTTTGCAAAAAATAAAGTAATACAAGTTTCACACCCAAGCTTACACAGTTCCAATAAACTTTTATTACAAAGTAGAAAAGAAGCATCTATCGTACGAAGAAACTCATGCAGACACATAAGCAAGGACTACTGAAATCCTGCTATATGCAAGTCAGGGTACCAGGTTGTAGATACTGTTAGATAGCAAAGTCTTTTACGAGGATTTAATTAAACCTGTATCCCACTAATCATCTTTCACACCTGGTGATAATGTAAGGAGATTAAAGTTACACCAAGTCTTTTTACTGCCAGTGATAGAATTATGAATTGATGTGCTAACTGCCATACAAAGTACTTTCTAGCCTAGAAGGAAAAAAAAATGTCAAGCAGCAGCTACTCAGTTTGAGATGTAAGGATAATTTATTTGTAGACATAGCATTAATATGTAGCAGAACTAAACCTATTCCTTAGTAGAGGACACAGGAGAATGAACACTGACCTAAGAGACCGGGGAACAGGGGAAAGGAGGAAGCAGCAAATTTAACATGTGGAATCACTCGCCTGGAAGCTAAACAGATTAGCTGGAAACTTTTCACTCACTTGGGTAAGGTATTAAGAACACAAACATTATGTACGGATAAGATTATGAAAATGATTTGAATTAATAAAGCTGATACTCCACTCATACTGAGCTTACTTGACAAATGTATAGCTGCAGCTGTTGGTGCACAAGCTCTACTTATTACCAACCACCCAACTGTACAGTGTACACGTAATTCAACTTTGCTATTGCTAGATTCTGATTGGAGAACTGTTCAGAAAATCCTGGACTCTGACTGATACAAACCATACTCCCCCAGGACTCTCTTAATAAAGTAGTTCATAAACATACATTCTTGACTATGCTTAAGGAGTTACAAAAGTGATAGAATATCACTGCAGTTACTTCAGTTCTTTCTCCCTACCCTAGGTTCAGAAACAAGTGAAGAAACAAAAAAAATTAGAAACATCTTCACATACCAGTTATCATTTCCCCTCCATGATGGCCAGATTTCAGAAATCCAAAGACTGTTTTGGATTGATAGGCACAATCCACACAAGCCTGTACAGCCTGTTGAAGTACCACGTTGACAGGACCTGGTCCAAAGTGATCTGGAAGCTGCTGAACCTTCTTCTTATCCAGGTGAGGCCCAGAATTCCCATGCTTGTTGACATAAACACACACTGAAAAAGAACAAGCCAAAGTATTTCTACTTTCTTTGTACCCAGTGCACACAGAATAGAGACACATTTCACGTGCTAGAATTGCATTGTTTCTGAAGTCCCAAATTCACTTCCATCTGACTTCTAAAGCCTTTCTGTACCCTGCTAACGTACAAAGCCATCACACTGCATTCTTCTTTCAACTCATCTCTACTCACATACTAGTCCCAGGAAAGCAAGAACTACCAGTACATGCTCTAAACTACCAAAAAAATCTATTCTTAAAAGCTGTCCTTGCTGCCCTATTTTTTCTCATATTTGAGAAGATACAACAAACCAAACCCTATAGCATAGGCCTGCTATGGTTGCCCATTCTGAAGCACCCACACAGCATTAACAATGTCTATGCACAATGGTCAGTAACTGCTATCTTCAGCAACCACCCAAGTATGATTTCCACACCACAGTCTGGCTTTCGCTGCTAAACAAAAGAACAATACTTACCTGGAAACTGTGCAAAGTGGTTTAAAGCTTATCATGAAAGTAATCAAATAGGACTATTGAAAGCACTTTTTACAGAGACAATGAAAAATTGCCTTTCAAAAGGAACAACAAGGCAGAAAAATATGGAGAAAAGCTGTAATTGAAGGGTTTTTCTTTCTTCTTTTTGTTCTTGACTGTCACATGACCAGGAACGCAGGAAGACATTAGTATAGCTTAAATCTTTTGTGATTAAGCAGACAATCGAAGTGATATGTAATAGAAAAGACTGCTGCATTTTCTCAGCTGTAGTACCATTCTGGCTTAGTTAGAAACATAGATTTTAAAAATGAAACGTTCCTATGAAGTGCTTCAGTGATCTTGTATCTTCATGCCTATCTGCTTAGTCTCTGATGTCTGCGGATTGGAGGAAGCCACTTGTATGAATAAACAAAGATACAAATCAGCAAAAAGAGCTTTCATGACATCTTCGTCTGACTTCAGTAACAGCTGACTCCTGAAAGGTTTATTTTCCTAGGAAACACATAGGTATTTTCCCCTCATCCATCATCGAAGTTGGGATGGAGAAGAGCCTGACAACTTCTATTGTAAAAACAGTTTTTAAATGTCAAAAGTATCCCAAACAGCATTAACATAAGTTATGGGCTTTTTTAGAAAGATCTGAGATTTCAGTTGACAACCTACAAATTGTCTCATTACAGATTTACAAGCCCCTCAACAAGCTAGCTCGTTAAGTAGCTTATTTTTGTTTTGCCAACGCTTTTTAAGATACATTTCATTACATTTTCTCTTAACTTTGCTTGTTTAAAAATAAGGGAGATATTTCCCTTGATTGCTTTTACTTGGTTTAAATGGACTTGCTTTTTTAATAGAACACTGAAGAGAGACAATCTCCATTTTGTGGTATTAAAGTCAAGTGTGCATGAAAGCAAAATATCATATGAGCTTTTAGCTACATCTAATCCCATTTCATACATCAGAGAATGAGACAGACAATTGTACAGTTTCCTCCTTCAGACAGAGTGAAACTGACAGGTTTAGCAGATATGTTCAAAGTCTCCGTGCTCCAGCACTTCTTGTTATAATGCAGGCATCAAAATACCAGTTCTACAAAGTAACACTGGCACCTACAAACATCTTTTAAAAGAAACGTAGTAGGTGAGTAATGATTTACAGGAGTAAGTTTGCAGCACATTTCCATAAGAAGACACGACTAGTTTTCTTGAAATTGAAGTCATTTCACACTAAAAATGTCATTATTTTTTTCTTTTACCTGTGGATATAACTGCTGCAGCTGCACCAGACAAACTAATTCCATCTTTCAGCATCTGTGTAGTGCCACTGGCCCCATCAGGAGAAGAAAGAGGAGAAGGTGGTGCAGGAGTCAGTTGCTCTGGTAAGACTTTTTTCTGTTTTGAGAAAAAAATACCAAAGTATTTGTTTTTTAAGTAGTATGCCAAACCTTTCCACTATCATTTATCATACTATTGAGTGCATGTAGTTCCTTATTACAGAAGTACTACATTGCAAAGATGATGAAGTCTGGGAAGGGATGATCAGGAACTGCCTGCGTTTACAGCTACTTCAGCAACGCAGGGGAAGACAAATGACTTGAAAAGGAGCCCACTTACGGTTGAAAAGGAACTCACTTATCGTTGAAAAGGAGCAGGAGAGCAATGAGCTATATATAATCAATTCACGGTCCTTCTAAATTTTAGGAATCACAGAAGAGGTATTTGGATTGCTTTCCCACATACACTCTTTCCATCGCCTGGGTTTATCACAATTCCAATAAATTATTTGGGCTGTGCACACATTGTCATATATTGTCATTGTCATTTGAATTCTGATTCAAATTTAGCTGTCAACTTTACAGAGCATCTAGATTTTCTCCCAGCTTGTTTCAAAGAGGTTGAAATTCTTACATAACACTTTCAGAAACTGGTGCTCTATGCAAGGTATCAAATATACTAATATAGTTATAATTCAGTCACTTGAGTTTGCAAAACTTTCTTCTTTCCCAAACCAACCTTATTTGTAGCCTATTATATACCAGACAGACAGATTTTGTAGCACAAGGATGTAGAAATCAGTCAGTGTCTCCCAGCTGAGAAAAAAGAAAATGCTGCAATTTGGTTTGGGCTGGGGCTTAGAAAAGAGGCGTATGCTAGAAAGGCATTTCTGATGTGTTATAAAAATACATGGAAATAAAGGAAGCAATTAATTGGCAAAAAATCCTTCACCTCTTCCTTCGCCATTTATTCTTGCACAAGAACATACTACATCCTCATTTTCTACCCTGAATAATAAAAAATTAGGAATATAAGAGATTAGCCAAGGTGGTCAAGGTGGCAGAGACCCAGATACTCATGTGGAAAGAGTTTATATCTAACACTGATCTGCAGCAAAGATAAAAATCTCCCAAGCTGTCAGGGAAAGCTTCAGTTTAGAAGTGCAATGTAATAGAAGTGTAATGGATGGATAAGGAGGATATTTACTAAATAGTACATTAACAAATCACATAGCAAGCAAATCACCTTCCAAAGAACAGTAGAGCCTAACTTCTCCACAACACCTACTAAGAATTGTAGTTCTTTCTTCTAAAGTCTATGGCATGGTAGAGAAAATTTCTGTGCTCTTTATAGATCTGAGAAAATAGATTTGGAAAGAGAAATTATTTGACAACACAGTACTGGATGGAATCACCACAAACGTGAGAGAGACAGCCAAGGTTTGGCACTGCTGTGAATGAGACGAGGTGGAAAGGGTCAAACACTGAAGCAGTGATGTATTACTTGTCAGAGACTGACTATGCATCTTAACACTGGGAAACAGAAAGGTTTCCATCCTTAACACAGAGAACAACAATGCAGTTAGGAAGTTAGAGCTTTTGATCTGAAGCCTGGCATTCCTGAAGCCTCTATGCAGAAGGGACTCCCCAGGGGACCAGTTGTCTGTTGTCATGCTGCAAAATGCCAGCGGTGGAGTTGAGAGGAAAAAGGAGGGAACAGGAGAAATGTAGCATGAAAACAAAATGTAAACACTAAGATGTAAGCCAGAAGAATTGTCTACCCTCCACACGAATGCTTAAGTGTGGTGAGGCTAGCCAGCCATTTCTTACCATCTCCAGAATGAGGAAAGAGCATATTTTGGGAATACAGCCTGTTATGCTTGCTCAGCTGAGTAATTTGTAATCCCAAAATGATGAGCAGCACACCGCAGTCCAACAGCCAGGCTGAGTCAGGAAGCAGGCCGTGCTTCCAGCTGGGCTCACCACATTTGCCCCTACTCACCCTTACCTACCTGCCAGCTAGGAGGGCACACCAGCACCGAGTGTCTGCACAGAGCTCAGCACACAGGCTGGCACCTCACCACCCTTCACTGACGCTGCTTTCGTGGCGTCACATCTAAGGCTGCAAACTACAGTCAGACCAAGGCACTTTCTCAAGAGATGCATATAAACCAGTTGGTCTGGAAGGAATTCTTTGCATTGCTCTGCAAAGTGTACTTTCAAAGGTGATGGGAGAAATGTAAAGAGATTTTTTTCAATATGACAGTAAAAAGAAAAAAAAAAGCAGCGCACACTGGGGGGTAGGAATGGGGAATAAGACTTGACATGCTTTTTATCCTCATGGAGAAGCTTAAGAAACATTTAGGCGAGGAAATGACAACAGCTTAACATTCCTAGCTGTACAATAAAAATTAATACATGCACAATGATAAACATTGCAGAATAACAAGCTTAAAAAGGCAAGGAGTCCCAGCCTGCCTCTTCACTGTGAGATTTAAGAAGTCAAACAAATCTCTACTTCATCAAGCACCAGACTGATCTCCCGAAATACACAGGTTTTGAATTAGCACAAAGTCAGTTCACATCTGGAGAACAACTGCACAGGCTGAAAAGGTGGAGGGTTATTTTGGATTTGTCTTAAAACAAACAAACAAACAACTGCATTCAAATATCTAAGCATATATCACTAATATTATATTTGTGTGCATACTAGGAAGTACCTGAGCTGTGTGTCACTCTATATCACATATACCCCGTACATACAGAACTCCCATTTAGTAACTTCTCCTCTCCCCACTCTTACAGTATTAAGTAAAACACTGCAAAGAAGAGTGCAAATATGTGTAATGTCTTGGCAACCTTACCACATACTTACCACATACCGTAGCAATAAAAACTTTCCATGGCTTCTCTAAAGGAACCCAGTTGTTCAGTTCTCAGTGCAAAAGTTACAATAGTAACGTGCCATGTTAGATAGGTGCCTCAAATTCAAGATACTGCAAAGTCTAATGCTTAGTTGACTGGTCCCACAGAGGAAATCAGATGCACGTGAAGTCTTCTCAGATCCCTTTCTGACCGCAAGAACTGCCCAAAGTAACTCCCAATCCCAAGCAAAGCCCTATACTTCACACAGACCAGGTGCCAAGTGCAGGGCTCCAAGAAGACACTTCCCGTTACCCAGCATTTGAAGCTTAGAAGCCTCTTTAAAGGTGAGATGCCTGCAACTATCTTCCAACTTTTTTATTTATTTATTTATTTTTTATTTTTTATTTTTTATTTTTTTAACAAGAGACAGAGGAGCACAAAACCCTTACACAAAGTGCACATCCTGCCATACCCGAGTATCTCCTAAATATAAGATAACGTGTTCAGTTATCTCCTTTAAAGCCCTTTAGGCTTATGGCAAACAGCCAACCCACTAGCTCAGTCTGTGTGGGAGCAGCTTTCTCCTCTGTAACCTGCACCTCTGTGTGGAAACAAGAAGGAGATAAAGCTGGAGCCCAGGTGCCCCAGCAGCCTTCTGGTCTGCATGCCTAAATGGGAGGGACAGGTGGCAGAAGACAGCAGGGTTTCTACTTTCAATCTGCAGAACTGTTCCTTACCCTGCAGCCAACGTTGCAACCAAAGTAATCACCTCCAGTTTTATCCTAAAGCCTTTTAGGTGCGCTCTAATACCACACTTCACTAGTGCTTCACACTGAAGGGCAAAGTCATACTCATGCCATTACTTCATCCCTTCCCATGCACCACCAGCAATTTGTTACTAGCCCACAGTAACCCAGGCTGGAGGAAAGGAAAAAGCAAAACTTCAACTTTTGGAAATGAGAGTATGTGTGGGTGGCTGACCACTGCCCATGTCTTAGACTCAGCTCTGAAGGGAGCAAGGCATCATACCTTTCAGGCTCACACCTGAGGAAATGCATTGATGCACTGCCTGAAAGGAAGTGTCCTGGTTCATGCAGGATCTCCAGGATGATGGGATATTCAAGAGATTAACTTGGCAAATCCCACTGCATGCTTAAAATGCCTAAACTTTTCACCAAAATCCTCACTGTTCCTAATCTTTTTTTCTTGTTCAACATGAGAGAAAAAAAATGAAAAACATGCATATGCTACAGTAGTAAAATAACTCAGACTAAAAAGCCTCAAGACTTCCCCGTGGTTCTTGGGATGTTACTGGAAATGGCTATTCCAGAATAGTATTTTTCAATACCAACAACACATCCATGAATTAATCTAAATCAGTACTCCCATACTGGAATAAGAAAATCCCAGAAGTTTATCCTGAGATATTCTAGAATAGCTATTCTAGATGTTTTGTCGTAATCAACTTCCAAACACAGTAAAGCCCTGAAGGCTGAAGAGAAGCCAGAAAACTAATGAAAAAAAAAAAATAATCTCACTACAAAATTTTGCAATATAAAGTAAAATAGTAGATAAGGACTAACCTTTTTTCCAGGTTTTAAACTTTTTTTCCTTGTTTTAAGATTCTCAGTATGAGAGGTGCTTTTGGTCAGGGGAATATTTTTAGGAGACCTGCCCTTCTTGGGAACTGCAGACTGTCCAGGGGGTTTGCCCCGACCTGGTTTCCTGCCCCGCTGCGCTGGTACTGGAGCAGATTTCTGTGGAGACTGCATTGAACGCCGGGTCACTTTGGAAGGGGAAGATTGGATTTTTGCACTGCTCTTTGTAATGGAAACTGAGGAAAAACAAAAACAAAAGGGAAGGGGGGGAAAACCTCAAAATGAACGATGGAAAGCAACTTTTCTAATAAAGGCTTCAAAAAAAAAAAAAGTGTAGTGCACAATTTACATTGTAAAATAAATATACTTGGATATTTTGAACCCCAGTGGTTGGCATGAAACTACGTAATTTCATTAAAGCCAAAGAGAGAATTCTTTATACCCATTATTTTAAAGGGACCTTCCTAAGGAGGAAAAAAAAAAAAAAAAGAAGAAGAAAAGAAACCATTCAAATAAAAATAAAAAAGAATTAATTCACTCACCTTATATGTGCTTCCCATGATTTTCATCATCACAAGATAAAGTACCATTCATCAAGAAGGCCTTCATAATATTTCACAAGGTATACAGCCCATAATACTTCCACTCTCCTCTCAGAGCAGTTTCCACAATTACAAGATATGCCAACTACTTCTAGCAAGCTACAAACCAATTCTGAGCAGTGAAGAAGTCATCCAATTAAGAAAAGAAATTGATGACAGGCAAAGTATCGTTCATCAGTATTTGTCTGAGACGTCGGTTTAGAAAGTTCACATAACTACTCAGATTTTTATATTTGGAACAGATTTGATTCTTTTTTTATTATGTTTTAGTTTTGGAAGCCAAAATAAAATGTCATTTTTATTTCATCTTAACATTCTCTGTTGATTCTTCCATCCCAATAGAAATCGGATCCACTACATACAAGATGCGTCTGCCTTATAATCTGATGAGAAGCTGCAAATCGTAATCAGATTTCATTGAACAAAACTTCTTAGTCTGCTATCATTTCCACCCATCTCCCTTCTCTAAAGCACTAATGATGATTTTACTGTAATGATTCCCTAGCAACAGACTGATTAAAACAAGAGGAGGATGTCAAATGGAAGATATCCTCAATGAGAAGACATCCCACACCACACTCCTTGTGGCCAACACAAAGCAATGACCAAGTCCACAAAGAACTACATTCTGTTTCTTGGACTGAGTGATGATGGACAGGCAGATGCAGAAGCAGCTAAAGGAGAGGGAAGAAGAGGATGAAAATGGGAATTTTTGTGATGATAAACCACCCTTGTCATGAGAAGCATGGGAAAGGAAGAAGAGAAAATACAGCATCTATGAAATCATTTGAAGTCTTGGCATTAAACTTAGTTGGTTTTCCAGAATCATACTGTCTTTAACACTTGCTTTTTGCAGCTTGCTGATACAGGATAAATTCCGTGATCCACACTAACTATAAACTACCATGAGCTTAATGTGACATGATGCAGAAGTACTACAAGTTAGGGTTCAAGAGGGCTTTGTGTGAGTCACCAGTGCCAGATCCAAAGGACTACTGCAGTCCAAAATTGGAACACATGGGGGTTCTAAAAGTTGATTTCTTGGGTTTTCATGAATTTATAGTAATTCTTCCTTTACCATATTAGTGTAATTGATACTTTCTGGTAAGCAAATATAATCAAAGATACATCTGAAATGAGATCTGGAGAATATACTTAGCAATTTAGCAACAGTTTTAACATGTAGCTATTTGAGTGACAGTCACCTGAACATTTCACTACGTAGCTTTGCAACTGTTATTTTGGCTCTGAATTTTCATTCAAGTTAACTGTTACGAAGTATTTGCAGTAGCAAATATAACATTAAGAATGAATTACATACTACAAGCAGACTCTTATGAAACACAAGCTCTACTGACATCCGTTTTTAAAGCTGTAGGACCGTTCACAAACATTGTGATTTGTCTGATTCGATTAGTAATCCAATATTCCTAAATGGCAGTTCAGAAGAATTTTTTTTCACTATGATTGGTTCCAATTCTAATACATTAAATACAGACATTACATCCCTATGTACCTGAGAAGAACCACCTTCTCAACATGGAATGTAATCACTTTCCTATACCAAAACTTATTTTCATAGGCAATGATAGTTGAAAGCTGAAGAGAATTTTATTCAACTGCTGGCAAAGCACTACTCTCATGTCTCTGAATTGCTGAGTGACAACTTGCATTAACCAGCACTTCTGGAAGAGCAGAGCAGTATCGACTACATGCTGTACCACACAGTGCTACATATTGCATGTGTTATGTTTACAGGAATGCAAAATACAGCTGTTCTTATTTATTCATGCTACACAACTAGGTGTTAAACCATTGTGAACTTGTAATTGTTGGTTCGCAAATTCTTTGTGCCTCTGCTGAAATCTAGCAAGTGTGTTTCTATTCCTTCATAGTAAATACAGCATACATTAAATACAGAACGAATTACAATGTCAACAGGTATGAGTTTTGATATCCTGAGTAATCCCTACTCCCCTCCTGAAGGATATTTACACACAAAGAGTAACAATGCAAACAGTTTAACCACTTCAGGCCGCCCTCCTGAAATACACATAGCAAGTATTCTTAGCACAGCATCTTCCTACCTGCATACGCCAAAGGACCAAATATTAGCAGCATTAACCACTGGGGGGGGGGTCAGGTCCCATTTGATATTTTTTCTTCTAACTAAAGCTGAAGCTGCTTTTTTCAGCACGCAGGACTACAACAAAGCCCATGCTGCCTGGGCAGCCTCCCTGAGATAGCAGCAAATGAGGAGGCAGCTATTTGCATTTGTTGATTTAAGAGAGGAGGGGGGCAGTGGGAGACTGCTAAAGCAATTCACATATTGTCTGCAGGCTGTATTGACAGTGATCATCAGTCACCTGCTCATGCTTCCTTCACCCCAGCCTTCAGAGGGAGACCAAAGGTTATGCTGGGTCAGAGGATCTAGAGGGAAATGAAAAGACATGTAAAAGCTAGTTGCCAACCTCACTGCATCTGCAGACCAAGTTATCCCCACTAGACCACATGTTCCAAAAACTAAGATGTTTTAATAGTCTCATGAGAACTTGTTAAAATATATCAATGAAAAGAATAGAGAGAAAAAGTGCCAAGCTCTGCTTGCAATTACTGCACTATTTAGCTGGGATATTTACAACAGAAAAAAAGCACATTTGCCTTTTCAGGATACTGCTTTGCATCACAATGGTCTTCTCATTTGCACAAACAAAATAAAGCATTTGTTTCATGCTGCTCTTCTACAAAAATATCAACTGCTCAAGTTTCCAGAGTTTGATGCATTGCATGGCATTCTTTCCCAAGTCTCTTATTTATATCCAGAAACCATTCTGGTGTCCTCAATAACCAAAGACCAGAGATCATAAACATCCTTTACCATAGTAATGTTAACAACTAAACACAGTTTTCAAAGGCCACAAGAGTTCTTGTTATTTTGTCAAGCTAGCAAAGGCTATAGTTGGCTACATTCATGCAGTATGCAAAGAACTTTCAAACCTTCAGAAACTGCTCTTTCAAAACATTACCAACCTATTGTCCAAAACAATTCCTGTGAGAATCTGGCACCTATAAACTTTGTATCCTATCTATTTAAGAGAAATGCAAACCCAAATACTTCCAAACCCACAACCTTAAGATGCATTACCACCATTCAGTGCAAATTTGCACAAGTAGATCCACTGGAGTCAACCAAGTTTACTTCCATGAAGTGGATATGAAAGATTAGATTTTACACCAGAGCCAATTCCTGCTTGTGGAAGTAAAAAAAAACCTCACAAGGCACATGCAGGACTGCAAAATTGGACTCTATAATGTTAACCCCACATCCTCTTGCTTGAATAAGCCAGATATGTAAGACAAGTGTGAAATCTAAAGCTACTGAACAGCTCCAGCACTTGAGAAGGGATGGAACAGATGACAGCTCTCATGCAATTCTAATTATTAAAATTCCCTCAAATAATCCACAGCAACAGTTTCATTCTACCTCTTTAACTAACACCAAGGAAAAAAAAAAATCTTCCAATTTGTAATATTAACATTTCAAATCTACTGCTCAGTTAGTGTCACAGAGCAGCAATTACAAGAAACGATATAAGAAATTTGAAGCAAAATTGCATGAAGGAAGGTAGGAATCCATTATTCCACACATGTGAAAACAGCATTCCTACCTCAGGTGAAGCTGCCTATTAGGACAGTAAAAACAGTAATTCAGGGTTTAGATCATCATTTCTTTCAAGAAAAGAAGTTATTTTGTTCATAATGCAGCGTAGTTCACATGCCTCCCTGAGAATGAAGCAGAACATTCTTCTGAAAATGCAAAAGCCTGGCCCACTCTCATCTGCAGATTAATAAAATTGAGGCAAAGAGATTTAGCAACTAACCGTAAATCCATGGGAGAATTCCACAGCAGAAGTAATGGAAACACTACTTGAATTCTAGCCCTGAATTTTAACTATAAAATTAGCATTCTTTAATACATTACATATTTATTGTGATAGTTTTGACAAACTGGGAAAGGAGGTGGAAAAGATTAGCAGGTTTTCAAAACAGCTTACTGCTAAGCATTACTAAAATGTACATGCTCACATCTCAGTTGAAGAAGCAGAGAGTCACACAAAAGTATCTGTAATACATGCTGTTTCTATCCATTATTTATATTTCTGCCAATATTTTTAAAAGGAAAAAAAAAAAAGTGTTATTTTGCTATCTTCTGTGAGCAGTCCTTGCCTTCTGCAGTCTTGAAAGGTGAGATGGAGGACACTAAGCAATATGAGATAGAATTGAGGCAAAGTTCCTTCCCTCGGACTTCCCTTAACAGCACTTCAGCACTCTTGCTCCACCACCTCCATGCTCAGGCACAGCCCTGGTCTCCCCTGTTTTCAACAACTACTGAAGCCAGCACCTATGGAACAAATCTGGGATCTTTGTGGATACCTATGAAAGTACAAAGTAAGCTCCACCAAATCCCACTGCTCACCAAACAAAGATACACCACTTTCAAAAAAAAACAAAACAAAACAAAACAAAAAACGTTTTTTATAACTCACATGGATGCTGGCAGAAATGAGGCAAACAGGAAAAAAAAAAAAAAAAAAAAAAAGAAAAAAAAAGAATCCTAGAAAGATTGCTACAGTTAATCTCCACAAAGCAAGAACCATGAAAAGCCAGCTTCTAGGTCTCATCATTCAACAAAGCAACAACAAATAGGCTTGTAAAAAATAAACAAACAACAAACAAACAAACAAAAACCCTGAGCTCTATTTTGTTGATAAACTCAGGTGGAAGAGACCAAGTTAACACTTGATTAACTTTCAAAGCAGTACAAATTTGAATTATCTGGAGACTGTTCAGATCCACTGATATGTTAAGCCTGACAAAACCTATCTCTATACATCAAGTGTAAGCTTTCAAATTCAGATTTTTGACCTTGCTGTTACTGATTCTGTACAGTTTCTGTCTTTATTGTTCCCCAAATAGCCTCAGCAGGATGCAAAGTAGGCCCAAAATGAGACTACAACATGCAATAAGCTTCAGGGGAAGCAAAACAAATGCAGAGCACAATTATTGCAAAGCTGTGATTTGTTATGTTTCAGGGTGGGATCTGAATGAGAGCACTGATATTCATAATTCAAGTAATATATACTAACACAGATTCAGAAAAAATCCACCCAATCCCATCCACTAGCTGGACAACACAACCAACCACTGATGCCATTAGTATTCACAAGCTCTCAGTGTGAGGTCTTCATTTGTGCCGCAAGTCAAGTAAGCAGGGTGGAAGACTGGCCTGGATGAACAGGTATCCTGCAACCTGGGCAGAAAGAATATATACAACCTCTGGAAGCAACATCTGACTTCACAGGGAGTTTGCTGCAGCTCACATCTGCAGTGAGAAAACAAGAAAAGCTAAGGCTCCACTTGATTTGATTGCAACCAGGGTGGTGTTTGACAACAAAGAAGTCCTTTTAAAGTATGTCAACAACAGAAGGAGGAAAAGGAAAACACAGGACCGATACTTGAAGCAGGAGGTCACCTAATAAATAACTAAGGATAAGGAAAAGATAAGAGGCATTTAATGACTTCTTTTAATCTTAGTATGTAATAGTAATCACAGATCTTATGGTGCCTGTTCCACAGTGTTTGAGGGCCTCAGCTTGGGGAGCAGTGACTTTCGGTCTGTGGTCACCAAAATGGTAATGGAACAGCTGTTACCAGCTCTATGTTCCTAAGTCCATGCAGTCTATTGAGATTCAGCCCACAGCACTGAAGGACTCTGCAGACACTATAGCTTGACCTCTCCAACACTCTACCAAAAGTTGTGGGATGCTGAGGAGGTTCCTGCTGACTAGAAGCTAGCCAAAATTACCCCCACTACAAAAAAGGCATGAGCAAAGGCTCAGGAAACTAGAGACCTCTCATTCTAACCTCAGTACCTGAAAAAGTTATGGAGAACATTGTCCTGGGAGATACTGAAAGGCATTTAAAGAAAAAAGCCATTATTAGGCATAGTCAACACAGGTTAATCACGAGGAGATCAAAGGCTGAGAGGCATCTCAGTGCTTCCTGCAGTGCCCTGATGAAGGGAAGCAGAGGAAGGTGCCAGGTTCTGCTCCCAGGAACTGACAGCAGCAGGAGAATGGCAGAGAGCTGCCATGGAAGGGTGGGACTGGACATCAGGAAAGTTTTATTTACCATGAGGGTGGTTAAACACTGGAAGAGGCTTCCTAGAGAGGCAGCTGATGCCCTGTGCCTGGCAGTGTTTATGGGGTATTCGTACAAAGCCCTCAGTAACATGCTCTAACTTCTGGTTAGCCCTGAGATGGTCAGGAGTTGGACGTGCTAGTCTCTGAAGGTTCCTTCCAGCTTAACTGTTCTATTCTAAGAGCAAATTAAAAAAAATTCCATGTAACAGGAAAAAAATATATGTGCCTGGAGCACTTGCAGTTTGAAAGAGAATTACAGTTACCTCATAAGCGTGTTAAGATGGTGACAAAACCAGTCTTACAATAAGGTCACACCTCTGGGAGAGGTAAAACCTTTATTTTTAAGTAAGTGATTTCTGCCCTGTAGCAGCACCATCCAGGCCCTGTTGCATGATGCCAAGAAACATTAATACCAAATAAAAAAAAAGCTTAACAAGCGAGAGAATGTGGCAAATCAGATTTTAGCCTGAAGCACTGAGGAGTTCTTTATCCACAGTTCTGAAGACAGCATATATATGCTTACTGTATGCCTAACTACTGTGTCCTGCTCAGAGAAGGAAGTCGGCTGCACTGAGAGTAAAATGAAATCTCCAGCAATATGAGACTGTGCAAATTCAGCATGTTTCTATCTATAATGAAACTTAAGGATTATTGTGCTTATCTGATTTTTTTTGCTACTTTAAACAACGCAGTCCTTTCAAAGATCTTACTGTAGCTCTCTTCAAAGTCATTTCAATGCTTTCTTTGTAGAGCAGTACTGAAGTTTACAATGATGTTGCACAATTGTGTACAATTCAGCTGAAAACCCAGCACAGTAATCTTGACGTCATTTCATTATCAGCAGAGAGATGTATTTCTGGCAGCTAGCTTGGAAAAAATCTGCACAAACTATTGAGATCATGTCTGAAATTTAAGTAAATCAAAAACCAAGAAATCATTAAACAGACAAACAAGATATTCCTTTACCTTCACTTGGGCCTGTCCTTCTCTTATTGCTGTAGACAGCTATAGGAGATACTAATCATAGCCTGATTAGCATAAGGAAAAAAGATTGCTCTCACTGACAATAAAAGCACAAAACAGGGAGAAAAGAAATGAGGTGGCACATTGTGTGGAGGAGGAAAGACAGAGAGCAAGGATAAAAGCTTGTTTTTTTTTTTTTTCCCCTGATTACAGCACCATCTTTCCTTGTTCACCTGAACTCTCTCCTGCAAGATGCAGTGAGCAGATCCTTGCAACATCTCGATCTGTCAGAGATCAAACTTCATAAGACTGGAAGAAGAGAGGAGGATCAGGAAACTATGGGAAATGATCTTTCTGCAGATGCATTTCACATCTAAATAATACACAGTTCTTTACAATGAAATCAATCTTCGCAGGTGAACCTGCTTATCTCTCACATGGTTTTGCCCACATACTCCTCTTCATTCTTTCATGGAAGTGTTTTTGCTTATAAGAAGACAAGTTAGCTAAGTAACTGGCATTTATATATAATGACTACATAGCAAAATGAATTTATACAGAAACAGCAAACCAAAACTGCTCAGACAGTCTCCAGTCACCTGTCTTCTATGTCCATCATAAGCATCAGATAAAAACAGCTACTTCTTAGGCATAGTAACTCTATAGTTCTTTATTATCCAACTGAGTAGAATATAAATAACAATCTATAGCAGTTAAGTATACAAGCATAACATGCTTGGCCCAGAAAAACAGTAGGTAGAAAAACATGCAAAAGATATTTTTTGCAAGTTTTTTCAAAGTATATAAAAAGGAGAAGTTACATGGATGATCAAATTTCAGAAAAAATGCAGAAGGTAACACTAGAGCAACAAGATCAGCTGTTCTTTTTGCTTTTGTGTTCACCCCAAGGAAGCTCACATCAGTTCCTTTACTAGAACCCTTCTTCACCAAGATTTCAAAGAAGCTCATGACACAAAGTATCAGTAGCAGAGGTCAGGAATCAGAGACGAAACAAAGAGCAGAGCTGGCTGGGCAGACAGCCCATTGAAGTTTAAGGATAAGAAGCGGTATGTCCAACCTACTGACAGTGCTGTGAAGTTTGTCTTCAAAATCGCCTCAGGTCCAGAGGCATAAAGGTACCTAACATGATGCCAATCCTCCTGATGTGTGTACTGGACAAGTTGTTAAAAACTACTGTACAGGAACAGAGGTAGTGAACACAAATATAAACACAATGTGTTAAAGGAGAAGCAAACACAGCTTCTGTAAAGTCACATCATTGTAAATCCATTAGAATATTATTATTATTAAGTAATCAGTAGGCAATCAGATGATTGAAAGTCAGTTGATGCAGTCTGTGGATTTGCATTTGACAAGATCTCACACCACAGACTCTTAACTAACAAACTTAACTAACAATGGGTAGAAGAGGAGGCCCTCATGTCTCTTTCTAAAGAATTTAAAGGAAAATATTAAGCAGTGATCAGGAACAAAAGGACATATCCAAAGTCAAATGGTTTCTAGAGAAATCCTGATGAGATCCCCACTTGGACTTGTGCATTTTATCCGTATATGATCTACAGCAAGAGAAAAGCATGAAATGGCAACAAATGTAAAATAGTTCTTTGAGTAAAGATCTGGCAAAACTGAGCTGATGCCCAGCAGGTGTGGAAGTAAAAGATGAAATTCAGTTTCAAGCAGTTAAAAATAATTCAGCTTCTGCAAATGCATTACAAAGCATTACAAAAGAAACATCTTGGAATTAAAATAATTATCTCTATGGCAGTATTAATTCATTGCTCAGTAGCGCTCCAGAATCCCAAATGCAACTTCATGAATAACCGTAAAAGGAACAGAAAACAAAACAGAAACAGTGCCTTTAAGTCTTAGACATCCTGTACACTTCTGGTTCTAGAAGCTCAAAATGGCATAGCTGAAATGGAAACAGTACAGAACAACAAAGGTGACCAGAAGAATTAAATTCATCCTAGAGCAAGGTATAAGAAAACAGAACAGGATTTTATAAGTTTGCAGTAGAAACAGTTTGGGGGAACACAGGAAAAAAAAAAAAAAAAAAAAAACCACAAAAAAACCCCAATATGACGGCTATATAGAAGTTAGGGAATGAGTATTTACTGACTTTTCCTGTAAAAGAACTAAAAGTACAAGAAGCTGTTTCAGTACAAGAACTAAAAGACATAAAAGTGAAACTACCGGACTACCAGCAAGGCAAAGGTCATCTCTGCAGGAAACTCCCTTCTACAGGATGCAGTAGATGCTAAAAGTTCAGATGGCTCCAAAACACACCTGAACAAAATGATCAAACTCTGCCTAGAGGTATGCAGCACAAAGGCATCATCTGGGGTATGGGTCCTAGTGAGTTCTAGACTGCCAGATACTAAGAACACTTCTGAAAACCTCTCTCCTACTTTTGTGCTTAAACTTTTCTTCAACTATCTGCTTTGAGCCACCACTGAAAAAGCCTCCCAGAGCAGGAGATCCTTCACATTCATCCAGCAGACACTATCATGCCACAGTTCACACTCATGTTCCTGTGCAAAAGGTCATTGTAAAAACACTTATCTGACCAAGAAACATGGAGTAAAACAAGTTGCTGCATCCTTAAAATATTAACCTTGGGCCAGCAGGTCAACTTGACATCAAGCAATGCTGTCAAACCACATATTAGATAAATTACTACTGATCTAGATAGCCAACTACAATACTAGCTATGTACAGCTTCTACTAGTAGAAATACTAAACAACTACATTTCATACCACTATGCACATACATTGACATCAAGCTACATCTCCTCCATCACATTTGATGAAAAGGACAAAGACAAAACATCAACAAGAAGATTACGGACTGAATGTCGCAAAGAGTTATCCAGAACAACTTCTTACTTATCTTCCCCATTTTATCTTCTATTAATTGTGTCTAGGCTCCTAAGATTATTTTTCTATACCAATGAAAATTAGTAGAATAAAATGCTAAAAAGAATAAATATACCACATATCTAGTTTTAAATAAATTAATTCATACCTAAGAAGTCTGTGTTAAAACTGTTCCTAAAAACCACCCATGACAGAAGTCCTACATTCTCTCAGAGCATCCTAAGTGGCTAAGAGAGTTAACTGCATTAAAATGCTCCCTAATTTTCAGATCATCTCCATTACTGCACTTTCTCTCTCAGACATTAAAAATATAAGACTCATGGCAGGAAGCTGTTGTCATACATACGGATGAAACTTAAAGCTTAACTTATCACCTTCATACTCAGATTACAGAATATTGCTTTTGCTTGATAATTAAAATTTGTTTTGTTTTCAGTTCTTTTTGTGATCTATCATGTTTACATGCCTCCTAGGGAAAAAAAAAAAAGAAAAACAGTTATAAAATAAACAAAAATACTTTCCATTATATCCATTCTGAAATCTAAGCCACATTCAGTCAATTATTTTCACTTTGTTTTGTGGTAATTGAACACAGAAACACTAAAACAATCAGCAGGAAAAAAGTCAGGGCCAGAATGATACTGTAACATTTCAAGTGAATTCCTACAATATATTATCTGCCACGCTTTCTTCCTTAACAGAAGTAGTCAATGTTAATATGACTTAATGAAGAATCCTGACAACTTCATCGTATTTCTGAATTGAAATGACCTGATTACAATCTCCTTGAAGCTACTATTTACATTTTAATAAAGGACTATTATTACAGTTCTTTAATGGCTCAAAAGCAATCAAATAACTCTGAAAAACAACCAGAGAGCAAAAAATATTACACCTAGCTATGCTAATTCGACAAACGCAGATAACGCTCTCATGCAGCAAAATTTAAAATTTAAAGAACAAACTTCCTGCTCCAAACAGGGAAAAAAAGGAACACAACTGCAGCCTTGGACACACTTTTAAGACTGCAAATAACCAAATTCCTAGCCTTCACCTCCCTGCCACACATTTCTACCATGTCTCCAAAATTCTACAGTTTTAACTAAACATCTGCAACAACCTCACCTTGGGTTTTATCAGTGCCTAAAGCATTACTGTTCTTCATAAAAAAAGCAACAGAATCCAGAGTTCCTTGGGTAGGTCCTTCACCTTTCACCAAATTCCAGCATACTCAAGAATTGTGTTCACATTAGTATCTGAACGATTGGAATATTTAATCAAACTTATTATTACACTATTCTTTGATGTCTATCAAACACTAATCAGGCAAGAGAAGTGCTGTACATATTGTCTCAAAACACTGTTCATTTTTCAGCACTGAAACTGGAGTAGACTAAACAATTTCATAATGCTTCTTTTCAGAAGATGCAATTGGAGTCAGCAATTTAAATGGTCACAAAAAAGTATCTTAAAAAAAAGTACATCACCTATTTACACAATCCCTTTTGTGCATCCCTTTTTGTATATATCCCTTTTATTTCTCCTCAGTTGACACAAACTAACTTATCATAAAAACAGACTTTATTCATGACTCCTCAAGACAAAGCCAGCCTTCTGAAGAAGCTGAGGCATGCACTTTGCAGACTGGGAACAGAGATACATTGAGGCTGTAATCACTTTGGGACCCTGCACTATTTTGATCAAATGTATACTGTCTTCCTCCTCACTTCCCCCTCCCTCCTCACCACAGATCTGTACCTGCACATCTTTGATCTGCCAGCACTGCTACACACATCATTGCTCCCTGGCTGAAATCTGGAGCGTGGGCTAAACTAAATTACAGTTACTGTGACCTATTGGCCATGACTGCAGACAGCAATTACGGACAGGCAGGTGAGGGCAAGGTCTCAGAGGAAACAAGCAGCTAAGAAAGGAACTCTTTATCACCTAGATATTCCATACGCTCTTGACCCATTGGCAAAGGATTGAGAAAAATAACAGAGGAAAAAGTAGGAGGAAATGACTGATTTCTTGTCTTGTTGCTTCTATTCCTTTTGTACTTCAGTGGGAGCTGGAACCAGTCTGCTTGTTCCTTACCTAACACCAGCTGTGAAAATGTTTGCTATTAGAACAACTTATTCTGATGAACCATATTGAAGCACTGAACTAAAATATGGCCCTCTCTATAAAAATCTTAATTTCTGTCAAATGTGAAGAGAGAAAAGGTAGCAGAGCCCAAACAGTTTGACAGAAAAATCTTGCATTACAGAAAGACAAGAGTAGAAGAGGAATTACCTTCAGGATATTCCTCTTTGTTTAATCTCCCATTTTTCCAGGGTAGGTGGCTGAATATTACAAAGCAAGGTTGCCACAATTTAAATGGTCTCTATTACCAAACATATTCATAACCATAAATTAAAAAACGAGGATGATACATTCAGAACAGGCAGCTTCAAGGCAGAACTCGAGAGTATGAAGCAAAAACCTTCTAAAAACACAGTTTAAACCAACAGTCTTAGCAGTTAGCTTAATACAAAGTGCTGCTGAAGAGGATATATTGTTGTCATTAAAAATGATCATTTAACTATTGTAAAACCAACAGCAAACCTAGCTTAAGTCCAACATTCTTCACAAGCGCACAAAAAAAACCCAAACAAGATTACCAGAAGCCCTTCTCACAGTAAAATACTAACTAAAATATTTCCAGAGTTGCTACAAACACAGAAACTTGCTTCCCAGAAACTATCCTATTTGCTTTAAACTGCATAAAGAAAATTTAACAATATTTCGCCCTGCTCAGTTACTCACAAATCAAATCTCCGTTCTTATCTGCATACAGCCAGCTGGTTTTTAAAATTCTGCTGTAATTGAGGGAAAAACAATTAAGCAATATTATTAACCATCTTACCATTGTTCCCTGGTGGTTGTAATGCATCTCCTGTCAAGCTACACCATCCAACTGGGAAAATATCACGAGAATCACATCTGCACCAATAGTCAAATGCTCCTCTCCAGCCATCAAAAGTAACAAAAACTTCATCTCCTTTAACATCTCCAATGGTTGCTGGGCAAATCAAGTATGGGTTCTTTCTGTCTATGGCTTCAAGCTTCATTCCAACTTTAAAGCAGTTTGTGGCAGGTTTGGGTGGTTCCTACAAAAGTAAGATTGGTGGAATATTTGTGTTCGTATGATCCCTTAAAAACAGAAGTCAGAAAACCTCTATTTTTTCTTCAACATTCTTATTTCTGAGTACTATCAAAAAGTTACAGCGGATATTCAAAGAAACTCACTGGTGTGTCACATTTGCTTTTCCTCTCGTGCTTCATAAAAATCTAGATTCTGTTCCCACAAACACAGTTGGGATAATTAGCAAAATTCCCGATGACAGCAAGGCTGTGCCGAAAGTATTTACATAAGCAATAGGTTGCACCCAATACATTATGCCTGGGCAGCAGGACAGCAAAGGCACTAACGTGAAATTATCACATGCTAATAAAGAAGAGAAGATTTGCAGGGAATGGATATTTCTGGGGCTGATAAATGTCTGGTAAAAGCTTCATCTCTCAATTAGTCCATGAAAAATTCATTAGCATTGGACATTATTTATAGGCCTCTATTAACCAAGCCTGACTCAAACCAATTCCAAGTGGACAAAAGAGAAACAAAAATCAAGTCAACAAGAAAAATAACAAGCAAAAATGTACCTACAGTGCAGAGGTGGTGACACAAGGGAGCCTGCATTACAACCTCAACCTTAGGAACCTCAGCCTCCAAAAAACAATCATCTCAGTCATGCTGATAGGCTACCACAGGGAAGTTTGGTTCAACACACCTCAGAAAACTACATAAAGTTAATCATGTAAGTAACATGGCAGGTCAGGAAATGAACTCTCTCTTACTGACATACATTTATATGTCATTCCCAGTATCAGAAATGAAGCCATTCTCTTTGGCAGCACCATAACAAAAAAAAATGAAGATGTCATTTTAATATTACTATTGTTCTATACGTACTTTTTCGTGTTTCAGTGCAGTTTACTTAATAGTTTTAAAAAAAAAAACAGGCAGAACAGCTTTTTCTACTGTCAACAACTTTCTCATTAGATTTCAAATGATGAGTAATGCACCCAATTAAAACATTTAACAAAATGTTTCCAAGCACTATTTTATTCCAATGATTCCTTTTCTAAGAAAAAAACAATTTACTCTTGTGCATAATCACAACACGAGTACGATGCTTTTAAGAAATGTGAGACAAGGCATCATGTCTTCAATCCATGACACAAAAAGCATGCTAACATTTTACTAAATAACACAGCAAACTTTAAAAGTCTCAACTCAGAAAAGGAGATACCCATCCAATGGACTGGAAGCAGACCACTTCTTCTCTAGTTTTGTACCTTGCCAATCCATTTCAGAGCAGTTTTAAATAACAGTTGCCTTCTTGTGCTGCAGCCAATAGGCAATATCTGGGCATTTTCACTAAAAAATGCAACCAGAGATCAATGGATATAAGCACGTATACTAGCAGACCTTTTCTCCTTACCTTCTTAAAGAACGCCGCAGGCGCCATTTCAGCTCCATTCAGAGTTCTTAAGAGAAACATTGGCCAAGAAGATGCATTCATCTGGAATCCTAAGTAACAAATAAATTACTTGTGTATAACATCCCTACATTCAGTTTGTAAAATATGGGAGGAAAAAGATGTAAAATTGGCTTTACTACTGCCTGACTCCCTCTATTTTGGACTTGGAGAGACAAAACAGAAGTAACCAAGAAGGCCCAAATAGAGGAGCTGTTGGTACAGAAATCTGCGCACTGCATGCCCATTTTGAGTGGTTTGCTTACAGAATCAGTCACTGTTAGTTTGTGATTTGATAGATAAACATTTTTAAGACTGTCCAACATATGATTTCTAGCACAGGAGATGACCAGGTCATCCCACAGTCCCTGCCTCAGTGGAACTTCCCAAGCAGAATGAAATCAGAAATAACTCAGCTTACTTTACAAGGCCACTTCTCATTCTCAAATGACTTCCTCAGCTCCAGATTCCTTCATTTACTGAAGAGAGACTCTTATTTTCAAGGCTGTTTTAAATCTTTCATCAGATCAGAAAAGATGATGACCAATTGGTTTCTTCTCCCCCAACCATAAAAATAAATAAATATTCTTAACAAAGAACATATAATAGTGAAGCAGAAACATGTAATGGCTGTAATAGATGTGTGTATCTTATTGAAAAATGCAAACTAGATGTTTCTACTCTAGCATCCTTCATTAAACAAGTGAATAAAAAGTACAAACAGTAATCAGATTTGTTCAGCTGAACTACTTGATACAAGCAGAACAGATGTTTGGCTGAAAATATTCTCATTCCAGATAATCTTCCTTCAGAATCAACTACTTTCCAGTTAAAAAAAAAAAAAAAAAAAAAGCATAAAGTAAAACCAAAAATATCCCCTTTACACTGTTTTACTCCATCTTTTACAGTTACATGCTGGGCACAGTTTTACAGGCAAATAGACATAGAGAGAATTGGAAATCTCTCCATAAAGCAGTTACTACCAGAATCTGCCAGGAACTGATGAGCTCCCTCACAACTGAACCATGAAGAGCCTCTTGGAAGAATGCCACTAGAAAGGTGGAATGTATTCACAATTCTTGATCAGTTAAATCATTAAGTAATCTAAAATTGAATTACGTGGATTATATTTTGTAATTGCTCTTCAAATTACAGCTTTCAGCTATCTTTAGCCGAATAAAAGTTTATGCACTGGAACTACCTACACAACACCTAAATTAATAAAAAGCTCACAACTGAGAAATGGTGTCATAATTTGAAGACTACTGAGCTGATTATCATTCTTGGTTTCATACCAGAGTCTTTACACAATCTAAAGACATGTGATTACTGAAATACAATATTCCTAACCAGCTAGCACAGAAAAGACACGTACACAAAGAAAGAGGAATGAAAACTAAACAGTTTCAATCAACTTCACTTGGCCTATAAATTGTGCTGGTAAAAACACAGTAAATATTACCTTTATCAGAATTTGCTGAGAACATTAAGTTCTCAAAACCATAAAAGATTACCTATGTAAAACAGAAGACAAAACAGGAACCCTTTCCTACATTAATCATTTTCTAAAAAACCTTATGTAACATACATAATTAAAGCTATGCAAAGATGAGGTAGGAGGGAGCATTTTAACTTGTTATTATGAAAGAAATAGAACATTAGTATCCAGAAGGTTCTCTACCACTCAGGAAAAAATAAAATAAAATCAGTTGCTTAAATGTCTAACAGGAGGTAATTATACACCCAATTAGCTCCCAGCTTTGCCCAGGAACAGGATGCTGTAAAGCTGCCAAGAAGGCTTTTTCAAAAATTTATCTAGGTATGCCAGAACGCTTCATTGCTGGAGTTCAGCCTATCTCCAGAAAAATCTAAGACAGGAGGGAAAAATAATGGCATTTGCATTCTTTTCTGAATAACTGCAATTGTTCTGAGGGCAGGTAAACTTACATTCCTGGATGTAGGGAAACATCTGCTTGTTTGGGGCTGCTCTAAAAGTAGCCTGCGCCAACAGAGTAAAAAACAGTATCCAAAGAAAAGGCATCAACCCTTCAACTACTGATCTCAGAAAGTTACTCTTCTTAATGGCTCAACTTTCTTCATTACTCAGAATCCAGAGTTGCTCAATTCATCAGGGCCAGTTTAGAAACACATTTCTAAAAAAAAAAAAAAAAAAAAAAAAAAAAGCACTGCGGTCTTGAAGAAAAGCTATACGTTACATACAGCTGAAAGAGTAGATAAGCTCTTTTCTTTTACAGCCCTTGTTGATGTTGGTATGACTGCATTAATTCTAGAAGGTTCTACAAAGAACCTTCAGAGAGGCTAAACAGTCATTTCTCAAAAACAAAATAAAAATAAATCAGAATCTTTTCCCTTCAGTGTCAAGAAATGCAAATGTTTTCATTCAAGCCCTCTACACTCACAAGAAAAAGAGACTAAAAGAAAAAAAGCCTTTTTGAGCTGAGACTGTATCTATCTCAAATAATACCTTTGGTGGACTGGTATTCTAGCTGCACTATCTTACGTTTCTCTAAAGCAGCACAACAGCACAAAAATATCTACCCTCACAATCTACATGAAGCAACTCACTGCTTAAGTGAACTCCCGCTGTATCAGTTTGCCTGTCTCCAAACTAATCAAGTTTTGCACTGCAATGAAATTACACTTTCCACTTTACTTTTCTAACAGAAGATCTGAAATCTATTAACAGATACGGTAGAAGAGTTTCCTCAGGTCAGTAAGAGAAAGCAGAACCACCTTCCCAACCTCAGTGATTCCATAATTCCATCAGAAGAAGTTGGAAAAATTTCTTCTCTGAAAGAGCAGTGAGGCAGTGGCACAGGCTGCCCAGGGCAGGTGGTGGAAAAAAAGGGTATCTGATACACTAAGTGACATGGTTTGGTGGTATGGTGGTTATAGGTCGATGACAGGACTAGGTAATCTTTGATTAATTAAGATGAAAGTTGGTCATTATTGTTCCTGTTTTTGAAAAGCAGAACTATTTTCAAACTAATAAGAAACATCATTTTATTTAAAGATTTCTGTACCCAGAAGTGTAAGCTCTACAAAACACAGTAGAAAAATGTAGATCTAAATATACAGATTAATCACAGCAGAGAAAAATGATGCCACAGTTATATTACTCACAGTAGTTGGTCAAAATTAATTTTGAGTATTCATTGTGTAGCAAGGAATTCTTTTGTATAGCTCCCTGTTTAATAAACTTCCTCAATTAGTTTTCACTAAGCTCAAGCACTACTTCTCAGTTTGGGGAGGCATACTGTTGTGGCTCATACTGCTCATGGAAGGCAAAAAAAAAAAAATCTGCAGACTATTTCTCAGCGTAGGGCATCTGAATCCTTGCTCATGAGCATTTGTCGTGCTCGCAAACCAGTCACAACAAATTGATCAAACATCCCCCTCTTGTGTCAGCTTGAAGAAATGAGAAACACACGCAGTTTGCTACAGCCCTGGAGCGCCCCTTTCCTGATGTAATACTGTTGTTCGCTTTCCCAGATTGCAGTTTGTTTGGAGCACCCAAGAAAATGGAGTGCTTGATTCAGGTTGTCCTGAACTGTACATACTTTATGCAGTCCAGCTGAGCACTGCACACTTGGCTTAATAGCAAGTGTCTTCTACTGGGCCACTCCACCTTACTGAAGAGAAAAAAAGGATATTTTGCCTTACCCAAAATTTAGTCCTTATTAAGTTCCACTAAAAGGGACATGGACAGCAACAACAAGCAATAAAATATTGTATCCATACACACTCATAAGGTAGGGTGTGTATATCAGTGAACAGTTTCAGAATGGGCACATGACAGTATCTCAGAATTACAAAAACTGACAGGCACTACAATTTAATACTAAGAGACTTCATTAAGTAACTAAAGCCAAAAAGCAATTATTCTGCTCATTCTTATTTCAAAAGACTAACCTGATCAAAAAAGAAGGAAAAAGTCACAATCCTTACACGAAATTAGTTCACTTACCTCTCCTTTAGAGTCAAATAATTCTTTGGTGACATGTTAGTACCACTGAATTTGCCAAGACAAAAACACCAGCTCTGCTCCATAGACATTAGTTCAGAAGCTTTGTTTCTTACCAAGTGGAGGCTGCAGCATGCCCCCCTTCTTCTCACAGGTCCCGATGGGCTGTATATCTGAGGAGTCCACCAGCCTCCAAAAATCATTTTTGTTGTCACTTCCATCGAGTCGCAACCTTAGCCTGGCCCCAGTGATTCCAATTATCGTAGCTATGCAAACCGAGGTAACGTTGCGAGGATCACGGGCTTCCAGTTTCATGCCAACTTTGAAATCATTTGTAGGTGGAATTCTGGACTACAGTAAGAGATAAAAGACTTTTTGTTGTTGTTTGCATTGCTAAATTGCCAGCCAGTTCAATATACAGCTTTCATTCATCCAGATATTTCATAGAAGTGGGTAAACATAAAGAAGCCTTTGAACTTCCAGCGTTTAGCAGTAAATCAGAAAAGGAGATTGGACAACCTCCCAGCAGCATAATTTCAAATATTTGATGCTTCTGCTGCATAAACACAACTGATTTTTTAAAACATAGGCAGAGCCAGGATGGGTAAGACGGAAATATTGCAAAAATATGAATACAAAGATGGAGGAGGAATGAATAATACTCAAAGCGAATGGGAAACAAAAACAAGAATATCAGGAAACATGACAACTCTTAAAAATAAATAAAGAAATAAATACCAGAGCAAACAATATTTATTAGTTTTTAACTCATAAGAAATACAATAATATTTTGCAAATTAAAACAAAACTTGGACTCTCTTGTGCTAGGCACAATGAAGGTTTCAGGCAAGAATGCTTCTTTACCAAAAAAAGCTTACAGTACAAAGAAAGAAACAGAAAAAGGAATTAATGTTAAATGCATTTTAAAGAAAGGAAACAGTCTACAGTCACGTAAAACTGTGCAAAGATAGGAACTGCAGCTTGAGCTTATTCACAGAGAACTGAGTACATTCACACACACACACACACACACACACACACACACGCTTGAAATGCCAATTTAATTAACAGGCATCAGATTCTTGGAAAAAAAGATGCCAGCACAAGGAAGAGATGATGAATGCAATTTGGTCTTTCAGCTGAATTTTTTTGTTACAAATTAAAAGTTAAAAAAGGAGAATATTCTTTAGTGAGCTATTATGAGGAACACAGAGAAGTTCACATAACAACAAACACAGGCAGAGATCAGCTGGATTACAGTCCAAATGCTTGCCTAATGGAACCCTGTAGGCAACAACATCACCTTACAACAATCACAATCTTGTATCAAGACTAACTGGTATTATATGACTCACCTTGGCTCTAGTGAGATTCTAGAACAATCTCAAGGGAAGTAGAAAGATATCTCCTCACTTTCAGCCCAAATTTATTTGTAGAAACTTTTACCAATACTGTACTTCCAGTTCTCTCTACATCTTTGAAAACATGAAAAAAATCTGCAGTGTATTTCCATGTAGCAACCTGATCCCTTCTGATCAATCTTTCCTCAAGTTAAACAAGCCAAACACTGAGGTTTCTCATAGGAGAGGAAGACTTCTCCTGGAAGCCTGCCTCTATACCTTATCTAGGTCAAAGCTGCTCCCAAAAGCAGATGCCAAAAATGGCAGCCTTCCACTTGCCATTTTACCCCTGCAGCTAACACAACCTGAAACACAGGAGGCAGGCTGAGGGCTCACAAACATGGGCATTCACATTCACAAGATTCACACATCCCTTGCCACACCTGTCTGGTCAGGTCTGGTAGGGAACTATACTAAGTACGCAGGGTGCACCTGTATGCCTGGGTACACAGAAAAGGGCTGAGGAATTCTGCTACCTAAACAAGTATTGGTGATATTTTGCCTCCACAGCACTTAATAATTAAAAACGTATCTTGCACTGTCTTTTCGATGGCATGCAGGTGCAGTGTTCCAAGCAGATCCCAGATCAACAGCAGGAGCCCTGGAGGAGCCAGAACTCAAAAACCAAGGAGACAAGCAATACTCAGTGAGCACTGAGGGCAGCATCTGCCAGAGCTGCATTTAGACAGCAGGCTGTCTGAAAGGGGAGACTGAGCATATTAAATTTAAAGGGCAATTCAATTTCAGGACATTGCTTGTCCAGCTGTTATTTTCTACAACCATGAAAGACAACTGAAATTGAAAAATTAGGGAGTTTGGTTTTTTCTGAAGGAAAAGTGAGCCTGTTTAAATAACAACAACTCAAGGCACAGTTCTAAAAGGTAACTCCTCCATACCAGTTCTTATCATGTAGTAAAATAATAAAACCAGCTATTTAAGAGCTTTCCTTGAAGCTCTATTCTAACCCAAAGGGGCTGAGCTGTTAATATTTAAAATTTTCAGCTGCTTGAAAAGAAAAGTTTAGGGGTAAGAGAATGAGATGTAGAATGCTTCAGAATTTCAGGGAGTCATTAAAAATAACGAAGAGTGACAAAAAAAATCTAAATTAAGATAAATACTTTAATCAATTCCTATTAGCAGTCTATGCCTGTACTTTAACTTATGGTAGAGACTTCAATCTATTGCTCCCCAGGTCATTTTTAATTACTATAACATGTAATATTCCCACAAGTCACAATTTCTGGATATAACAGTCAAATAAAGCTCTCTGCTTGTTTTTTTGGCTGGCCACAGCAGTGTCTTCCTTTCATTACACAGAGTGACAACAACATGTACAATTCATGTGTAACCCAGCAGTAGTCAAATTAGTCCTACATGAAGCTCAAGCACTTTAGTTTCTAAAATCCTCAAACATTAATTAGCAAGAAGAGCTGGCTCTGCAATAATTAACACTGCATATTACTTCCTACTTAAAGGTCAAATCCTACAAGTGTAGTTTGAATATGCAAATTGTTTGGAAATTTGCTATGCACAGACGTGAAGCCTCTTCTTTCCAACCCACACACTCGTAAAGTAAATCCAAGTCACTCAGATATATCTTAGCCCATGTTATTTAAACACCTTTATTTGGGATGCTATTTTGTTGTATGGTTAAGGCTTCCCAAGCATCATTTGCAAAGAAGTCAACACACAAAAGAGACAAGGAAAGGCTTCCGAGCAGCTTTCTGCTACAGCTACATATCTCAAGAGTGTATGCTCTGGTCATCATGGTCTAAAGGTATGAATACAGCACTAACTTAGAATGACCAAGAAATAGACCACTGCCCTATTCCTACCCAAGCAGGGCTTGGGGTCTCCGCCTTGAGCTGGTATCTACCACAAAAAACACATACTGAGAATGATAAATTATAGGTGAGCCATCCAAAAATAGCCAGAGACTTTGCTATTCTTCGCCCTCTCTCATTGAAAGCAGCACAAGAGAGGTATTTTGTCCTTTATCCTCACCTCCTGAAGCGAAAGTTGAAATTCAACACATAATATGAAGAAATGCTACCATCTGCTTTCATCTTTCTCTGTTCTCCATTCCTGCAAATTACTTCAGGTAACCAGTATGATGAATCTTCTCCTCATATCATTAGTCCAGGTCTTCAGATTATTCCTTTGCTGCTTTTTGCTTGGTCTCCACTGGAAGCCACTATCACAGTACTACGAGACTGCCAACAAACCCTAGAAGTTATCTTTCTGGACACTCCAACCTAGTAAACCACGTATACGCAGCTTCTCACATAAATTATAGTTCTACCAACCTGAACTACCCAATTCCTTCAGCACCTATCTATTCAATTCATGGAAGGTGCACCTACTGAAACTCATCCTACATAATTTTTCACAGCTAAGTCAGACACTCCAACTTCAGAACATACTAGATCCCAGCTGCTCCTACAGAAAGAAAAACGCCTTCAGAGGTTGATTCATTCTCCAAAGAGCTGAATAAATGAAGATCATTAGCTCATACAAGATGGTAGATTTAAACTGCATCAGTAAATGCATATAAAATCATCACGCAGGAGGAAATCAAACTTGTAGAGCACAACGTAAAGCAGTACACTAAGTACCCTTGGTACAAACTCCTTAATATCTCTCACTGAATGACAACTAATACTGAATTCTAGTAACTTGAGACTGTAGTTACACATGCATACTCTTCCGTGACCTCAGTCTTTTTAATTCCTACATTTGAAACGCTTAACTTTAGTCACCCTTCATCTTTTGACAGCAGAAGTACACTAAGTTCAGGGACAAATTGTTTTCCTTATTATAGATCCAATATTTCCTTTATGTTCTACCACAGAATGATTTCAGTTGAAGAAACCTTAAAGATCACCTAGTTCCAGCTCTCCTGTCAAGGACACAGATACATGCCACTAAAATAGATTGCCAAAACCCCCATGCAGCATGACCCTCAAATATTCCAGCAATGGGGCATCCACACCTCCTTTGGGCAGCCTATTCCAGTGTTTCACCACCTTACAAGGAAGTGTTTCCTCCTTATATTCAGTTTAAATCCACTGTCTTTTAGTTTAAAACCATTGTCCCTTCTGCCACTACAAGTTCTGGTAAAAAGTCTGTCTTATAAATTTTTTAATGTATTCTTTAAACTCCAGTACCTGTTATCACTATCTATTTTTGAAGCCACCATGCTACCAGAAAACCATAATGCAGTTGCCATCACTGAAATCTGGTAGGCATGGCCATCAATGACTACTAGCTGTTCAGCAGTTTTTCTGGTTGATCCACATATAGAAGCCATTTTGTTCTTTCTTGCACTCCTTTCCAATCTAGCTGAGCCTAGATGGGCTCAAGCAGTAGGCCCTGGAGAACCTCATAAGGTTCAATAAATCCAAGTGCAAGGTCTTTCAACTGGATCACATCAACCCCCACTACCAATAAAAGCTGAAGGACAAAAGGATGGAGCATAGCCCTGCCAAAAAGGACCTGAGGATACTAAGGGATGGCAAGCTGGGCATGAGCCTGCAATGTGCCCTTGTAGACCAGAAAGCCACCCATATCCTGGGCTGCATCAAAAGAAGTGTGGCCAGCAGGGTGAGGGAGGTGATTCTGGGCTGGCGAGACCTCACTTGGAGTACTGCATCCTGATGTAGAGCCCTCAGTACAGGAGAGAGGTGGACCTGTTTGAGTGTCCAGAGAGACACTGAGAGAGAGGGGGCCTGTTCGGTCTGGAGAAGAGAAGGCTCTGAGGTGACCTGATGGCAGCCTTTCAATATCTAACGGGGGACTGCAAGAAGGGGACACACTTTTTAGCAAGGTTTGCTGTGACAAAACATGGGGAAGCAGTTTCAAGCTGAAACAAGAGATTTAGATTGGGCATAAGGAAGAAGGTTTTGTTTTGTTATTTTTTATGATAAAGGTATTGAAGCTCTGGAACAGGATGCCCAAACAGCAGGTAGATGCCCTGTCCCTGGAGACATTCAAAGTCAAGCTGGATGGGGCTCTGAGCACACTGATCTAGCTGTAGGTGTTCCTGTTCTCTGCAGGAGAGTTGGACCAGATGACCCTTAAGGAACCTTTCCAACTCAAACGATTCTATGATTACACCTTGGTAAGGATCATCCTGATCTGAAAGAGTTAAAACGCAACATATTCCATGGAACCACAGAATGATTTTTCACTGAGAGGTGGTGAGGTGCTGGTACAGACTGCCCAGAGAGGTTGTGGGTACCCCACCCCTGGATGCGTTCAAGGCCAGGTTGGATGGGGCCCTGGGCAACCTGATGATCTAGCACATGATCTACTGACTACCCACTCTGCCTTTGGTGTGGGGGGGAGGGGTGTGAGGGTTGGAACTTGATGATCCATGGAATCCCTTCCAATCCATATGATTTGAGTACTTGGGAGATTCAAAAAATAAGTGGTAAATAACTTTTCCAGCATGCACAAAAATATATATACATACATTTTGTACATCTAATACCTAGCCAGAATTGAAAGGACTCCTACAGTTACAGATTGGTGGAAGGCTCCTTTCATTATCAGCTAAATTTTAATTCCCACAGTAATCCTCTAATATTATTTAAAAAAAAAAAAAAAAAAAAAACAAAAAAAAAACAAAAAAAAAACAGTTTCAGTTGCTGGTATCTACCAAAAGTTTAAGATACTGATAAACAGAGATCAAAAGAAGTCAAAGTCTGCAAGCAGTCCAAACATAAAACTTGACATGTAATCATCCCACAGAGAGTGGAATGATTACACACACAGACTTGCAAAATAGTATTTGACATACCTGTTTGAAACAATGTAGAGGGGCAGCTATTGATTCAGTCTCCTTCAGATAATCATCCCAACTAAACTGTTCTGAAAGACATAAGACCAAAAAAAAAAAGGGACAGTTTTGAAAGGGAACATAAATTAAGAGGTGAGCTGGGAAAACGGAGAGCAAAAAACCCACCCAAATATCTGTAGAACATTTTTGTTACCCCAAGAACAGCATTACAATAAAATGAAAACTTAATAAAATACACAGCTTTTGAAGTAGCTTTAAGAGTCAACAGGGGAATCACACAACAGGAAAATATGCATATCTACAAGTTCTTCTTTTCGTGCTCCACATTTACAGATACAAGTCAGGATACCTAGATTCAATTCTCAGCACATTCCTGTAAAAATCACTTCAGTGCTTTTGCATCTTAGCTCCCCATCACTTGAGCAGTGGGAGGAACAGCAGCACTGCTACAGTAACTTCAAAGGACTAGTTTAATAATACACAATAAAAACCACAGACACTTAGCATACTGAAATATACGTTGAGAATCAGTATCCCCATTCCACTATAATCAAAAGAATCAGCATTACATTCCAACAGCACCTTTGTTTCTTTTCATGAGAAGTTTGATAAAAGGTTTCTCTTTGTAAGGTGAATACTACAAGATAAAAACTACCATAGCACAGTTAATGTTTTTGTCCGTAAATCATCCAGATGACCTCCTTTGCTTATTTTCTGTTTGGGCAGCTGGAATCTATCTGATGTTCCTGTAAAGCAGATCATAAATGAACCCCAAAATAGTGCAACAATGCCACCCAGTGGTTCAATCAGCGATAACTTCACAGAGCAAAATCTTCACAACAGTGGAGAAACTGCATTGTGTCTGCCAGTAAAAACACTACTGGACAAACAGTGCCTCAAGCAGAAGAGAACCATCCTCTTGGTCCGCTAAGATCCTCAGTTTTTGGCACAGCAGCCTCAAAAGGGTATGAAGGATTGGTCCTTGACTCTGCAGAGGGCATGCAGTTGTTAACTAAGTAACAAGTAAAAAAATAATTCAAAACTTAATAATTCAGCAAATTGAACTGCAGTTAGGCTGGTAACAAAGATGTTTTCATAGGGCACCTTGGAAGCCTGTATATTTTGTCATAAAAACCTTATTTACACATTTATACACTTGCACTGATTTTATATTATTCACAAAAGGTATTAACTTTAAAAATGCATTAAGATACTTTTAGGAGGGTATCTTTAGGAGGGTATGTTCTGGAAATGGTCCTTCAGACTATTCCTAAGAAACCTGCCTCCAGATCCATTGCTCCTTTCTTTGAAAAGCCACGGAGGACACAAATACCAAAAGTAATAATTAACTGCTTTCTAAGTCTCACCTTATAAAAATAGCCTTTGAATCTAAAAATAAAATTGCCACTATCGATTGACTTGTGATCAAAAAATTATTTTTCAAAGTAAACTTTAATGTACTCGGTTCAATAAAATTAACCCAGAGGTCAATTTCACACAGGGGGTGGTGAGGCACTGGAACAGGTTGCCCAAGGAGGTTGTGGATGCCCCATCCCTGGAGGCATTCAGGGCCAGGCTGGAAGTGGCTCTGGGCAGCCTGGTCTGGTGGTTGGTGACCCTGCACATGGCAGGAGTTGAAACTGGATGATCATTGTGGTCCTTTTCAACCCAGGCCATTCTGTGATTCTGTGAACCCTACCAAAATGTTAATTATGTTCCAGCTATTCCAGCGCTAACTTGATACAATATTGTAATTACGAACCACAGCGCTGTTGTGGTAGGACCAGGCAACGTAGATACTTCAGAGACAGCACGTTCCAAGAGGAGGGACACCATTTAAATCCTCTGAAAATACTGTATCTCCATAGCTGCATTTCCCAAAATGATTTCAGTTGTTGTAATATGACTTTAAATTTGGTGGGATGTCCAGAAAGTACAGAGGAAAACAAATGGGTTTGCTTTTCAGGGAGTATTTGCTAGAAAGCTACATAAGGTAACACAACAGCCAGCTGCACCTAAAACCATAAGGAAAACAATATTGCCTTGCTCCTTACTTTAAATGCAGGATATTAAAAACCCTTCCCTCAAGCATATATGACCTAGTTTACATTAGGACCACTCCAACTGTGAAGATATGCTACAGTAAAGCAAATGTCTCAGATACAGAGCTACTTATTATTTAATTGCTGCAGTCACAGAAAAGAAGAATGAAAGAATATCTCAACATGTAAGATGGTTACTTAGGAAGACAGTAACATGGAAAAAAAAAAAAAATCTCTATCCAAAAATCTCTACCTAAAAAGTAAAGAAAGAGTTGTTTTCTACATATTTCTAATTCTAAAGCCCCTGAAAACACACAACTTCTGAGAAATTGAAGAGAAAATTAGTTCACACTGAATGATTTAACATGCATTCTCCTTCCCACTCAACCTGTAGGCTGAATTAAACAGCTTAAGAAAAACTGTCATGCAACAACACAGACAACTCTTGCAACCCACGAGCAAAGTGAAAATGAGAGAGAAAAAGGAATTTTCATGCTGAAGAACAAATCAGCATATATTGGGAATGAGGAAAAGAAAAAAAATAGAAAAAAAAAAAAAAAAAAACCAAAAACTGAAGGTAATCAGGACATTTTGTAAAAAAAAATTAGGTAGTTTATAGCCAGCACAGGAGTGAGATTCTAAACAGTGATCCAAGACCATCAGCATGCCCAAACAGCCTCATTATTTAAACAAACTAACTAACAACAAAACAAAACAAAACAAGTTCATGCCACAGTTGCCTACAATAGCACTGGTTTACAGTCAATGCTCTGTGGGTTAACAGTACTTGCTGTCTTGCTATTTTTTCAATTCTGTGTCAATACCCTACCACTTCTGGAGAGGCTTTGCCCATTACAAACTAACTTAAGCTACTAGAAGGGACCCTAGGATGCCTCAAGTTTGGCTCCTCAGAGCAGGTCCCATCACAGCAAAGGCTTGCTGAGTTCTGAGTATCTCTGGGTAACCTCTCTGGGCTCCTCTTCTTGGGTTTGATCATCCTTCACACAAAGATTTCTTTCCTCACAGGAAGCAGGAATGTCTCCCGTTCCCATGAGTGAAGACAAGATGACCTTCCATTGTGTTTCAGAAATGCATCTGGCCAGATTTTCTTCACAGTCACCTGTCAGGCAGTTGAAATGAGCAAGGTGATCTCCTGTAAGCTTCCTCTTCTTTCAGCTGTGCAAATCATCAGTCTTCTGTTTACATCTTGTGCTTCAGCACTTTCATGCTGTTGGTGGCATCGAGCATGTCAACGTCTTCTTCACACTGGGGAGCTCAAAACTGAACAGGGTTCTCCAGACACAGTCTCACAGACACCCAAAAGGAGCCAACTTCTCTCAGCCTGCAGCCCACATCTCTGCTAACACGACCACGCATGCAGTTCATGTTTACAACCACAAGAGCACACTGCTGGTTCATGCTCTGCCTGCAGGCTGGCAGCACCCCAGTGGCATCCTATCTGGTCCCATGAACGTGTGTGAATGCCCTGTTTCTTGGAGTGTACCCTAATTGTATCTTCTTCTACTGCACACACTACTTTAGTTTAGTTTGCATCAAAGTTTGACAAATTTTAAATTGAAGACTCAAGTGTAACTTGTAAATAAGTACAGTTCAAGCATTATTTTTTTTAGTTTAATATAGTATAATATATAATAATTAATATAGTCTAAATCCTGTTTAAGCAGATGAAGCACCTTGTGCCTTCTCATTTCATCCCTATGTTCCCCTAGTATGTATCTGAGAATTCTGATCCAAATATGCATATTTTCTATTCTTCTTCCCACCACCCCTCTTTGACAAAGATGAAGTTTCCTTTTAATTGTTTTATACACTACTGCAAACATAGCAGGTAAACTGTAAGGTACTTCATATCCTTCTTTGTACTTTGTACTTCTTTTCTTATGTTGGGATCATTCAGCCAGTTTTTCTACTCTTGCCTTTCCCTACCAACTGCAGGCTTTTTTTTTTGTTTGTTTTTGTTTTTTGCTCTTCCCACACCAATGCATCCTTTTCACTGGCCAGAAGAGGTCTCTTTCTTCTTTCTGGCCACCAACAACAAATAACACAGGATAAAAACTATCATCTAATCTATAGCTAATCAGAGATCCTAAGCAAGGCACTCCTCTGTAGGTGTTTGACAGAGTTGAGTCCAGATTTCATAAGCAAATTCACTGCTCAGATGAAAAGCATAGTCTAGAGTGGAAGAACTCAGAGAACAGAACAAGGCTTGCCTGCTTAGCACTGTTCCTACCCGAAGTTTTTCAACACACTGTTCTCTAGTGCAGAAAAAGACAAGGAAGTTTTATAGTGACTCAGAAATACAGTTATCTTAGTCATACAAGAACAGCACTTTGCTGGTGGGGGCTGTCTCATGGGGCTCCATCTGTCATGTCAGACAACATTTTTTAAAATACAGACATGTCATTCGAGTCCTCCTGTGTAAACTCCTCTTACACAACTGGAGAGGGGAAGAGAGACACTTTGAGTCATGCAAAGAAGGGCATTCATAAGAGAGAAGAAACTACCACTGATATGCTCCCAAGAAATGGAAGAAAGAAGTCTGACAAACGTAACTGCAGAAAGCATTACTATGGCTTCCAGAACCAGGATATCACATCTTTATGCAAAAAGACATTGCCTCAACTACCCAGTTATGTTGTTAGTCTCTCACCATGTTCAAAGATATAGTTCCTGACATAGTCAATAACACAACTTCTCAGGTGGCATGAAGTAAAACCTCTGAACCAGATCATCCACTAGGAGTCAGATGGTATGGAAATGCAAGAAGAGCGAAAGTTTAAGTAACCCAGTGATATTTTCCTAACAACTAAGGATTCTTACACAGATATTCTACTTCAGTCAACAGTACTCATGACATTTCTCACTGCCTCAAACTCAACCAAAGCATATGCATGAAGAGCATATAAGGATGCTGCTTCTCTCCTACTGCACTTCACAAAAGTGAAATTGCCAACATTTCCACATATTTCCCAACAGCCCGACGTATATGTCAGCCTATGGCACCTACTGAGGACAACAGAGATTGTATAAGTTTACAAGAAGTTGGCTTGTTTTTGACAACTGTGTAGTTTTCTTCAGTTCATCATCAATAAACTGTTGATTTGAAAACAGAATTTATTTAAAGTAAAATTAGAAACTCAGGCAATTTAATCCAGTTAGCAACATTAAGATCTCAAACTATTAAAACTGAAATTCAACTTCTTTGGCAACAGCAAGCATTAATGAAAGAGAAGGTAACTGAGGCAAAAGAGGTATTCAACAGGAGCATGCATCATCAGAAGAACAAGAAATGAGTAAATGATCTTTAAAAAGTGTTTATATTTACAGAGTTTTTGATTACATATATCATGAGTACTTGTCTGAGCTAATAAAACTGTCAGATTCAAGCCAAGCAGTTTCAACAGTCATTTGCTACACCAGAACATACTTTGCTAACAGTGAGACAAAAGCAATTGTATGTTTTTAACTAGTCATCAGTTACAGCCTAAGAGACTGAAGGAAAAAAACAGTCTCAAGAGACAGACATTCCAAATATACTTTTCCTTTTAGGTACCTTAACTAATAACCTGACAGCTGCAATACCTACCACTTTTTAAAGACGGGTTGTTTGCCTGCTGATTCTTTCCATCTTTCTCTTTTTTAATTTCCTTTGAATCTAAAAGACAAGATTTCATTACTTCATAAATGTAATACTCTCATCATAATAGCATCCAACATAACACAGAATACTTTCAAACAATAGAGAATCTGTCATTCCAAAGACTTTGTTTTATCTATTTCAGTGGATAATAAAAAGGTATTTGTAATACAAATTTAGTGACCACATTATTTTTCTTTCAAAATATACTGAAAAGTACAGCATGAAAAGATATAGATATAGGAGGAGTAGAATAAGAATAGTCTTCTTTCATCAGTCCACAGATCCTCCACCACAGCTCGGTGAGGAGACAAGTTAGGCCCTGGGCTCTATGCGGGACAGGACATGGCACTCTCCTGCCAGGTCACAGCACAGTCCATGGACTCCCAGGGAAGGAGTGGCAGTCAGGGCTTGTCGTAACCACCCCAGCACAGAGCAGGCAGCCAGGGGTGCCAGGGCAGTCCCAGCATTGAGAACCTCCCTGGGGACAGGGTCAGGCTCAGTTGGCCCCGGGCCCAGCAGCGGGCCATTGACCATGGCACGGCAGAGCTGTAGGGCACCAGAGCCTGCTGCTGTGGCCTTGCTGGGGAAGGGGCTGGCAGTACCAGGGTGATGTCAGGGCGTGTGCTGGTGGGGAAGAGGACCTAGGTGAGGTTGGTCAGGGCCACTGAAGTGCACTCAGGGGTGAGACACCTCACAGATATAAAATGGATAAAAGCACCTGACAGGGTCCCAAAGAAAAATCCTTACGGAGGGCTGGACCAGCTGCAGTACCTGTGGATGGTGCCCACGGAGCTCTAACCTAGGTTCTTGTTCAGCAGTGGACACTATGTCCTGACAGCTACCAGTGAGAACCCAAGAAGGGACTCACACCACTTACAAGAAGACATGATCACTGCCTTCTTCCTACAGTTCAATATATATTCTATCCAGTCTTTTTGGGATTGAACTGAATCCAGCCAGTTTTCTACTGGGTGGTAGTAATCACTAGAAAAGTTTTTTGCCATGTTTTACAACTTCTGGTACTCAGGCTTTCAAAAAATAAAAATACAAAAAAATCATGGGACTGTCAGAGACATCAGGCTGACAGCTTACAGAAGAGAAAGCTTCCCGATGCACTTATTTCTGAAGGGGAAATCCAATGGAGTCCCACATGAGAGTACTGAAGAATAGAACCAATAACTGCATCCTGCAAAGACCAAAACTTGAAAGGACAGTCATGAAAGAACATCTCCCCTACAGCGCCAGATTTCAAACAAGATGACAGCCTTTCATGAAAAGAGAAATCAACAACAGGTGAAAGAATGTGAAAAACCATGGCCTGGACACCAGATGAGTTTTCACTGACAACTACCACACAAATTATTTATTTCCTGTATCAGTTTGAGTCACTGCCTATCTCAAATAGGAACACTGAAATGGAACATTGTCAGTGACACGTTCTTCTTAAAATCAGCCATTAAAAAAAACTATAAGAACAAACCAAGATTAAGATGTTAACGAAAAGAAATGGATTCCTTAAATATCTCTTTAATCCAAGCTAGAAGCATCTTAATTTATAATAAACTCAAGGTACCATCGCTATCACTTGGTTTTGATGGGCAGAAAGCTGTTCTTTAAAACACTCAGGCAAAACATACCTAGTACATGCAGAAGCATCCAAAAAAAAAGTCTGACTAAAACCAAAATTGTTTTTCTAGGCTCCCCTTGCTTTTATGCATCCCAGCTTTTAATGGTGAGAAGATCACTACAAAGTTGGAGCTATTTTATCTAAGCAGATGAAATACCATTAACTGAAGGAATTGCTAGCCTGTTTTTGCTTGAGATACCTGGAATCTGCTACCACCTCCCACTCAGAAAGTATTTCCTTAGACTATGCTTTACCGATGCTAAGATGCTGTGGTCTGGTGTGCCTCTTCCAGTGTCACTAGCCAGAGCAGATAAGAATTTATGGCCTATTTTTATAAGGAATATTAAGGAATATAAGATCTATTAAAATCTAAATGTATAACTATGAAATAAATGCCTTTAAATGTGCCAATGTACATACATCATTTGGATACCCAAATTCTAGAAAATTCAATTTCAAAAGATCATTGAAAACAAAATTAAGACATGGAAGACTATTATGTCAAATACCTGGACTGAGGAATATGATTCCCTCAGCATTATGAGCCTCAGTTTGGGAAAACTTTCAGGTCAATCCTCAAAAATGAGGTTGTGAAGGTCCCGAATATTTCTATAGACACAAAGAGTATTTTCTTTTCATCTCCTTCAGCTAACTACATTCAGTGATTTATTCCCTTCAAGACAGGAAAGTGTACTTGAAAATGGGAACTTTTTTTGTATGTTAGAGACAGCAGAGACTTATTAGTTCTACAGTCTTGAAGGTCACGGTGAACAAAGCAAGTTTAATTCATTATCTATCTTCTCTGTCCAGAAAGTCCATTTTCAAAGGACAAGCTTGTTTTTATTTTTTCCAGTTTACTTGAGTTTACTTTAGCCTTACAGCATATTTCAGATCATTTTGTCAAAAAATAAACAAAAATGAAATGCTGCTACTGTGGATTTAATTATATGCTATTCAGTTTTCTAAAAAAAAAAAAAAAAAAAAAAAAAAAGAGAGAGAGAAAAGAATGAAATACCACTTTCAACCAAAGTGTTAAACATCCCGTAGTACATTTTATATACTATTATATAAATAGTACATAATATATACAAATATAAATATATATATTATATATATAAATATATAAATACACTATTTATATAATATAATAATAGTATATTTATATGCTATTATTTATATATATATAAACACAGAGAGTTGTTACATTCACTGTGCAAACAGGTAGCATATAATACATCCGTATACATAATTCACAACATATATATGGGTAGCCTATAATACATAAAGGCTAAACAGGAATTTTCAAAACCTTGCAAAAGAATGTTTTCATCTTGGTAGCATTTACTAAAATTAAAAAGAAGTATATTCTGTTATTCACTGAAATAAAAGCTTTTTGACAGCACACATCATAAACTACAGCAGTACATATGCAACAAGTTTGTAATAAATTATTTAAAATAGTGCTTTCTGCTTACTGATTCAAAACTGTGTTTACATTACTACACCCTATCAGTAACCACAGAATTCTTCTGCTGATAAGATTATTCAACAAAAGACAGGCAAGAGTAACCACATCTATCATGCAAAAAAATAGAGACAAAGAAGAAATCAGACAAAGTTATCTTTACTGGCTTGTAAATGTGGGCAAAAAAAACCCCAAACAAATAACAATCAGAAAAGGTACCTGCAGAATATAAAGTCTGGTAAAGATGACTCTGGTGGCCAATTTACACTTCCTCTTACAAAATCCTGTGCTGAACACTAGCTTCCTCTTTGATATACTTAACAAACCCGAAACACTTATTTCTGGGAAGAGTTAACCTTTCAGCAAACAAGATGATTTTTCGTCTGTACACCAGCAAGCATCATCTTTTTTGCTAGCACTTATGTTTCACTGTTGCATGCTACACGAGGAAGCATGCGTTTGTCATCTAAGACCTCATATTTGCTTGCTGTCCAACGCGGTGAAAAAAGTTCACAGTCATGCTTTCAAGATACGCACGGCTATTTCTTAGCCATCTTAAAGTCTTCAACTCTAGCTTGTGTTCAAAACATACCAGGAGGCTACTTTTCTAAAAAACATAAAATCCTTCTTCTCTTTCAGATGGACATGAAACACCCCACAGTTACAGAAACATTTATTCTGCCTATGCCAAGCAGTTGCTCACCTTTATATGAAGTTCGCTAAAAAAAAAAAAAAGCCCAGCATTTACCACAGATCAGCAAGTTGCTTTCAGTCCCCAACATATAGGGATGTGAGCATATTTTACCTACCCTTCACCAAACCTCAGTGCACACAGCTAAGGTTATCAAGAAAGAGTAAATCTAATATGCCTCCTTCCCTTTCCTTTTGTGCTTTCCCACTGGGATTCTTATCTGCCCAGAACAGAGTGTTTCTTTCAGTACATTTAGAAAACAGCCATGCAGAAAAGCTACAAGAGAAGGGGGCAGACTTCCTCCATAAACTCTTGGTGCAACAATTAAAGAGATGACTGCTGTCATTACAGAAAATCTATTTAGCAAAAGACAATTATTTACCAAGGGAGCACACGAGCACTGAAAGCAGCTTGGGCAGAAGATGGACAGCTCAAGATAAGTTCATAAGTGTTGGGGATCTTTTATAACGGAAAGCTACCCATCTGAAAGGTTTGGAAAGCAGCAGCAACATGGTTTCAAGTGGGCCTTCTTGCTTTACATTCTTTTTGCTTCACCAACCCAAACACACTTCTTAGCACTCACACATTTTAGCACTCAACTCACAGTAACTTCTGCAGACACGATACAGCACAAATCACACCTTCATAATACAGTGCCCACATCATGGGCAGATTTATTTTAAAAGTGCCCATTTTATCTTCAAAAGCCTGCAGAAAACAGCAGCTAACACTGTTAACTGCAGTTAAAATTTATTCCTTGCACTACTCAGCTGTTCCTCTCCTAATTTTGTGCAGATACAGAAAACAGCACTACATTTCACTTAATATCACATCTAGGCATGTTCTTCAATTTTAGAGCAGTATAGCGACTTCAAGACTGTCACAGGTCAAAATTCTCTCGGTTGAACAGTACAGAACTCCAGGATAACTTGAATTCAGCATACTTACTCTAAAAAAATGTAAAGTTTAAACCTACCTGTGTTCAATATCTCTCCTTTTTAACTTCACAGTATATTAATCGACAAATAATAACCCGTCACCTTAGAAGAGACAGTTTAACAGGTTCCCTGTTTCCTCTCGGATAAAAGTTATCAGGCCTCACCTTTAGTCGTGGTTCTCCCCATGGTAACACTTGTGTGATCTTCCCTCTCACAATAAAAAGGCTGAAGTTGAAAGACCAGTTAATTCTTCCTTTCAGTACAACAGTTTCCTGTGGAGTAATAATACAACAAGTTAGGGGGAGGTTGTTAGAGTTTGGGTCTTCTTGTTCTGGAAAGAAGGATTTTGTGTGTGTGTGTGTTGTTTTACAATTATCTTGCCGGTTTAAGGTTGCAAAAGTTTAACAAGCTATTTGTAGAAGAACAGCATGTAAACAATGGATGTGTCAAAGCAGCAAGGGTACGTAAGAACCCAAACTTCTATTTCATTGGTTTAGGAGGTTTGTTGTATAATGATTTGCATTCGCAGCGAGTTTCTAATACAAAGAAAGACATAAAACATTCTTTTTTTTCCTGTTTTCCCCAACAAACATTACTGCAAACTGGAAGAAAGACTTTAATGCATCACCCACTTACGTGCAGAGAGGTTTAACAACCACCACTTTAAAAAGCCCTGGATAAAAAAATGCTCTTTCTGAGCGACAGGGGAAGGAGGAACAAAACATAGATGTAAGAAATCTACACAAAGGCACAATTGCTCGCTGCATCTGCTTGCTGGTCGTAACCACTTACAGCAGAGAAGGAGAAGCCATTAGAGGAAGCTAATTGCAGATTCACACACTCTTGCAGTTCTTGGAAACTACAAGGGAAAACTCAGTGAAACCATTTTAACACAGCAAAAACATTTGTGTGTGTTACTTCCACTCCAGAATCTAGTTTTGGGAATTCTGACTGCATTCAATCCAAGACAAACTCATTTGAAGCTTTTTATCCCTAAAGCAACAAAATCAGCAAGCTCACTTGACATTATTCAAAATAACAGCGCATAAAAATATGTAGATCACTCTGAAAGTAATGCCTCCTATTTATCTCCATGACAACTACAACTGATACAAAGAGCACAATAACACTATTTGATAGAACAAATTCTCAGCTACAAAATACTCTTTTGCAATGGTTCCCCCCATTGTCACCAGAGATGAACAAGAGCCTGCGTGCTGCGCTCATAAAAATCTGCACCAGTGGAGGTGGCCTGCTGTCGCCGCTGCTGGAACACACCACCCACTGCCTCACTGTGCTCACATCCACTGGTCGGTCTCCATCAACGTTCAGCAAGCGTCAACAAATGTTAATAGGTGCCATTTTTTCTGCATGGAGGAATTCAGTTACACACCTGTGCTCCATACGTACTTCCATGTCAGACGCCATTTTGTCTCTGCCGCCATCTGTCACACAGCAACAACATCTATCGGCGCATTGGCGGGAAGGTTCAAACTGCACTGCCGTACCACCAACATCCACCTCCGATGTCACAGGCCGACATCATAAAACATGAGGCATTACTTTCACAGCAGACCTTGTACATTCACATTTGTGAACTCCCTTCTTTGATCACTTCCTTTCAAGGAAATTCCATGAGCTCAGAGTTTATATCATCAACAGCTCATGATTTTATTTTTTTTTTTTAAATTTACGTAAGTCAGTACTTTTTCAAAGATGAATTTAGCCAGAAGTCACATTTTTAGAAACCATATCTTTCTAGTGTCATTAAAAACAACAACAACAACAATAGTTGAAAAGCAAGATATCTACTTACCGAAAGAAGAAAGACACCAATACTGCATACAGTAAGAGGCGTGTTATACAGACAATTATATTCCTGGAAACAGTGAAATTTCAGTGAAATTCTGAGGAACTTGTACACTATGGTGGTAGACTCTATGATGAAAACTTCACACAGGGCAGGCTGTGTTGCTAAAAATAAGTATGATTTCTGAAAGTCCAATGACTGAAGAACGTGTTTCATGTGTTGGCAGTACACAAACGTGCTGGATATTCATTACAAAAACTCAAGGAACTGAGACTTGAAAGCAGTTATAAATAAAACCGAGCACCGACATAAAGTAAGCTGGTTTTGCTACACAATGGCACTCACAGCATAAGCGATCATCAGGATTAAGAACAGAAATCCTTTTAAGACATCAAATAAATTTGAAATACTTGATGCTTTCATAGACTCCCCCAAAAATTCAAAGCTTTTCCGCCGTGAGTAATAAATTGCGAAAGGTGATACGGAGTCAAAGTAACTGTTTTTACAGATTACTTTAAAACAGCGCATGGTTTTTATCTTTTTGTTCCAAGCACCAGATTGCACTTGGTGCAGTAATAAAGATTCCAAGCCTGCAGTGATAGTCATCAAGTTTAGCACAACCGGAGTGTCTGTCAGGACATAAAAAGGATTCCAGCGTTTCATTAGCCCCTGCTCCAGCAGATAGGCGTTTTTACAGCATGCCCACCAGCCTGTTAAAAATACAAGGCTACAGAAAGCTTTGAGAGCATCGGCTGAACTATGGGTATACGGGGTATTGCTGTGTGGAATAGGTGCTGCTTAAAGCCTGATCACACCTACAGCATTCAACTTGCAGTCTCTACTACAGTAACTGGTAGGCAGAGACAGTGGTCGCAGAAGACATTCGAATACGGTGTTTCCGAGTCTCTAACAACTGCTGAACAGTAGCCAAAAGAAACCAGCTACCTCCAAAACAGTAGGGTCAGTCTGAAAAGAAGGATGAGCTTCTTCACCAGGGCAGTCTGAGGGGCATCCTGACACTACCTTGAGTGATAATGCAGCCAACAGCTAGCAGTCACCTCCTCTGCTGCCCAAGGTGGGCCTCAGCCCTCACCAGCACAGTGGGCATGGTGTGATGGGCTGGTGGTTGGACTAGATGGTCTTAGAGGTCTTTTCCAAACTTAATGGAAAGCTGAGCTTAAGAAATTAATCAAGTAGCTTCAAGAAGAAAAAAAAAGAAAAAAAAGCATGAACACTAAATTCATCATAAAAATATAGAGAAGATCTCCATATTTATATTGATCAACTGTATCACTTACACCATTTATTTCTCAATTCATCCTGTAAGCTGAGTTTTATTCTTTCTCTGATTAACTTCCCTAGCATCAGCTACTTTAAAAAAAACAACCAAGCAAGCAAAAAATGGAAACCAAACCAACACGAACAGGTGGAAAGCATTCACCTCCCTTTAATTCCTTACTGCAGTGTTTATGCTAATAGCCATGTCTCTCCCAGCAGCCAGCTCCCCTGTGCCAGCCCTTTGTCAGTGGGACGCGCACTGTCAGATGAATCTCAGCCTTCACCTTTGTACATTGCTGCTGCACAGCGCTAGGGGTCATCCTGTTTGCTGGGAAACATTTTTGTGTCTCACATTGCTCTTCTAATTTTGAAAGAATTACTCTAAGGACACACATTGCTGCATTTCTAAGAAGCCGGTATTTTACAGAAGACATCAAATCGTTCTGTTTTCTCCCGACCACATCTCCATTATCTTTCCAGGCATTCGAGCGAGCTGAATATCCTGAAAAAAAAAGCCATGCATATTTAGGGCTTCCTAGCGCAGGTTTATCTTGACAGCACGTCTGCTCATAAAAAGCACACAGTGTGGGATTATGGAGATAAAGGGAACATTTGAAAGCAGCCTGAGCGCCCAGTGGATAGCAAGCTTAGCATCACCAAACGAGTTACGGTGCTTGTGTCAGGGACCGCGCTGCTCAGCCTGGAGATAAGACAGAGACAGTGATCTCTGAGGCGTGCAGGGTCCAAGCAGCAGGACTATGCAAGGGCAAAGCAGGACTGCAGTTCTGGCTCCTCGCAAGGAGCTAAACTCCTTCACAATTACTGTTTCTGAACAGGGAATATTTTATTTCACCTACTCCTCTATTCACCTGTCATCTCTTAAACACAAGCAGTGCTTCACACCATGCGCACAGGTCCCAGAGGCTCTGCAAACAGTCAAATATACAGAATAAGGCTACAAAGTATACTGCTGTAACATTCGATACTTCCAAATCTCCTGGAAGATCTCCTTCCAGGCAAGTTGCCCAGTGCACAGCCTCACGTACACCTCAAGACTCAACAGCGTACACCTCTGCATTTCTGCAACGGGAGCCATCCATAAACACTTCCACGAACACACACTGTGGCACCATTATAGAACAACAACATCTCATAAGACAAAAGAAAAAACAACCTTACAATGGCGCAAATGCGCCATACGATTACAAAACACAAGCTCTGCAGCTGTAAATCAGTGAGACTTGGCATCGCACATTTCAGAGTTCAACACAAAACCTAGAGCTGAGGTTTCCTTTCATTTATGCACACACATCTATAACCGGTTGGTGCTCTGAAAAGAAACATGATCCAACTCAGAATCCCCTTTCTTTCACATTTTCCGCAATAATAAATAAATAAAAAGTGAGGATTTTTCCAGGAAAGGAAATTAAACTTCCACATTTTCCTATGGCAGAACTTCTAAAGAAATGGAGAGACCAGAAACCCTCTCTTAGCATAGCTCAGAGAACCCATCCTTTGGAAAAAATCACAGGCTTCCAAAAGAGCCAATGTTAGCCAGCCGCATATACAACTAAGTGAATATTTCTTAAGCTGCTGAAGGAAGGGAGTAAGTACTACTGCTTTACAAATACCATTTTGTAACAACATCAAAAAGTAATTTACTGCGATTCAAAAACTGCTTGGAAGTTGACCGACAGCGTACCGCTCACTATTTATGAAGTGATCACATTACCAAACTTCTAAGCTGTCAGCAATAAAATATTGTTTGTAAACGTTCTGGCCTCCTTGCAGGTAAGTTTACGATCTGCTTTGGATGTGAGCAATTGTAATTATGCATTTCAAGACAACAAAATCATGAACTCTCAGTCTGTACAAGGTATTTATTATTGCACACAGAATCAGGCATTGTACATCTTAAAAAGCGATGTTAACAAGGCTTAGACCACAAATTTGTCCCCAGAATTCCTGAAATGAGAAATATATACTTATCAGTGTGAACAGCAGAAAAGTTAAGTCTCAGGGGTAAATAACGTAGTTAGCATCAAGCGAAAAAAGAAACATCTCACATCACAGACATTCAACATTTACTAATTTGACATTGGTATTAAAGTTAAGAGCCGCTCCATGGCTACTGATGGAAAATAAAAATACCTTCTCTCTGCTCGCCCCCATCCTGCTTTAAAAGTCAGACGATGTGGGGCTGTAAAAACCTGAAAAAGGAAATGGTATGTGTGAAGTCAGCAGTTCAGCACAGCGGCTGACTGCCCATTAACAGCTTCAAATATTCTTAAAACGCCCGTCTTCCCACATGAAAGGCCATTCTAATGTTATATACAAATAAATCAAAAATACAGCTGCGGCGCTTACATTTCTATCTAAGTCAGACTGTCAGTTTTAGTGGTTTGCTGGTACATATTTGCAGTAGCACCAACATTTTGGTGGATTCAACTCACTAAAGCTTCTGTGCTGCTTCCGATTTCCTGGGGTACTGTTCCTGCAAACATTCATCTTCATTCTTTGACCTGGCTCTGTTCGAATTCCTCACTCGAATTGCTTTCATGGAGCAAACTCATTAAACGACGCATCAAAAAAAACTAAGCATCGCACATGACCAACAGTGGCAAAGAGCTCAGCAGCTGCATGAAATTCTCAGGACACCCAGATGCACCTCCTCTGCCTCCAGCTCAGCCTGCCCCTAGGCAGCACAGAGCTCTATTTGCTCTCTGAGGCACCGAGCAAACACAGCAGGTAAAAGGAGAAAAGAAATTGCTATTGCAAACACAGCAAAGATGCCCGATCAGGGGACAATGGGATGCCAGAGATCCCTGCATGGCTTTCTGCACTCCTCTCAACAGAAAGCAATAGCAGCGGTTTCAAAAGCAGCATTGGGAGAATGTGTGTACACAGGAAGACAGGAGGTGGAAAGACAAGCAGAGGGCTGCTAGAAAAGGGCCTTACAACCTCTTAGATAGCCCTGGCTTCCTCACAGCGACATTGCTTGCAAATGCTACCTAGAGAGACCGTAGAAGCTCAGTGCAGATGGGACTGAAGAGCACCCCATATGTATTGTGGAGTTACAAAACGATCTCTGTGGTCCAGATTTGTGCTCATCCAGCAGAGTAACTAGAGAGCACAGTCACCTTTAGTTTGACGCAGAAATCTATGCAAGGTCACACTCGTCCCCCCCTCCCTCCTTGAGAACCCAAACAACACAATGCCCCACCAGGCAGGTGTGCCTGCACTGCCTACCTCTTCAGAGTGGGCACAGACAGGAGAGATATGGTCCTACAAACACCACCACAGACATCACAGTCCTTTTAATCTGAGCCCAGAAGGATGATAGCGACAGTAAAGAGCTCCACCAAATTCTCTGATACCCTTTCACATTCCTCCACGTACAAGACTCACTTTTATGAGCTGTTCTTTCCAAGTGGCCTTTTAAACATGCCCCAGGAATTGCACTCCTTGCACTGAACCTTCCTGCCTTAATCTCCGGTAGATTCCATACAGTACATAAATAATGGTGCGTGCTTCATTCCATGTATGCACCCCATTAAAATGGTGCTACTCTCTTCTATGTTCCATAAACTTCAGATACTCCCTGAACTAATGCATGCTACAGATGACCAAAGGCTCAACCTCAGCTTTGCCCTGTACAAAAAGGTATATCATATTACTTTGAGAAGACAACAAACTTGGATTGCCATCAAAGGAGTTCATCCCTTTCATGAAAGGACCAGATTTCCTCGGTATGTTAAAATAGAAATTGATCTGATTTGCGAAGCTGAAAGCATAGAATTAAATGATTTAAACCAGAATATCTACCTTTATTGTAACATCTTACTTGTTGTTAGATGACAACATACCAAATGTGGAGCTGAGTAGAAAATACACCAGAAAAATACAGGGGAAAAAAAAAAAAATCAGTCCTAAAACACTGCTCATACCTGAGCTGCTCACAGCTTTATTCTAACAAATTCTAACAAAGAAAGTGTACTTGGAGATTAGTCTGGACATAAGATATCTAGGCACCTGTGGAGCAGAAAGACTATGGCTTACTAGAACACATGGAAGAGCGCCAAAGTTATGTTAAAGGCTTTAGTTCTTTCATAAAGAATTTGATATTTGTGGCCCTGCAAATAATTCAGAAAGGCAGGAAAAGAGCAAACAGGAGAACTACAGTAAGCACACTTCCAGTGTGTGATTCACCAATTTGGATCAAAAACGATCAAATATTACCCATAAAACAGTTTTAAACACAGAGGGCTGATAAGAGACGCACACGCTACCACATCAAAGAACTGCATATTTCTTCATTCATATCTAAGCTAATACTGCGTTCGATATTCTATGATTCTAGGACATAGAAAGTAAAGGTATCACTTTCAGTGGCAGCAACCCTGCGATAGTACAGGAGGCAGCATATCCCCTCCACCACAACCAATACCATTGCATGTACCCATGCCCCATATCCACCACATACAAGAGAAAGGATCAGAGTAAGCCTATCCAAAAGAGATAAGAAGCCTTGTAAAGATATTTCCTGCTTGCTCCACAGTGTGAATGCAGCTTCTGACTTTCCTCCGAATTTATTTCATAGAATTAATGATTCTTAAAATGGCTTGGGTTGCAAGGGACATTAAAGCCCACCCAGTTCCAATCCCCTGTCATGGGCAGGGTTGCGAACCACTAAATTAGGCTGCCCAGGGCCCCATCCATCCATCCAGGCCATTTCCTCACTAACCAAGCAGAAAGACTAACAGGGAAGAGATACAAGCATCTCCAAGGTTCCTCACCAGTGCTCATGCCCTGGTTGCTGCTTGTAAATCTGCTGCAAATAATAGGGCAGCATGCCTGCTGCTGGCTGGGACACCCCAAGCAGATGCCACAGGACAAGACTGCAGCATCAGGCCCTAGTGGTAGCAGGCACAAGGCCCCTCGCCCATTCTGCAAAACAACCTGAAGAGACTGCAGATAGGACACAAGCATGGGGCAGTGCAAGGAGCAAGCTGAGCCTGTCAGTCACCAACCTATCTCTTACTGCTCCACAGCAGTGGCCTGCAAAGGGCGAGTCAAGCGGCAGCAGCGTGTGTACAAAAACAAACATTCATCAAATTGTATTGGAATATTAATAAACATTCTGGAACTTCAAATTACATAGACCAAATTAGAATTAAGATACTTGCAAAAAAAAACAAAATCATGACATGCAATGAAAACACTTGTAATGTTCAAGTACTAACAACTTTACCTTTAACATTTCTGTTGCTCCACTATTGCAAATGGTTCTATTAAGCCTCAACAACTTCACAGAGGATTTCCTGGCACTTCCAACATGCCAGAAGTCTCAAGAGTCCTGGGACACTTACACGGCACGTCTTACATTTTGAAAAACAGTGACAGCATCATCCTTTACATTTAAGATTTTAATCTCTGGAAGAAGCAATCAGCACTAAGACCATGCGCCCAAGGCTACTTCTGTCAAATGGGAACAAACAGAATCTCACATTCCCAGCAGATGCAGAGGTCAATGAGTTGGTCAACAGCCTCACTTGTGCAGACTTGCTGAAGCACTATCCCCATCCCCACCTGCCATTTGTTTTAGTTACACTTGGAAAATACGACAGTACACTGAGTTACTGTCAGAGATTACGTGAACACGTGCAAGAAGAACCGTGCACTTTGCCCATCCCTGCTTGAGGCAGCCTGACAAGCCAGACAGCTAGCTGCAGTGTCCTGGACAGCTAATGACAATGGGCGCTTCCCATCAGTGATGCTGTTTAATATCAAGCAGTAATTACTGCAGACTCCATTTCTCCTCAGACTTCCACTCCATCACATACAGACTTCAACAATAAAGGAAGCAAACATGGCTCACTCACAGCTTACAATCCAATTTGAATATGAAGAAAGCAACAAGGCAAAATTGTGAGAAAAGGAAACCCACAATGCAAAGGTCTGAAGTTGCTACCTACATTTGCTTCAGCCTATTCCATGCTCTCTCAAGTAAAGCAGAGTTGGCATTTCATATAGGCAAGTTTTAGGCATATATTGGATACAAATGCATTCTCAGTACTGCAAATTTCACACTAGTGAAAAACAAATTACACTTGGTTGTATAATGGAAACCCTCTCTGATGCCTCCTCTGAACTCAGGCAGGCACTCCAGAAAGCAATACAGTCTCTCTCTGCCTTACCAGAGCAGTATACTGCAGGCAGCAAGGGCAGCAGCAGTGACTCTGCCAGTGGAAAGAAAGAAAGCAGGCACCTGTGCATTCAAAGCAGCATCACACAGAGTTTGAGGAAATACCTTCTAGGAGACTGTCGCTGCTTCTTGTTCAATCCTCTTTGCAATAAGATTGACACTTACAATAGTGCCCAACTTTAAGAACGGCCTCACTAGAGCTGCATTTATGTACCTAGGCCACTTCTAAGTAGTGTGAAAGGAGTGTATCACATGGAGTCATGTATTTCTTTGCAGAACCTGAACATTCCTATAAAATATTTAATACCAAGCAATCTGGCAGATACTACACAAGCATTACTGCATTACTTACAGCAGTGAGAGAACTTGAGCCATCAACCTTTCCAGCTACGTCTCAAACACAGTCAGTGAGCATTACTTCAATACTCAGAACCAGACCTCGTTACACTTAACAGCCCTACAAATACTTCAACACCTAGATTTCAGCTTCAACTTTATACACTTTCTGATTGCATTACCATGAAATTTCCTGTAAATGAAGTACCAACCAAACTGGAACAGGTTGCCCAAGGAGGTTGTGGATGCCCCATCCCTGGAGGGGTTCAAGACCAGGCTGGATGTGGCTCTGGGCAGCCTGGTCTGGTGGTTGGTTACCCAGCACATAGCAGGGGGTTTGAATCTAGATGATCATTGTGGTCCTTTTCAACTCAGGCCATTCTATGATACTAGATCTTTAACTCAGTTCCTCTTTACACCAATCCAAGTGCCATCAGCCTGAAGCAGCACTTAGGTTTTATTATGCCCTAAGGGGACCTTAGGGCTCACCCTGCCCCAGGCAGGCAGCAGTTCCCCCACACACTGCCAGGCCCCTGAGCTGACAGCAATCTGCAGGGCGTTCACCTCCCGGTTATGTCCCAATGCTAACGTGCTGCCTTGCAATACAGCTGCCACTGGGTGCCCTCCTGCTGCCACTCTGTCACCTGCCTGAGTGCTGCCGCTGGTCCAACACCCACTGTCCCACACACTGCTTTCCCTTGCTGCTTCCAAAGAGCAAGATGCAGCACAACAGCTTTAAACACCCAAAGATTTAAGGCAGTTCTTCTTTGAATAAAAATAACAATAACAATAATAATAACAATAATAAAAACATACCCTAGTTTGCACTGAAGAGTTCTTCACGAGTCAGACTCGTGCCGTATCTACACGGCACAGAACCATACGGCACTTTGAGTCGGAAAGAACCCTTGCAGACCACCTGGTCCAACTCCTCTGCAGTGACCAGGGACACGGACAGCCACATCGGGATGCTCACAGCCCCGTCCATCACTAAGCACTACTTAAAACACTTGCTAAAACACGTGAAGCGTCCTTACATCTCTCGAGGAATACCTGCTTGTGTAAGATCTCGCTCGGACACCACTGTAACTCTGCAGTCCCGCAGCCGGCCCTCGTGGCCGGCCCCTCAGCGCTCCTCGCAGCTCAGCCCGCGCTCAGGTTCCCACCGCGCTGAGGACCGCTCCCCGGGAGCCGCTCCCTTCCTCCGCCCGCTCCCCGCTGTCAATGATCGCCCGCCCCGGAGGCCGGACACCGGGCACGGGCGTCATCCGACCCTTGCCGCCGCCGCCACCGTGACAGGGACGTGGCCGCTCCCGCTCGGCTCCACGCCCCGCCGCTCCCGCCCCGCGGCCCTGCCCGTCGCCACTCACCGGGCCGGGGGCAGAGGCACCCCCGCCTCCCTCGAGCGGCTCCCGCCGCCGGCCGCTTCACGCCGCCGCCATGTTGCGGGGGCAACGCGCATGCCCGGCCCTGCCCGGCCCCACCGCCCCCCCCTCAGCCTGGCCTCGCCCCTACCTGCGGGGAGCCGGCTGCGGGAGGATGGTTGGGGGGTTTGGGGTATGCTGATGGGGAAAGGAAGGGAAAAGAAAGGGAAGAAGGAAAGAAAAGAAATCCAAATATATACCAAATAAAGCACCAACTTCTTCAGTGTGCAAGTCGAATTCAGCTAGCCAGTGCTAGTGTCCTGCATGCATTGCACATCGCTACTGCACTTAAAGTAACGCCCTCAGACCGGTCAGTGGGTTCTTCAGAAACAAGGAAGATGAGTCTTCACCATTTTAATGCTTAGTGCTTAGACAATGTGACAGAAATGAGCAATACTTAACTGAATCATTAAATCATTAAGGTTGGAAAAATCCTCTAAAGCCATCTGGAGCAACCCCCAACCCATCACACCGTGCCCACTGACCACGTCCCTCGGTGCCACATCCACATGTTTCTTGAACACCTCCAGGGACGGTGACTGCACCACCTCCCTGGGCAGCCTGTGCCACTGCCTTATCACTCCTTCTGAGAAGAAATTTTTCCTAATACGCAACCTCAACCTCTCCTGGCACAACCTGACGCCACCCCCTCCTTTCCTATCGCTGTTACCTGGGAAAAGAGACCGGTCCCCACCTCACCACAACCTCTTTTCAGGCAGTTGTAGAGATCAATGAGGTCTCCCCTGAGCCTCCTCCAGACTGAACAATCCCAGTTCCCTCAACTGCTCCCCATAAGACTTGTGCTCCAGACCCCTCATAGCTTTGTCACCCTTCTCTGGACACGTTCCAGGGCCTCGATGTCTTTCTTGTAGTGAGGGGCCCAAAACTGAACTCAGCACTTGAGGTGCACTCATCAGAGCTGAGCACAGAGATCACCTCCCTGTTCCTGTTGGCTGCACTATTTCTGATATAAGCCAGGATGCCATTGGCTTTCTTGGCAATGTGGGCATATCAGTAGCTAATAAACAGACTTGAGAATGAATGTCTGGAAGATCACCCTCTGTCACCAGTAAAAACAGTGGAAAAAAATAAAACTTTGAAAGCTCTCTTGTAATTTGGCAGCTAAAGGGATCCATAGCACTTTCACCTAACTAGCGGCAGTGGATGCAAAGCCAACAATTTCTGCACATGATTATTAGAAAAAGGAGTAAGGAGTCATGCCTGCTTCCATTTGCCAGCTATGTGATGAGCTTGTTTGCTGGTAGCGCACCCATCATCCTTTGTGTACTTCTATGGGTCTTAATCTGAATTAATTGGTCATTAAAGACAGGAAATATTTAAATTCTCATTATTTTTTTAGAAACAGAGAGTTAAGTATGTTATACTACAGTATGTATGTATATAGTACGTATGCATGCATGCATACATGTTTTTATATATATGCTATATTTATGCTTTCATACATATTTTATATGTATATAGTTACATACATACAGTATGCATGACTTTGCATACATGCAGGGAAATTACATCATTTTCAAAAGAATCAATGATGTCAAAATAAAAATATCTCATGAAGATAGACTACAATGAACCCCTACAACTATTCAATATGATGTCCCAGAAGGCTGACACAGATGAAAAAATGTTTGAAACCTGGCAGTTACTCAAAGAAACTGCTTTAAGATTGTGAATGAACTACCTGTCCACACAGAAAAGAGAAGGAGTGTAGTACAAGACTAGCCTAGCTATCACGAGCAATTCCAGGAGTGCAGGCAGGAGGGAAGCAAGCAGAATGGAGCAGTTAGGTTGAGTAACTGCAAAACTACAACACTACAGACCAGTTGTGAAGGTAACCAGCAATAGGGTGAGAGGTGATGGCTTCAAGCTGCACAGGGAAGGTTCAGGTTGGATATTAGGTAACGTTTCTTCTCAGAAGGAGTGGTGAGGCAGTGGCACAGGCTGCCCAGGGAGGTGGTAGAGTCACCATCCCTAGAGGTGTTCAAGAAATGTTTGAATGTGGCATTGAGGAATGTGGTTAGTGGGCATGGTGTGATGGGAGATTGCGGGATTTCCACACATTGGGGAAAAGGTATGAAAAAAGGAATGTGCCATTCAGTACTGCTGCGCTGAGGTGGGTGGTAACACAGAGGCAGATAGGAACACATAGGAAACAGAGAAATATGAGGTGCTCTGCAGGGAAAAAAACAAAAACAAAAAACAGATGTGCGATTATGTGCAAAAGAGAAGAAGAGAACAGTCTGTGGTTATATGAGTCACAGTCAGACTGTACACAAGGTGACAATATCAAAGTGCCACAGTGAGAATGTCATACCACTTAAAAGGATATGAGAACAGAATAAGAGACTCCAAATGAAGTAGCTGTCTCTACTCAGCTGTGGAGAAGCTTGGTAGCAGTGGTCTGATGGTCTGCAGAAAGTATGCAGAGAAGAGAGAGAAAGGAGCAATTTGGATGAATGGATAACTATAGAGTATGCACTATGAGGAGATTCTTAAATCAACACTATGCAGTGGGGAGAAGAGGTAGATGGGAAAATAGCACAAACAGCTTTACAGATACAGATAAGAACATAAGACAAGTATTTAAGAGTGCTCCCCAAAGCAAAGATTTGAAGGCAAATTTTAGTGGTTGGCAACCCTGCCCACAGTAGGGGGCTGAGCACTGGATGTTGGTTGAGGTCCCGTCCAACCCAAGCCAAATCTGTGATTCTATCCATCAGAAACTGTCTTCATGCTTTCTGAGTCCTCCCTCCTCCAGGCTGGCACAGGGTGGTTGCCCTTTATAAGGTGTATTACAGATATTTGAAAGGTTGCACAGTTTTCCTGCCTAAAGAAAGCCATCATTTAGACATAAACGGGTCTGGTTTCTTCTCTTGCTTATGTGAATTCAGCATAAACTATTGATACCTTTTCTGAGGGGACGGTAATGTTTTGCTCTTTCCTGAGATTGAAGTTTACCTTTTTCTGAACTGCTTCAAAAGTCTTTCAAGTGTGACAATGACACATTCTATTAATAACATCTTTTTTTGTTTTTGCTTTTCTGCTTGCTTGTAGGAAATGCCATCACCTCCTTCACAATATTTAAATGGGGTAGATTAAGAACAGGAATAATTACAGATGACAAGTGTAAAGAACACTCACTATGATTATAATAAGTAAAAAAAATTCAAGCCTTCTAAAGCAGTTTAGATGTTTAGCTTAGGTGTTTAGATATGCATGTGGGAGCTGGTTACACTGAAAGAAAAGGAGCTGTGTTATTTTCATTTGTGTGGCTACAAACCTGAAAATAACTTTCCTGAGATGCAAAAAGCTTTCAGAAGTAAATGAGAACAAGACCTTGGCCATCATGCTTTTAGAAATCTTTTGTTATATTAATTAGAATTTGCTTTGTAGAGGGATAAGCAGTGAAGAACTGATTTCAGATAAGATAGACTTGAGCTACAAGTAATCTTTTGTCAGCAAAAGGATAGGGAGCAAATTTGCTCCAGCGAGGGAAAACAAATTTGCTTTCTTTGGTTATGTATTACATTAGGTGCTTGCTTACCACACATGGACAAAGAGAAAGAAAAACAAACAAACAACAACATCATCAAAAAACAAAATAGCCCTACTCCAAAAATGATGGGGGCAAAAACCTGTAATAGATTTGTAGTACTAAAAAAGATAAAATTTAGGGTGATGAAGGGCTCTTTTTTCTGATATCTCTCAGGTCCTCTGGAGCTTCAGGCTACCTCTCAGTGATATAAACACTATGTAGGGCAAGGCAGAAAATTGTTTTTCCTTCCCTAAGAGTTTTCTGTGTTTCAGGTTGTTCTTCAGTCCTGATGGACACTGAAAAACTGTAGTATAATGATTTCAGTACATGGAAATGGTTTGGCTCACTGGTTCTAAGTATCCTTTTTGACTCTCTTTCTTTGATGTTTTTATAGAAATTACGTCGTGTTTGAATTGAAACTTTGTGAATCTTTTGAGAAATAATATATCCACTTATCACCATTTTTTCTGTTTGTTTTTTGTTTATTTGGATCTAGGAAAAGCAGCAATACCATCTCTTTACTAAAGACAATTACACTGTACAAAGGCATATTTAATCAGTCTGAAACACATGAATAAAATGGGAGAAGCCATTTTACTGAACGGATGTAAATATATGGTTTGAAACAAAGCAATGGCACAAGAAGCACAGCTTTTACATGTGGGCCATAGTACTCGAGATTAGTGGTTTGTTTAAGGAAGCCAAATGCAAATGTTGCAGTTACCTAGCCCTAACGTAACAGTCTCGGTGCAGCAGCTCCAAAAGAGCAGTGAGGCAGTGGCACAGGCTGCCCAGGGAGGTGGTGCAGTCACCATCCCTGGAGGTGTTCAAGAACCATGTGGATGTGGCACTGAGGGATGTGGGCATGGGCACGGTGTGATGGGTTTGGTGGTTGGACTGGGTGATCTTAGGAGTCTTTTCCAACCTTAATGATTCTGTGATTCTAAGAAATATTTTAGTAATGCACTTGACCCAAACTCAGATTTAAGAATGTTTTCTGTAGGAATACACCCCAAACTCTGCTTCTCTGGCAGGGGTTTGTGCTGAATTGCTGTATGTTTCAATTAGTACATCAAGACCCAAAGATTTAGCTGGTAGTAACACCTGCAAAGCTTGGTTTAAACCACATGCAGCTTGGTGTGATGCGCAAGACTGCATATGTTCAGAGGCTGCTGCAGGCACAGAGACTGAGAAAAATGTTACGCTTTGTGTAAAATGCCATGCTTTGTGTGAACAGCACTTATTGCCATGTCAGCGCAATGAAACTTGAGATGCTAAAGTGGCCATCCTGTGTGGTGCTACCATCAAGTCAGAGATCTGTCAGTACTGTGTTTTGCAGTGATGACAGAGGCAAATGGCTAGTAGCTCAGAAAGGCAAGTGCCTTCTGCTTCTCGAAAAGGCTGTTCTTTGCAAACAGAATAGCTTGTGTTGAACTTGGAAGGTGATGTTTCATGTTTGCAGCATCTCAGTCATTTATTCATTCCCGTGATGCATTCGTCCAGCTTTCCCAGAAATAGACATGTGCCCAGAGTAGCAGCATGTGTGTCAGTGCCAGGCACAGCTCCCTGCCAACAGCCAGTTACTTTTCCCAAAGCAACTGCTAGCATATACAATAGACAACCTCAGACCAGTAATACCTAGAGGAAATGGGTCTTTCTTTTCATAGAACCACAGAATCATTAAGGTTAAAAAGAAATAATAAGATCATGTAGTCCAACCAGCAGCCTATCACACCGTGCCCACTAATGACATCCCTCAGTGCCACATCCACACAGTTCTTGAACACCTCCAGGGACAGTGACTCCACCACCTCTCTGGGCAGCCTGTGCCACTGCCTTATCACTCATTTTGAGAAGAAATTTTTCCTGACATCCAACCAGTGTCAAAACATTCCTGTTAGTTACTTTGACAAAATGTTTCGTTTGTTAGCTCATAAGAAATAAAACTACTGCAGTGGAAGTACTCTTACAAAAGCAACAGTAACAGCCTTTTTTATTCTTATACATATATCTTCTTACCTTCAATTTTCTTCAGTGGTTGGCTGAAGAAAATGCAGTACTGATTTCAACTACTTTAACCAGCTTTCAATTTTCACAAGATTTTTCCTGGTATCAAATCAAACGTTTTTATAAAACAGATAATGTAAATTTTCTCTGTTAAAAATAAGAGAATAACAGTGAAACTTAATTGTGAGGGAGGGTAGAAAGAGTAAGTAATGATTAGATCAACCCTACACAGCTTTTGTTCTTCCTCAAGTAGTGAAGAAGACTGAAGTGTTGAAAGAAGAGATGCTGAAAACAGCAGGATGAAGCAAAGGACAAATCCTTGGGGCTATACTTAGAGGGTTTTGAAAGAAATGGTGAAACTGCTGAAATAATGTGTATTTACTCTTAGACAATGCAAAGAGAGAATTCACAGAAACTTTTTAGCAAAAGTTTCTCTGCCTAAGGTTTTTTCTTAAAACATTTACCTACAAAGGATCAAATATGGTCCCTAGGTGGTCCCTAAGGCAAATTCTGTGACAGTTTGAAAATACCTGAGTAAAATGATCCTTACCAAATATGCACTAAAAAAAGCCACCAACGATATACAATCACTATATAAGTCAGAAGTATATTCTCCGTTCTGGTTAGTTTTATTCTCTCCATCTCAAAACAGTGCAAAGAAAATTATTTCAAAAACAGACAATGAAACATATAGAAATTCTCTACAGACTTCTGTGCAAGACAATATCTTATACATGGGACTATTTAATATGAGTGAGAAGCAACATATAAATACAATAACAAGAAAGAAACACAGAGAATGCAAACATAAACCATGGACTGAACTTGAATAGCAGAAAATTTGAAGAGTTAAAATAGAATCATTCTTGAAACTCCTTACCACAACATAACATTGCTATCAAGAGTTAAGAGGATATCACAGAGGAATAGGCCTGAGCATCTTACACTGATAATAATAGAGATTATTTTAATTAGGGAGCATCCCTCAGGTTTTTCTTTTGAAGTTGAGAGCTGCTAAAGGGAGGAAGGAAAATTCTTTTTATTTGCCTACAACAATTGCTTGCACTTTTTTAACAATCATTTGGGTTAGCATTGTCAGAGAAAAGTTGTGGGACTGCAGCAGCCTCTGATCTTGTAAAGTACAAAAATTCCCTTGTTCCTTGAAGACGAAACACTGTCACGACCAAAATGCCATCTGAACAGGAGACAGTGATGAAGAGCCCTATTTCTAAAGGAAAAGCCCACGAAGTAAAGAAAATGAGTTGTATGAAAAATAAGAGATCAAATATCTGAATTATCCAAACATAACATTTTTCTTCCTAGTTGTTCTTTTTTTTTTGTGAGTACAAGTTCTTGACACGCTTGGCATTAACAGCCTCATCTTTATTCTTTTGCTGTCTATGTTTTTATTCTCATGTTACATCATGTACAGTTGCATGTGAAGTTATTCTGAAAATAACTTTGCAAATGAAGCTTTATTGGAGAAATTCTCCTGCTTTCCAAGTGAAAGAGACCATGAACACAGAGACTGAGCCAAACCCTTCTCAAATGAAACACACCTGGTTAATAACCAGGAGTTGGTGCTCCCATCGCAAGCAGAGCATTTCTGTACATGCAGCAGGGATCCTGAGCACCTCTACTGAGTGATGTGTTTGAGGTGGGGAACTCCTTACACCAAGAAACTGCTGCTGCCTGGGATTGAAACAGTAGCATGCAGACATGTATGTATTAGATATATGTATATACTGTATAATGTAAATAACGTGTTATATATGTAAAGTATACAGAGAATTGGGAGAGCTGGGAATGGCTGGAAAGTAAAATGTACTGTCTACTGGTCATCCCTCTGCAAACCCAAGCTCCAGCTGGAATTTGGGCCCACCTGTCCAGCATTTCTTTGTGTATGGGAGAGGATTTTTGCTTATTTGTTTAAAGGACCCCCGCCTCTTGAAAGGAATGTGAAGTATTAGCCCCATGGCAGCAGGCTGGTCAGAAATGTGTCAATCTCATCAGTCTTGCCAGCCATCTGCTTGAAACCATCTTAGCCGGAGCTGAGCGTGTCTGAGCACAGCTTGGGCATTTTTGTGCTAGGAATTGTCTAATCCCCCAAACAGACAGCATAGTGAAGGGGTTCCTCCTAAAAGAAGTGGAAGGTGTGATCCTATACCTGATATGGGTCTTTTCCTACCTCTGTGGGACACATGGAGTTAATTTCTGAAAGTCGTCTTTCTCAGATTAGAGGTGCCACAAGCTAAGGAAGGAAAAATGATTTACCTTTAAATAGTTCAGCTGACCTTCCACATTTATCACTTTACAGGATTTCATTTTTCAACGGAGTCTATTGTTTCAACACCATTACCTCCACTTTTAGCAGACAATTACAGGGCATTTATTTATATACCAGAGACACATTGCTTAGATTCTTACGTTCTTTTTACCTGAAATAGTTCTGTCACAAAGCAGTTGTTTGTCTCAAGCAAATATTTTTTTCTTTCAAAGCTGTACTTAGAGGTACTCAAATGTCTTTTTATTTGCACAAGACAAAGATCTTTTCTACTGACTGTGACAAGTGATGAACAAGTTGTGGTAACACACTGACAAGACACGGATGGCTTAGTGCAATACCATTGCACTGACAGACTTTGAGTATGTTTTTTGGCTCACTCTGTAAGGCTAAAAATTAGCTTTCTACAAGACTGCTCTTGTGAACAAACAGCAAATTACTAATGTCCTACTCACAACTACTTTGTCAAAATGAAAAATGTTGTTAATTTGGATTTTCAAAAGATACCACAAAACGCTCCACTCCCCCTCAATCCCTGCCATCAGCTCTGTGATAACAACTGAATGTGTACGGCCACCTAAATCATTTGGAGATAAATAGAAACCCTTTTGCATCCATCTAGAAACTGTCATATTTCCATGTGTTTCCTTCTCTGCCTCAGCTTGCGTTCACATTGAACATTGCATGTCATGGCACCACTGCTATGTTCATGTTGTTTGCTGCTCTTCTAGTCATGACCAGCTAATTTTGGCGATGCAGTGATAGCAGCAGCTGTTAGAGTAACCTCTTAATTCATAATGTCTAGCTGAAAGCTGCCTTTTAAATACATATGTAAAGTCCAACATGCAAAGGGAGTGTACCAGGAGATAAACCCGTAGAAATCATGTAGACTGTAATGGATTTTTTTCTGTGTGGGCATGAGCCCACATTGGAGGATGTTTTATGATTCCAGATTGAACTAGTCTACCACAGGACAGCAGATGGCTAGAATTTATCTGGTTGACTTCTCCTTTGATACAGTGGAGATATCTTAAGGAGGTACGTTGAAGCACAGAGAGCTGCAGCACTGGGGATAGTGGTTTTGAGGTCATGAGATGGAAAATAATCATATATTTGCACTATCCCCATCCAAATGTCACTACTCTGTCCTCTCCTGATCACAGGAAATTTCTTTTGAATAGAGATGAAATTTTCTAAGTTTTCACTGCCAAAGAGATTGTAAACTTGGTTTATTTTCATATACAAAGTCAGGAACCTTTATTTTCAATATCTGTTGATTTCAAGTCTGCAATAAAACACGCTTTGCAAAGTAGTGCCTTATAATTCTTGGCTGAGCCATGTTTAATAAACCGATGTCCAAGGATGCTCAAGGCATTTGGAGAAATGAGGACTGCGTAAGGATAGCACAAAAAAAATGACAGTGTTTCTCTTCTTTTAGTTATATGAGTACAGGCATTTGTGTACTTCCCTTTAAAATAATCAAAAACCCTTTTGTGCATGTTTTCAGTGCTTCAGTAGCTTAAGGAAACAATGATCTAGAAATAATACAGCAGGAGCATATTAAATGCCTTTCTTTAAAAAGCTACACTAGGTATAGAAGAAATGGGAATGTATGCACTTTGCATTAAGGCTAGGCTGCAAGCTTTTGTGGGACGATGCAGTTCCAGAAAGAAGAAAACAGCACACTGAATGGAAGCAGGAAGAAGCTTCCATGTTGTAGATTTGGGAAGCCACCATTCTAACCTTGCACATCTTAAATTTCTTTCTTTTTTTTTTTATTTAAACTTAACCGAGCTTGCACTGAACATCAGCTTCTAAACTTCATAAAAAGTTGCATAAGATATAGGAAGAAAATAGGATCCAAACCCAATTTTTTATCACTCTCAAGACTACGGTAACATGGCCTCCAATAACACTGCATTTGAATTACCTTCCCCTAAAGAACTTCCATGTAATATCAGCCTTGACATACAGACCATGATGACCCCACCTTTGGTTTAGCATCAGTCTTAGTATAAACAAATCCATTAAAAAAAACTGCTTATATTACAAAATAAAAATACTTCATGTTTTAACATGTCCTTGATTTGGCTATTTCAGTTCTCACAGGGGTTAAAAATCAGAAAAAAAAATTTAAAAATGATCTCAAACACTTCTATTTTGGACAAACTTTCTTTGAAGACTGGGACTATTTTTCCACATTATTGTAATATCTTTGTGGAGCACAAGAAACTAATGTGAAATGAGAGCCCCACTGAATTTGTAGCTATGATTATTAAAAGATATGAAAGAGCCTCAGAAACATCTGTCAGTGGAAGACATCGAAGTACAACAGCACAGTGTCTTCCTGTTACAATGAACGAAATTAAAAAAAGGCAGGCATAAAATAAAAATTTCCCTGGCTGTGCTGAACAGAAAAAAAAAAAAAAAAAAAAAAAAAGCTTTAGCACTGTAATAATAATAATTGCAGTAATAACAGAAACGTACAGTGCTAGAAACATTCCTACTTCATCCAAATTACCAAGAGCAAAGATTGCAATTCAAACCATAACGCAACCCTGGCAGTAATTTTTAATTTTTTAGGCAAAGAACAGTAACTGTGAGAATAAAATAAGCTATATTTTAGGGAACCATTCTGCAAAAAGGGCAGAAATGTCAACAGTCACTGCCTCTTGGCACAGGTGCAAAAGTCCAAAATACAGTGCAGATATATGCGAGCGAGTGCTTGGGAAGGTTTCAGAATAGCTTGGCCCAAACATCCTTCATCTGTATATAATAAGGCAGACTGAATGGGGATGCAGTGTAAGTAATGTGAATTAGGCTGTTAGTATGGAAGAAAACAAAACAAAGAGAAATTAGCCTTAGAAGTATAGCCTGATTTAACAACACTTCTGTTTTCCTGCAGTCAAGGACAAGATGGCTCTGAAGCAATCTACAAGCATCACTCTGGCATTTCTCCCAGAACTTTTAGGGTCTTCTTGGCATAAAATACTTCAGTGAATATTTTCAGTATTCTCAAGATCTCTTATCCCATGCTTCACAGACACCTTCCCGGAAAGCTTCTCTGCTTAAGCTTAAGGTGTGTAACCTTCAGCAGCCTCCATATTTCATCTTCCTCAGTAAGAAGAAGGAATCGCCGACCACGTTACACTGCAGGCTAATCTAGCTGACAGAGCCAGAATCATTTGTGTGTGGATGCAAAGGGGAAGGAATATGCATGTTGGACCAGAGGCAACAGTCCTTATTACCTGGCATTGCTAATCAATTCTAAACACAGTTTCAATCAGTACAACCAGCTACTGTTCTACAGGCTTTTCTTGTACTTTAAAACTTGTTCAGTCACCTCAATATTCTAACACTCTTTATGTAGTATGGCTCTTTCTGCTGACTTCAACAAACTTTGGCACAAGAATAGGCTGAATGTTTCTGACCCTTGAGCTAGATCTATGTGGCTCATGAGATATTAAATAGGAAATGTTCTTCCCTTTCACTCTCTTTTCCTTTGTTTTAAATATTTTAGTTCACTGAAATAGCATGGAAAATTTCAATCTGGTGTGAGTTCTCCGAATATATCAAGAAGAGTGTTGGGGGCCAGACAGTAAGTTTTATGAAGAAAAACTCTTAAAATTCTATTATTGCTAATATGAGCAATAGAAAATGTACTTATGAGAATAGTTCCTTTAATATATCTCTACAGGTTTTATAACACAAGCCTTAAATCGTTTGTAGGTTTGCTCATAGTGACTGTAATTTGAAATTATCTCAAAAGAAAAGGGAGTCTGTTTTCTCAGTCTATTTTCAATAAGACCTCTAAAAAGATGGACAAACAGAACAAGGGAAAACTGCCTTCACTTGGGTAACACTCCAATACCCCAAGGTTACTGTGGAACCACAGGCTTTGCCATAGGCTCTTGAATTACAGTTGTTGCTCACTCTTGCAGTGCAGCACGCTCTGCAATCCACTGGTAGGGTCAAGCACCAACTCTAGCCCCACGCTTATCTGATGTAGGAATACATCATTTCCTCAGTTGTGGTGGTACAGTGAAGAGGTGGTGCTGACGGGCATCTTTCCATATAGCCTGCATAGGACATGAGTTAACAGATTCAGCTTAAAAAGTCTTCTTTCTAGGGATAAGTGTGGCAGGGAAAGTCTTCATGACTCCTTGTCAGTCAATCATATCCAGATTAGCATCAGAACTTACTTATAAGAAAGTCAAGCCTTCCTTCTCAGACATCCACACACTAGTTCATGGGTGCTCAACCTTTTAGCTTGCCTGGGCCACGTGAACTGAATAACAGTAGTCTTGGGCCATACATATAGAGGTTGTTCAAAGAGTAATGGCTTCTATTTATTTTCATATAAATGACAACAGATCCAAAGAGCACAAGAACACCATTTGGTAGAGCAAATTCTCAGTTATGAAACACTATTTTTCAACACAGTCATCACCATGAGCTGTGCATTTTTGCCAGTGGTGAACAAGAGGCTGCATGCTGTGCTCATAACAATCTGCATCATTGGAGGTGACCCACTGTTGCTGTCACCACTGCTGAAACACACCAGCTACTCCTCACTGTGATCGCATTCATGGGTTGGTCTCCAAAATCATTCACAAGTGCTGACGAGTGTCAATGAGTGCCATTTTTTCAACATGGAGGAATTCAGTGATAAACCTTTGCTTCAGACATGCTTTCATATCATATGTCATTGTGTCAGACTGCCTCTCTGCTGCCATCTGTCACACAGCAACAAAATGTAATGGGATATTGATGGGAAGGTTCAACCTCTACTGCCATACTACCAACAACCACCTCTGACATTGTAGGCTGACAGCATAAAGTAGGAGGCATTACTTTCAGAGTAGCCTTCATAAAATATGTAATATAGTTAATGTACATAAGTGAGAAAACTATTTCTGTCATTCAAAAAAAAAAAAAAGATAAAAATGTAGAGCAACAAAACCACAAAACTAGTAGGATATGCAACACTGTCTCTATGAAACTAATGCATCAGCCTGGTTCAATGGCAGTGGCTGCCATTCTCAGTGAGCTCTCAAGGGGTTCCTCAGAGGCTTTTGATGAAATGTTACTCCTCCTGTGCTTCATCCTTGAAAACAGTTGTTCACAAATGTAGGAAGTGCCAAAAAGTGATGACTCGAATGTACAGATCATGCTTCAACAATTTCAAAGCCGAAAAACTTTGCATATTTCAAGATTAGATAAATAACGTGATAGTACTGCTCTGTCTTACGATAGTTTGAGAGTTCTGGCCACTAATAGAAGCTTCACTGCACTGTTTTATTGTTTAGCATGCACACATTATTTGAAGAGTTTATGGATCATTATATAAATAAAAGAATCCATAGGAAACATTGCCGTCACAGCTATTTTATATGACGGGGTTTATTTCGACATTCTCCTGTTCTGTTCAGACTGTTGGAGCTAGTTTGCATGTTTTTACTTCTTTTCACCTCTTTCCACCTCCTCACTGCCAATTTAGGAGCTGTTAGTTCATAGCAATTGTGAGAAAATAAAAGTCCATCTGTTTCTGTCAGGAATAGGAATGATGGGAAGGGGAATGAGAGAATCAACAGAAAATTCCACTTGCTAGACATCCTTTGCTGATAGCTAGTACTTATCTAAGAGGTCCCTTGCTTGGTTGTATTGCACGAAGTACTCAGCGCTTAGCATATGCACAGCATTTTAATTTATATTTGTCCACAAATTCAGCTCTTCCAAGAATATAGCACCAAGCACTGTTTTTCCACTGTTCAACTGAATCTATAAATGTGACTCCCATGTGCAGATAGTGCTATATAGAACTATTTAACTAATTAACAGCCCAAAGCCCGTTTTTCTCTCACTGGGTTTTCAGCTACAGGCATATTATTTTAATAGGAATGTGTAGAGACACCTGCCAGAATTGTTGAGCATAATAGCAAAATTCAGGCTTCTGTCTTTGCAATCTATCTTTCCAATAGCTTTGGAATGGCTTAAAGGTGAACCGGTAATGAGAAGGAGAGACAGAGAGCTAGGGAGAGAGAAAGACGGCTCAGACAGAAGCAGAGATAGATTTAGGCTTAAAACCCATTAGGAGTTAAATGATCCACAAAGAGGAAAGCCTTGAAATTAAATTTCACTAGATATCAAATTGGAGATTTAAGAGTGGTACGTTAGAGAGGCTCCTTTCATGAAAATGCAAATAGCAGCAAGCTGGTTTAATTATAGGTTGTAAGCGTGGCATTCTGGGAGGCAAGGAAAAAAAGAGCCAAAGAGAGCAGAATAATAAAACCCTTCTATCAGTATTTCAAGTCTTTCTCAAACAATAACATTCTCAGATTAGTAACCATGATGCTTTTCCTAGCCCCCTGCTTGCTTGGGACATGTATGTGCTGGCAGGATTCCTTCTGTGAGGTGCTGCTCTTTGCATGTGGGCATCGCAGCTCCTGTCCTGATTCAAAGACCTGTCCCCACTGCTGCTGGTAGCAGAAAGGTTACAGCCCATAATAGAAAAATAATGGTTTGAACTGGAAGGGACCCTTAAAGGCCATCTAGGCCAACTCCCCTGCAGTGAACAGGGACACCTACAGCTACATCACGGTGCTCAGAGCCCCATCCAGCCTGATCTTGCATGTCTCCACAGGGCATCCATAACTTCTCTGGGCAACCTATGCCAGTGCTTCACCTCCTTTATTGTAAAAAGCTTCTTCCTTATATCCAGCCTAAATTTCCTCTCTTTTAGTTTGAAACCATTTCCCTTTGTCCTATTGCAACAGACCCTCCAAAAGTCTGTTCCCTTCCTTTTTGATATGATCTCCTGCAAGAAAGGATGAAAGATCAAGGTTGAGCAGACCATAGACTGTCACCACCAAATAAGACAGACATTCCTCTATGAACAGCTAAGTGTAAAACTAAGACATTGGCCATAAAACTGCGCTCATTTCATTTCTGGTCTAGAACAGTGCTTGCTGGCAAGAAAAGAGCATGAAGAGGACAAACTGGCCTACATAATACAAATACAAGCAGTTCATCTCAGTAAAAGAGAAGACAAGGCTGCTTGCCTTTCCCTACTCTTCCCATCCTGCCAAGGCCAAGCCAGCACTACCCAAACCCCTTGTGCAGTTACCAGTCTCTTTACTCCTTCAGTAAGGAAAATCTCTTTACTTCTATTTTCAAATAGAGAGCAAATTAAACCCAACCACAGTCTCTCAGGAACTAAATATCTGCATGCAAAACAAGCCACAGAATGCATTAGTTGCATATGCATTTGCTTAATGTCCAGAAACATTTTAATGGAGGGTGCGGAGTAACAAACTTAGTAACAGCACTGAGGTATTGAAGGGGAAAAAGATGGAACCCCTTCGTATTTAAAAACACATTCAGGATTTGATGATTGCACTGCTCTGGTAAGGCCAGCACTTCCTTTCTGGAAGCGTTTTATGCTTTCCTTCAGCAGGTGTCACTGCAGCACAGGATAATACCCTGCTACACGCTAGCACGGTTGGGGAAAAGGATAATAACCAGCTTCACTAGGGAGTGGTCTGCTATGGAGAACTGAGGCCTTACGCCTTCACATTTTCAGCAGCACTAAGTATCAGTTTTCATAAAATGAAATGAAATGAAATGAAATGAAATGAAATGAAATAAAATAAAATAAAATAAAATAAAATAAATAAAATAAAATAAAATAAATCCATTGTTTCCTGACTGGGACCAAAGATGTGAAACTGTTCGCAGTTGAATTCATATCAGGAAAGATAATCTGGGACAATCATCATTCTAAATCAAAACCAATTCACATGCACCGCATTCGTCTTGCTTCTGTGGACCCAAATGATTGCCCTCTTTCTCTTGCAGTCTCCCATCAAGTCCTCAAGTCTGTGCATGAAGCATTCTCAGCAAGACTTGAACTCTTCTTTCTGCAGTTTTGGCTCTAACATAAAAGGAAAATGTTTGCCACATTAGTTTTTAATTTTTGTGATGTAATCTCTTTTCTTTCAAGATGGCTTGTCCACTCATATAGCAAAAGTAAATGCTGTTTTTAAGCAGGGTGTAGGGGTTTTGCTTAAAAGAAGGAATATTCAGATGTTAGCTAACAATGAAGAAATGTGAAAGTAAAATGTTTACTGAGTTGAAAATTACCATTTTAGACATATTCCTGGAAATGGCTGTACGTCAGACAAAGAAGGACTGAAGCCTAACAGTGAAAATAATAGAATGTGTAGGAGAAGCAATATGGGAAATCGAGGAGGGTTTTACAGGATGAAAAGCATGCTTTCAGCAAGAGGCATGGCTGCTAGCAGAGGCACCAGAGCACAGGTGGAGGCACAAAAGCCCTCCCCTCACTCATTCCTAGAAAACAAACCAGAACCATGGCCTTTCAGGACTCCTGTAGCCAAACAGCCAAACCCTTTCCCAAAAACAGGAAGGGGAAAGTTGATACTGGAGGCAGGCTGCAAAGCCTCAGGCTCTGGTGTGGTGATAACGATAGAGATGATGCCTGCCAGAAGCACTGTGGCTGGGATCTATCTATGGGCTTTCCTCTGGCATAGAAGGTAGGAGAAGGCCCTCATCTGCGGTGCCTGGGTTGCAAACTAAACACAAGGAGCAAGAGATGCAGCCAAGAGAAACAGATCCCCTTTCAAAGCCTTGCCCTGAGAGTAGAAGCAAATGCCTTGAATTACGCAGAGACCAAGGCTGCCTGTCAGGAAGGCAGGAAGGGACCAGTGGGTGTTGGACTTGCACCTGGGGAAGCTTCTTTCTGAGCTCTGGGAACAGGTTTGTGCCATGTTCTCCACAGACACCCAAACCCCACGTTGGACAGAAGCGCTGGACACGGAGAAGTGGCAAGGCCAATATCCAGAAGGAAAAGGTATCCGACTCCAAGCAAAGCTCATGCTGAAACAAGTTATCACAGCTGCTACCTCTTTGCAGAAGAAGCTGAAGGAAATCCCTGGGACAGAAACCAACACTCTCATGGAATGTCAAAGCCTTTCTGTGCAAACTGCTGAAATAAACCTTACCTCAGCCATTCACGTTTCATTTGAGTTCAAATCCATGTTGAGCATTAGTACATACACCAGCCAACCATATCTGCTTAGCGTGATGAAACGGAGATTTAATTTTGCTTAGGAATGACATTGTTAACAGCTATGCCTTCCCTCAGCTAAATCACTCACCTACCTCTTTATTAAATATGATTTCTTTCAGCCTCTCTGACTGCCTAATGAGCACTCTGAAGCAGGAATCAGTTCATTTCCCCCACCCTCCACAGAGGAAAGCCCACACATCCAAGCAACTATTTGCAGATGACCTCTGGAAAGGAAAGAGAAAAAAAATGTTTTGAAGGACTGTTCTAAGAAGCCACATTCTACTGAGGTGGATAAACAGAATTTAGGATCATTATTTTTACCATCTAAGTTGGAAAAATGTTCATGCCTTATGTCACATATTCTCTTCTTGCTGCCTCTACCTGTGACTTGTTTCATAGCTTCAAGGTTCACACCCACACCCTTCTTTCCTCCCACTCTCTTTGTCTCTGTAAAACTACCCTGTCATCCATGACTTCTTCCTATGCCTTCTTCAGCCTCAGCAGGGCCTGGATCCTTTTGTCTCTCTTCTCTCTCTTTCAGAGGTTTCTCTTTTCCACACACTTCTCTCCCCAACTTCATTTCACGCTGGTCACACATTTTCTCTCTCTCTGCTTGTGCTCCTGCCTAAATCCTCTACTTCCATTTTCAGCAACATTACATATGACCCTTTTCCATTTCTCCCTATAATTTTCATGCTTCATGCAGTACCCTCTTCAGCCTTGTTCTTTGATTTCAGCTCAGAACATTCTTTTGTTTTCACCATATTCCTTGTATCTCTTTGTAGATTCATCCAGTTCCTTTGTTGAATTGCTCCAAGTCTCCCATCTGTGTCCTGGCTGCTTTCTTCCTTCAGCTCACCCTATACCAAAGCTTACTGGCTTGCACTGATTTCACCAGCTATATTTTCAGATCTCTGTTTTCTGTATTCCTCCTTCTTAAAAACATTCCTATATCTTTCAGCTGCATACTTACGGCCTTTTTCTCCTTGCTCTTTGTCATTCAGTCTTTTGATAACTTCCATACCATGAGTATTTATTTGTCTCTCTTTGTTCCCTGCATTTCTTCTCTCCCGTCTCTTTCTATCTCAAGGATTGTTGCTCACTTTCAGCCTTCTTCATGCTTCACCCTATCCTTTTACCTCTCTTCTACTCCAAAACAGCTAGTTCTGAGATAAGATATCCCCCACCACACGTTTTTTATCCATCTTTGGTTATTTCAGTTTCTTAATTCCCATTCTCCAGTTTGAGAACATCTGTCATCTCAAGAAGGTTTTTTGCTACCCTGAATCATCCTCCCTCTTCTCCTGCTTCTGCAACTTCTTTGCTCTCCAGTTGGGATCTCAACTGATGCCTTGAACATGAAAATATCTGTTTTCCATCACTTCCCTTCCTGTATGTCCTTTCCTTCTATGTATTAGGACTTTCTCATTTCCAACTCTTCCATTTGCCTCAGTTCTTCAACCCTGAACACGCTGCTCTTCACTTCTCCTTCAGTTCTCATGCTCCCAGAAAAAGAGCCCCAAAATTATTTTTCTGATCCCCTTTTCTCACATACTGAGAAAGGAGGAGCTCTGCTCCTCATTTTCATATCCAAGTTCACTAAGTTTACTACATCTCCACTTTCAACCAACAACTATAAACTAGACATCTCCTCCTAGACACAACATAATCTGCTCTGACCTGTGTCTCTCATCAGTTTTGAACTGAACAAAAGTTCAGAAATAAAAATTCAGTTTTGAACATTCGTATTTATTAGGTTTCTGTGACTGTATTTTCTTTTCTTTGTTGTTGTTGTTGTTGTTTCTTTCCCTGTGCATCTGTCCATTAAGGCTGCAGACTATTTGGAGGTCTTTCAAGTCCTGCCTCCGGCATTTGTGATGATTTACCACTGATGATTTAGTTATTATTTTGAATATTCATCTCCTCACCCCAGATCTGCCTGTTTTTATTCAAATGAAAGTCTCAAATAAATTGGCTCAGATTTACTCTTCCAGGACATCACCCTAAGAAGAGCATATTTAAAACAACACCTTTGGTTGCATCTTCTTTGCAGTCACTGTGACAAATCATATCTGGCCTGCCACTTATCTGCACCTTCCACCTCCTTCTTTTTTCTCATAGCGAAACCACACTATAATCTTAACAAGATTAACATTTCTAGGAGAAGTGTTTTTTGAATTCATCTACATACTAAAATCCAAATTTTAATTAAGCCAAACACTGACTACTGCAACATCTGTTTCTTTACCCTTGCCATGCAATGCGTTAATAATAATGCATTATCATTCAGAGATATCCCAAGTTCTAAATCTCCCTCTAACAGCCCTTTCTTTTGTCTCCTCCTGTCTTCATAGAATCAGTAGTACGCAAATGAAGATTTCTTTTTCAACTCCGTTTGTGACCTATCCCCATCACATCCTCTCTTGTTTGCTTATTAAATTTTCACGTAGACATACACAAGTTATCTATCTAAATGCTGCACTCAAGTGCTCTTGCTGAGTTTCTCTTAAACATCAAGAAAACCATTGCAGTATTTTCCTTAAAAATGTGGTATTTTCCTTAAAAATCTCTGTTTGAAATTCACCTCTGCCATCATGCCATAGATCTAGATAAGATTAGTAAGTGAATTACCTCGTCTTTTTCTGGTACTGTGTCACCTCTTGAAGTACAAGGCCTGGGGTCTGCGACCATCTTATTTCGGCCTTACATGATACCTAATCCAGCAAAGAGTCTTTCAACAGTAGAGACACCAGAGCCCTGGGGAAGATAATGCGGTTTGTGAGGCTGCAATAATGTATGTGTGTGCCATTACTGGAAGATGAGCCAAGAGCTGCACCATCGATGGGTCTGGACTTCCAGAAATTGCCCTCGGAACTCGAAGCGCAGACTACTGCAAGGGAAAGCCACCCTGCAATCAGTCCATCTCTCCCCTTTCCTGTTTCAACCAAATGCTGATATAAAACTATGCATTATGCTCAGGCAGGAAGCACCTTAAAGGCAAAGATACCTGCATGCATTCTGAAGGTGCCTATTACACACAGTAAGGCATAATTGGGTGAATGGAACCCATTAACTGTAACTGGTCATTACTATTGAAATAAATATGCATGGTTCTTTGAAATGTCACATTGTCTAAATTACAGTAGTCTGGAAAGAAATATTATTTAACTTCATTCTGTGTACTATTTTGCTGTCACTGAGAAGTTATAAAAATACACTGACTTCAGAATCAGAAAAGAACAACGGAAGTGTCTTCGTTAAAGGTCACCTTATTTCATCAGCAAATTCAGTGCAGATGATGGTTTGCAAACACAGGATTTCATCAGGTATCAGAATTTTCATAAACTCAATAAATCACAGTGAAAAAGTGGACTGAGTTCAGAATATCTAAACAAATTAAATGTCAACAACACATTTATTCCTCTTTGCTTCTGCAAGTCAAAACAGTCACATCCTGATCTTGTGGGTTATAGTTAGGCTGAGCCCTGTCTCTGTAAATCAGAAGCTCGCTTCTGTATCTACCCACATATACTTAGGAAGCCAGAAGAAAGGGCAGTGGTAATGCATAGGAGGAGTGTACAGCAGGTGGCTGAGCAGCACTGTAAACCTATTTATAAACGATAAGGCAGATTAGGTAAGTTCCAGATCACTGATACTTTTCATTAGCCTAAACAAGTCTTGTTAAATAAGACACTAGAACTATTTCTTATAGATAAGCACCATTGCTTGTGTTACTTTATGCCTTCTGGAAGGGCTCTGCTTGGCTGGGAAGTTCTGGGCTGCATCCCTGCTGAATCCCAAAGCAAATCCCAGGCAGTGTACCACCTGCCACACTGGTGGAGGATGGCTGCAGCACCCACTAAATGGAGGAGTAAACAGTTAGTGTGCGGCACTTGGATGGCAATGGCTGTGCGGAGAGGAATAAAGCTGTTGCTCTTTGTTCATGAGCCCAACGTTAAAAAATGAATGCTATCCCATTCAAGGGCAACACTTGCAAATTACACAGTTTAAAATATATATTTTAAGGAAATCTTTGTGAAAGGATGTCAGTGCAGTTATACCAAACTCTGCCACCTGAGAATTGTGGCTGTCAGCTTATTATTGTACATATTAAATATGCAATGCCATATAGAAAATGTGTGGTAAAATTCTTTTTAAGTTACTGCTTGCTCAGTTGAGAGCATGGGAAAGCAACAGCTGGTTTGTAGAGAGTAATAACAAAGGCAGCAGCATTCCCTTCTGTCGCATTTTTTTCTCTTAAGACCCTAGGAATGAAAAAAATATCTATTCACTTCTTCATGGTTTTTGTTTCTTCTGCATGTAATGAAATGTCACTGCAAGCAAGAATAATGTAATATCTGCTCCTATCTGTGTGCTAATTTTTGCACCTTTCAGCCAGGAGAAACTCCCATTGATGGTTGTCTATTTAAAGGCTTTTCTAAAGTGCTGTGCTAGGATCTTGCTCCGCGTATTTATACTTACACCCATTTAAGCTGTGCGGAGAATGGTGCATGCTCAGTATTCTTGTGCTGCTCCCTCCACATCCACTGATGCTTACACATTTTTTCCAACCTGGTTGTAGTGGCACTACAGGGATGCAGTGGTTGAGCAACTCGTTATTCCCAAGACTGCGTTACGTTGGTCAGCCATCAGCCCTGTAGCTGCTGCTATGCCTGTATTGGGACTGACTCATGCGGCTCCTAGAGGAGGCACATGTCAGATTTGGCACTTCATGCAGTTTCCAGCAGAACAGATCAGACTTCTCCCATCTGCACGGGAGGGCCAACCTGACACAGAGCCAGCTAGTGCCCGGGGTACCAAAAAAGGAAGCCAAGACAATCTGGCTGCCTTCTTCACGTGTTTCTCTCTGGCCTGGATCACTTCACAACCCCATTCAGATTTCCTGAAAAAATAACACTTAGATGGCCCCAAACTGGGACATTTGCTATTCCTTTTTATGGGAAAAAGGCCTGAAATGGTATCTTGTTTTGAATGAGATTGAATTCTTACTTGTATTCAGACTCACATATGCTCATCTTATCTGATAAAACATACTTTTTCCTAATTTATTTACTCAGAATCATAGAATCAGAGAACGGCTTGGACTGGGAGGGACCTCAAAGCCTATCCAGCCCCAACCCCTGCCGTGGGCAGGGTTCCCCCTCACCAGCTCAGCTGCCCAGGGCCCCATCCAACCTGGCCTTGAGGCCTCCAGAGATGGGGCACCACAGCTTCTCTGGGCAGCTGTGCCAGCGCCTCACCAACCTCTGAATGAAAATTTTCCCCCAACATCTAATCTAAAGACCAGACTAATATAAATACCAAATCTAAAGATTTAGACTTGGTGGAGCCTAGCCTATTTTCCCAGAACAAAATCTCTGTTTTAGACATGATGCCTGTGTTGGCGAAGAGGGGGTTGACTTCCACAACCATGCCTGTTTTCCAAGGGTTAATCTTGGAAAATTCCATCTTTTTAGCTGAATGGTATTTGCCTTAAACTTTTGAAGACAATAAACAAAGATCTGTTGTACTTTGACATTTCTGTTATAACCACAAGATAAGGAGAACAGTATTACTGTGAATATTGAAGAAACCCAGAAGATAAGTGGGCTATGATATTTGATATCAGATAGGTAAGATTCTGCACTGCTGTCCTTATTAAACCAAACCTCAAGATTAAATTTTATTATAAAATGTTCTCTTTTCTCTGGCACATTGTGTATTATGAGAAACGTCCAAAACAAGGCAGATCTCGGTAAAAATAGTAACTGCATCATGTTAGTGTGTGAAACTGTGGTTACTTGTGAGAAACACTGTAGGAAAAGAACATTTTTTGTGAAATTATAACAAAAATCCCCAGTGCTCTGCTCAGATTTTGTCACAGTAATGTTTCTATCTATGTGTTCTCACAGGAATTCAAGTGATGTACTACATCATTTACAATCTGGCCTCATATTAAAATGACAAGAGATGCTGATAGGAAAAAAATCATTTTAATTGCAAGCATATGTTACCGGATATTCATTTTGTTATTTTTAAGCATTTAAGCATTATCCAGTCATTTATATTAATTTTTAACTGATCATGCCACTCCACCAGGGAGAGTTCATGTTGGATATCAGAAAATATTTCTTCTCAGAAACAGTGTTGATGCAGTGGCACAGGCTGCCCAGGGAGGTGGTGGAGTCACTGTCCTTGGAGGTGCTCAAGGAACGTGTGGATGTGGCACTGAGGGACGTGGTCAGTGGTGTGATGGGTTGGTGGTTTGACTAGGTGATCTTAGAGGGCTTTTCCAATCTTAATGATTCTGATTCTGTGATTCTATTGTCTTTGAATCAGTACAGGCAGAAGGGACCAACTGAGGACTGCAAAAGCCATTGACGGTATGTGGAGTACAAACACTGGTGGCACATTTACCACTCTTCGGACTACAGAATCACATCTCTACTTAAATTCCCTTCAAGTTATTCTTCCAGCTAAGGATGACGTGATACACTCCTGACACAGTACCGTGGGAAGATCTAACCATAAACTGGGAATTTTGGCAGACTTGTGAGCATGTGTTTCAGACGATCGGTTTGACTGCCTGCCATGAACCACGAATCATCTCTTTAGGAGGCTACAGCAGGGCTTCTCCTGAATAACAAATCTCTGAGGCTTTGGCAAGGAGGCCTGTTGGGAGATTTGGAAAACCCACTAGATGGTCCATGTGTCTGATGTCCCAGTTGATCACATCTCAGGGATTCCTGTCACTGGACTTGTCCTCGTTGGGTTCCACTGAGCACCCATCTGGCTGGGAGGCATCAGGTGCACTCCTGAACACTTCTGCTCATGGAGCTGCACCTGGAGGGGATGCCATAGAACCATAGAATCATTAAGGTTTGAAAAGACCTCTAAAATCATCTCATCCAACCATCAGTCCATCACCACCATGCCCACGTCCTTCATGCCCTCCAGCACTCCATGCTGTGGGTTGATGCTCTGAGAGCAGAGGTGATGGCATTCAGCTCACCACTCAATTCTGGAGATGCGCTCTGTGTGAGGTGGCAGATGAAGAACCTGCTCTTTAAGGACCACAGTGCCCTACGCTTGGTGGCCAAGCCACTGTGGATGTTTTTGAGGTTTGTATCCTCCTAGAGATGCTATGGGAAGTGCTGGGCTGGCCATTTGCAACCAATGGTGCACTACATCCAGCAGACTTCACAAGGTTTTCTCATTTAAAAACCGTTGTAGCACCCCCGGAAAACGGGAGCATCCATTATGGTAGAGCTGCACCGTGCTGCGATGCATCTGACACTCAGTGCATCCGAAAGCAGCTTTATTTTTTACCCACATTTTTAATTCCCGTGAGCAGAGCAGGAAGCACAGCCCCGCAGGCTCCAGCAGCACAATCTGCAAGTCGAGATTACCGCTTTGTGAGTGCGGGAGACATTTCCATCCTCCCGATGGCTGAGCCGAGAGGGAAAAAGGGGAGGGGAACAAAAACCGCCCATCTATGAGGCGAAAAGTCCCGAACGAGGAGCCCCGGGCACACTCCCGCAGCACCAAACCCGGCCCGCACCGGGGCCTCTCCCGGCCACCGCCCTCAGCAGCCCCACCCGCAGCCCCGCGCCCGTTGCTCGGCAGCTGCGAGCCAACCGAGCCTGCCGGGAAGGCGGAGGGGCAGCACCACGGATAGCTCCTATTGGTGGAAGAGGGTAAGGGCGGAGCTCGAGGACGGCTGTCTTCTTCGCTATTGGAGGAGAGAGCCGTCAGTGCGGGGTGGGGGGCGAGGCCTCACGGCTAGCGGGGCCGCGTAGAACGCCGCGTTAGGGCGGGGGAACGGAGCAAGGGGGCGGCGGCGGTCGAGGGTAAGCGCGCCACCAGCTGTGAGGAGAGCGGCGCGAGGTAGGGAGCGGCGCGGGGGCCGTCCTCACCTGTCGCCGGGCGCTCACTTCTCACTCTTCGCGGCCGTCGGGCTCTGGCCGTGGGCGCGGTCCCTCGCGGTAGCGGCCGGGCTGGGGCTGCGTTTTCGTCTGAGGAGGTCCTGCGGGGATCCTCCTCCGAGGGAGGGCGGCAGGCAGGCTGCGCGCGGTGCCCCCGGCTGCGCGCCGCCGCGCGGACGGATGCCGACTGCCCTCAGGTAGGTGGGCGGGGAGCGGAGAGGGCAGACCCCGGGAAGGCCGCCTCTGGGCGCGAGGGCTCCCCGCCGCCGTCGCTGCGGCAGGCGGCACCCCGGAGTGGCGCCGCGTGAGGGGGGGGCGGCGGGGCTGCGGCTGGGGGCTGCGGCTGGGGGCCGCCTCCGTGCGCTGCCTCTGTGCATGGGGCGGGGGGAGGCGCGCGGGCAGAGCCGCACGACTTGTCGCTTCGGCTGTGGGAGGACGCGAAGCCGAGGAGGGTTGGGAAATCCATTGCTGTGCGGAGAGGTTATCGCGAGCGGTCTTGAGGTGCTGCGGTGCTGCGGGAGGGAAGTTGTGAGCGGTGCCCTGTTGGTCGCCGCGCCGCGCTGCCGAGGGATGCTGAGCGCCCTCGGCTCCCGCTGTCACCGGCTGCAAGCCGCCCCGCCTGACGGCGCTGCTTTGGCGAGCGCGATTCCCGCTCCCCACAGCGTTTTGCCCTCCGCGAGGGTGTGGAACTATCATTTTTCCCTCGTCGCGTTTCAGCCTGAGGGCGTCGAGTTTATCCTTTCGCATAGTTTTCTGTGTTTGCCTAAAACAACGACAGTGTTCTTGGTGCGTGCGTTTTCTTCCTGAGCTGCAGTTTGGAAAAAAAAAAAATAAAAAAAAAAGAAAAAGAAAACGACAAGCTTTTAATAAGATCTACCTGCCTGGAGTAGGAGCACAAAGCGCCATTTTAACAGGTGGGCTGGGTGATAGGAGTATGAGCTTTTTTTCATTGTATGGACTTAAGCGCTACCTCGAGTTGTGTGGGTGTGCAAGATTTCTCTCATTTTGCTCATTTGGCGATCTCCTCTTTGTGCTTGCAGTGAGATTCTGCTGTTCTATGCTTTTGCATGGAGTGGCTTAGCCTTATTTGTCAGCATTTACCTAAAGCTGCAGCATTTGGGGGGGGTTAAATCACAACTGCATGGGAGAGCTCATTGCCATATTTAGCCCTTGAGATCTTTCTGATATGCAGCAAAGCAGTGTTATGTGTGACAGTGGCTGGAAAGAGCAGCGAGGAAGAGAGAATGTAAAGCAGTGGCCATCGAGTGCTGCAGGGCACAAGTGCTACACCAGTGAGTTGGACCTGGAGCTTCCCATTAATGTCAGCTAGTGCTGAGACCTGCAGCTAGCAGCATAAAAATACACATTAAAAAAAAAACCCAACATCCAAAAACACAGCGTTACATCTAATTTCAGATATCATTGAATGTTGACAGCCTCAGTGACTCTGAGATATGATCCAGATTTTTTTTTTCAGCTGTTTCAGTGTCCAAGTGATTTGGTTTGATTCATTTTGCCTGACTTCACGCCAAGAGTTGTAACAAACCTGTTGTTAACCCTGTTGTCAACCCTGTTGTCAGTGGCTTGGTTTTCAAACCTTGAAGTGTTTAAACAAAGAAATCACAGTTCCATTTTAACGACCTCATAGGTCTTTCCAGTTTAGTTTAAGAACATTGGAGAGAAAATGCACTTTGAGATTCGAATGTAGAAATGTTTACTGTAGCTCTATTCCTAACAAAGCCCTGGAGTATTTCATAAGTCTTTTTTATTAGTGAAATAGCTGCAGGAAAGCATTTGAAATTGCACGGCTGCTGAGGACCGTGCAATCTTTTGCATATTTATACAAAATGTGAGCTTGTCTGTTGCAAACCTATTGGAGCTCAGTTGTAGTTCATTGGTAGCATTAGCGAGGTCTGACACCAGCAGTGTCTGTTCCTGTGATGTGGGGCAGGATGGGCGAGTAGGGGATGAGTGAAGGCTGTAAGTGCAGGGTAGAACAAAGGAATAATTCCTATATGTAGAAAACACTTTTTCTCTGAATACATAATAAAAAGCCAGTTCACTTCCACGATAAAAGCAGCTATTTATAATGCTGACTATATATGGACAATCTCGCAGGCTGTTGGTGTGTAAGAATTAACGTTCTTTCTGGAACCACAGCACTCTTCCGTGGAAGAAAGATGGAAAAAACCTACAGTCTTCCTAGATATTGAACTGGACGTGCTGCAAGTTCTTCTGGATGAGCATTTGTTTGAGCATCGTGCTTACTCTGAGCAAAGCATAAACGTGGGTCTGCTCTTACAGTGTGTTGACATGGAAGATGAGCAAAGATGTTGTGAGCTGCGTGCTCTCCATGTGAACAGCACTGGGATGGCGTGCATTTCTCAGAGCTGCTATTTGAGAATTGAAAAGAATCTTAGCACTGCCCATGAGCTAAACCTAGCGACTCAAATATTTAACTTATTATTCACATCAAGAAATCAAGGCATGAGAATGATCAGTGATTTGCTATCACTAAAGAATGTAGGTAATGTAAAGAGGAAAGGAGTTTAATCCCTGTTTCCAAATCCTGTGTTCTAACTAGAAGGCCACTTCTTTTTTCCACACTTGTTTGTTTTATCAGGCAGTTGAGGAGTTGTTCCTCAGTGTCGAGGTGGAAAGAGGTTTCCTTGTGAGTAGTTGGATCAGCCTTCTGCATCAGAAGCAGTAAGAATTAATTTCCTGATACAAATGAAAGTGAGCATTAAAACAATATGTAAATGAATGGAGGAAATCATTGTTGGAACATCAGCCTTCATGCCAAATCTGTCCAGTTTCATAATATTAAATCTTGATGGAACTCATGAATGTTCAGTGCTGGTATGTCCATCTTGTAAACTTAATATTATAAACTGCAATATTAATACATTTCTTTGTCACTGTATTAAATAAAATATTTTAGCATAGCAGAAATGATTGTGAAATATCTTGATGTTACTGTGAAAGATGGAAAAAATGAAAAGGTTGAATGTTTACTGTTACAGGAACATCACATACACATTTAGTGTATGTATGTGAATACACACACGCACACACACACAGTGTATATTTAGCACATAGATGTTTTTTGTGCATTTTCTGACACCACCACGAGGGTCCTGTAGGAATAAGCCTGTGGAGAAATTCCTTGCCTGTTGCCTTTGGGCAAAGTAACTCTGAAAAAACAACTTGTCCATTGGGCTTTCAAGTTAGAACTGTGCTCCTGTGCTTTCTGTGTTTGTGCAGGGACTGATGCTTAAGTTGTGTTGTTGCTGTGGAGTTAAAATAGCCTGTTGCTTCAGTCTTTCATTTCTTCTTAAAACAAAGAAAGTGTGTATGGAATGTGATAATTTTCTGCAGTGCTTATTTGTGGCCCTGAAGACTTTAGGTTTTTAGAAGATTTCTTTCTAGAATTATTGCAATTAGACTTATTTTTCTAACATTACCTCAGAAGAGATGTTGGTGTGTTCTAGCTTGGCTTCAGACTTGGACTTCAAGCATGAGCTACCTGAGCCTTCTTGAAATGTAACCCTTCAGCCAGTGTGTTTTCAACTGTAGCATAGCTTTATGCTGACGTTCATTTCAGGGAAAAAAAAGGATGGCATTCATAAAAAATAGTTGCTTGGCAACATTTAAAATAAACAAATGAAAGCCCCACCAAAGTTACCCTCTGAAAAAACAGAATGTGAATCAGTTCTGAGCTGAATGTGGTTGTGCCAGCCACACAAAGCTCCGTTCTTCTGGTGAGTTGTATTGCTGTCTCTGTTAATCTTCTCTTACAGATGACTACAGCAATACAGATGTGAATGGTAACACCCTGCTTCAAGCAACTGAAGGGAAGGGGAGGATGTGGCCGTAAGGTTCATTGGAGCCAAATATCAGTTCAAATAGCCAAAATACAAAAAAACTTCTTGGAGCTTGAATATGAACAATTTTTTTTCCACTTATTCATAAGTGGATGCCAGTGTTTGGATGCCCTGCGGCATTGTAGGCACTCTGCATTCCTAGAGAATTCAGATAAGCTGATGGCAATTTTTTTTTTTTTTATAGTAGAGAATTCTTATTCAGCTTGGTTCGTTTGAACTGTTTTCTTTCATCTCCCCATCCAACAGCCCTTATTTTTGAGTGGGAATGTTTGGCTTTCAAACTCACAGAAGTTTCTGTGATCTTGAAATTGATTTATTATTTTTTTTCCCCCCTAAGTTCCTAGCAGACTGGTAATTACCTTGGATAACCATTTGGCACAGGATCACCTGCACTTCTGCAGAGCGCTTGGTTCACTTGGAGTGAGCTTATGAGGACAGCAGCTACTCAGCTGTGGGGTTCCCTATGTGTGGAGTAGGAAATCATTGCTGGAGTGCACCTTGCTGCACTGCTTTGTGGCCTCACCCTTCAATGACCTCAGGAGGGCTGATTGGTTCTGTTTGGCCTGGCTGTGGTAGGCTGGGCAACGCTTCACCTTCTTAGAGGCAACCCAGTTAAAAGCCGCAAAGGTAGCTGCTAACTAGGAGCTTTGTAAGCCTGGTATTTGCAAGTGGAACTTTATACTCCAGTACTTTATCTTTGGAACAAAATTTTGAGTTAAACATGAGATGCTCCTGCTTGTAAGTTCCCTGTTTATTGCTACATTTCCTTACCTCAAAAAGAGCTTTATTCTCCATGAGAATGGCATCTCACAAACTCGCTGCATTTGCCCATGCGCGCCTCAGCCCTGTGCTGGTGTCAGTGCAGCAGAATGCCTGCTATGCCCTGAACGTTGCAGACTCCCAGTGTGTGCGTTCTTTTTTTTTCTCCTCTCCCTTTTCTTGTGAATTTTTCCAAGATGTTGGTAAAAAAGAAGCAGTGTGCTGGTGTGAGTCCTGCAGTGGGTAAGTTTCAGCAGCTTGCTGAAGGAATTTGAATACTGCTCTGTGCCAGCTCTTACAACCAACGTGTCTGGTGAGAATATTTAGAGTAGTGTAGCATGTCATGTTAATTGCAAGTTCATCACAGCGATCTTCCCTGAGTAAATGTAATGTAGTTTGTTCAGCATCTTCCAAAGTCTGATTGTTTTATAGAGACTGTGGGATTTTCTATACGCTATATTCTTGGCTGTTATCTGAAAATGTAATAGCAAAGTCAAACTGCCTGGAAGATGAGGATTTGACGAAGTTGACTCTTCTTTGAAGCCCTTGTCAGAACTATTATGCTCATGTTAAATTCCTGCTAGCCTGCTGCACTCAGTAGAAACTAGATGGTAGCTGAAATTCCAAGGCAAGTTTCCTCTTCTGTTTTTTGTTGTTGATACTTGGCAGCATTTTGTTGATTCCTGTCAGTTACTTGAGCCCTTTCTCTGAATATTTGTGCACGTGTCATAGGTTAAGCATATGGTCAGCTTCACTGATACTGCTTATGTGGAAGTGCACGCAGGGTTGGGGCAGCTGTGTGACTCCAGTTGGAGGTGAAGAGATCTTGGGCCTGTCAAAATGCACAACATCTCATATAGCAGGCAGATGTTTTTAATCTTGCATATTAATTGATATTTCAAATTCATGTTTTTCATACCAGTTGGCAGACGTGTTTGGCAACTCTCAAGTATGTTGTGTATTGTTAGAATATACTCTGTGAATATAGGGGATGGTACACATTTGCTTTTTATGTTAGTTATCAACTGCAATAATAGTAAGTTTAATTTATGTATAATACTCCTCATTCCAAAGTTAAAATGTTTATTAATAGAGAAGTAAGCAATTGTCATAGCAGTCAGAGTAGGCAGTAAGAGTGAGATGTGAATCTGAGAATGTAGACTTGTTTTTAGTGTTATCCTTCTTGATTGCAGGATGGGCGTTGACTGAAGTGATAGTGCATCCTCTAGCAAATATTCATAGAATCACAGAATGGTTTGGGTTGAAAATGACCACAAAGATCATCCAGTTTCAACCCCCCTGCTATGTGCAGGGTCGCCAACCACCAGACCAGGCTGCCCAGAGCCACATCCAGCCTGGCCTTGAATGCCTCCAGGGATGGGGCATCCACAACCTCCTTGGGCAACCTGCTCCAGTGCGTCACCACCCTCTGAGTGAAAAACTTCCTCCTCACATCTAGCTTAAACCTCCCCTGTCTCAGTTTAAAACCATTCCGCCTTGTCCTATCACTATCCACCCATGTAAACAGCCATTCCCCCTCCTGTTTATAAGCTCCCTTCAAGTATTGAAAGGCCACAATGAGGTCTCCCCAGAGCCTTCTCTAAGAGAAGAACTGAATAAAACAAAAAAAACCCAACAGCCATTTGCAACCATTTTAAATCTGATTGCTTTGTGTGTTTTGAGGTGAGAATTGACATCAAGTTGTAAGAAGCCAATTTCATGCTTTTTCAGCTGTTGTTGGTTAAGAGAATGGCATTCCTGGTGGCTTACTCTGTTCTTTGGCAATACCTTCTGTGCTGCAAGATGCTTCTCCTTCAAGATGTCTCTAATTGTGCCTGCGCAAAGAGTTCCCTTTGGAAGGGAATTCGGAGAGCTGTCCAGTTAGGCCTGCTCAAAGTGGTGTTTTCTCTTTAAAAAAATAATGAATAAAAATGTGTGTATGTATATATATCTATATATATTCCTGAGATATCACTAGGATGAAGTGGTGTAAAATTTGGATTTTCTTTTCTCTTTATGACACTTTTTTTTCCTTCACCCCCCTCTCCTTGCTTTAATGGCACTGCTGCACTGTCTTGTTTAGAGCGCTTGGAGGGAGAATTTCAGCCCAAAATAAGCCGATGGCGTTGGGTGCGAGCATTTTATCTTTCTTTCTTGGCGAGTTGGATTCCAGTCTCCTATTGCTTTCTCCCATGCTGTTAATCTGTAGTGTTCACAAGATTGTCACTGCTTGTTTACTTAACCTCTGCAGACGTATTTCTAGCCTTCTTGGAAGATGAGCCTGGAACTGACAGTTGCTTTAGCAGAGCCCCTTGCGATAGAACATGGAGAAATAGTTCCAAACTAGAAGGGGGGGAAATGTAGACTTGATGTAAGGAAGAAGGTTTTTTTGTGATAAAGGTGGTGAAGCACTGGCACAGGTTGCCCAGAGAGGTGGTGGTGGGTGCCCCGTCCCTGGGAACATGCAAGGTCCGGCAGGATGGGGCTGTGAGCACCTGATATGACTGTAGGTGTTCCTGTTCATTGCGGGGGAGTTGGACCAGATGGTCTTTAAGGGTCCCTTCTAGCTCAAACCATTCCATGCTGTATTCCCTGTTCCAGAATGCTGTTATCTACCTACATCTTTAAGCTTTAAAAAAAGAAAGAAAAGCTGCAAAAGAAAAAAGCACCACTGAACAAGCCTGTCACCAGAACTAATCCTAGTATGAAAACACCTACACTGAGTCTATGCTCACTTGAGAAGTTTCATACTTTAAAAACTTGAGCATACCTTATGGACCTTTTCACACGTTCCTGATCCATCTGCTTATCTAGCATAGCTTCTCCTCCATCTCTTCACACAGTCCTGTGCTGCTGAAATGCAAACCGCCTTTGCAGTTCCTTTAATGGGTAGTAGTCTTTCTACTGTACGTTTTCTGTATTTTATACAACACAAGACTTGAGGTTTTTTCCTTTCTCTTTTACTGCTGGCATTATTAGATCAAAGGATGTTTTAAATTACATGCCACTATAATGTTTTTAAGCAGACATTATTTTTCTACTTAACTGTGAAATCTTGTTTGGGTACAGCTTGTGTTCCAAGACAGTTATTTATGGAGCACGATAACTGTACATCGTGATGTACACTCAGTGCAGCATTGATCTGGCAAGCCTATAGACTGAAGCTACTAATTTATGGGATATTGCCTTTTATAAAATGGAAAACCCTGAAGAGGGAAGCGGCCAGTGTTGATGGAGAGCTCGGTGGAACAGGTAGGACTTGGAAGTTTTAATTTGGTTTGAGAGGAGCATCTTATACAATCTCTCCATCTGTCCATCCATCTGTCCACCAGCTCATCCTCCCACCCTGCCGGTAACTTCTGAACTGCTTGGTCAGTTTTTGGGAGAGGGGCAGTGTTCTCCATCTCTGCTGAGCTATGCAGCTCTGATGGGAAGAGGCAGGTGGTTAGAGATGGGACAAGAAATGGGGATCACTGCTGGGCAAGGTGAAGGTAGTAAGGAAAACGAAAACGATGTGAAGCTGATAATAGTTTGGGGATGTTATTGTAGGAAGCAAGTAAGAGTATACTCATGGGTGGATGTGGGACTAAGAGCTGTGGAAGATCTGTTTGACATCGCTGATGTAGCTTATGCAGGAGTGTAATGTAAGTCTGTAAAGAATTTCTAATGTTTAAAGGAACTGTAGGAAGGGTGCTTAGTTCAAATCTACCATGAAGGAGTAAGGAGAGAACTGTAGGTGGAATGTCATGTGATGTACGTGGGTAAGAGGTTATATTTCTGTCCCTGGTTTTGTAGGGTATGAACTTGATGCAAGTAGAAGAGTGGCAGCCAAGCAGGAGGAACTTCAAACTTAGAACCTCATATGTAGAACAGGGGTGGGTAAGAGAGGTCCTACAGCACAGCAACGTAAGTTGGAATCAGTGAACTATTCCTTGAAAAACCTGGAGGGCTGACATGGTACAGACACCAAATTGGTTGCTTGACTTTCTCTAGAAAATATTTTTTAACAGAGTTATAAATAAAAATAAATTTCAGTGTGAAGATGCCAGCATGGGATGCACACAGTAATAATAACAAAGCAGTATTTTCAGAAGGCGAACCTTGGCTTTACTTTTCCTAACCAAATAGCTGTTCCTATTGTTGGGAGCTCATTAAATGTTTCACTAATTCTGTACGTATTGATGTTTTAATTGCCTGAAGCTCTGTGAATGAAAAGCATGTTTGAGAAACATGACCTTACTTCCCTTATTTCTGTCAACATAGTCGGTTTTTAGTTGCTTCTGCTGGCTCAAATTGTGACTCACGGGGGGAAAAAAACCTCTGCATGTATACTTGTAATTAATGTATTTGAAATTCAGGATTGCTTTATCTTTAAGTTCAGAGACTGAGAGATGTTTGGTATCATTGTTCTTTTTCTTGTGGAGTAAATAAAATTCATTTATACAACTCATTCTAAAATAACGGTGACTAAAGTTGTGTCGCAAACATGTCTGGGTGAGGGGAGATAGGAAAGTATTTGTATTAAGGCCAAAGTCTACTCGACTCTGATTGTACAAAGAACTGAACAACCCTGGGAGACCGGGAAGGCTATCCTGTATTTTTCCACACCAGTAAAATGGGTGACCTTTTGTGTGACTGTTCCAGTTATATTCACTTAAAATAACGTTTGAGCTATTGTTGGATGTTTTCAATGAAAATGAAATGGCAGACCAGGCTCCTTAACTTGCTCTTCAAAGAAATTAGCAAAAAGGAACCACGCTGTCCTTTTAAATAATTGGACTACATGGAGCTCCAAAGCTAGTGGAAAAAGATGGTTCAACTCCAAAAAAAAATGAATAAATGATTTCACTGAACATATTTTCCAACTTTAACATCAACAACTGTGTAATTTTTAAAATGGCAGTTCTTACAAAGACTTTGAAATGTTCCAATTTTTTGCAGAACTCTGAGAACAGTTTTCACTTAGTGACTGTCAGCCTGTTTTTTTTTAAGAGTTTGTTTGATGGTGCTTGAGATTTAATAGCACTTTTTGCTTGCTTCCTGGTTCTGATCATTTGATTGATTGGTGAACTCTCCTTGCCTTGTGAAGGACAGCATAGTTTCAGAAGAAGCCCCCTCTAAAAAGCACAGTTTTGCTGTGCCCTGTGCACCGTTACCACCCACTCAACAACTACAGAGATCACCAGATGTGGAGAATGACTTGCACGATAAAGGTGGATGGTGTAGGGCGTGTAATGCTTGAAAATAATGAATGTAGGTTTGTACTGTAAAACCATCAGGGTAGAGGTAGTGTAATGGGACTCGCATCCTAATTGGTGCCTGTGGAGGTAGCTGTACAAATTTGTGTTCATGCTGTATGTGTAAATTACCAAATATAAGCAATAGAAGATTTATGAGTGTAACCAGTAAAAGAAAAAATGGTGTTTTTCCTGACCTTAAATTCCAAATTTGCTGCTGAGCCTTGGATAGTGGAGGCTGTATTGCAGGAATGGAATGGAAGCAGGGACAAAAATGGCCTGTTCTTGCGGGCCGTGCTTACAGGTGTCTCGTCAGCTCTGGAGTCCTGATGTGTGAGCACTGTGCACTGGATTCTATGGAAGAGCCCATGCCTCGTGCTCAAGGCTCCTCAGTCACATTGTCCAGCACACAGCTGTGGTTGCTGCTGAGCACGGGTCTCCTCTCTTGCTGGACATGAAGCTGCCTCAGCTTGCTGCAAGGCCCACGTATTGGATTCTGTGGTGCTCAGCAGTACCTGTGCCACTCTGCCAGTGCGTGAGAGGATGCATCATGATAAAGGTTTTAACTAGGGAGCTGCAGATTGGATTTAATGTTCAGCGTGTGGGACTTGACGGCTCTGTATGTAGCGCATATATTTGGGCGGTGTTAATTTATGAGCTCTCTTTATCCTTTCCAGTCCACCTGTGAAGCTGAAGTAATTGGATTTTATTTAAGGCAAAGTGATAGATGAACATGAAAATGGACCTCTGGAATCAATTATTTGTCTGAGATGGATAGTGAATTTTTTCTAACTTGCTTTTCCTTGTCTGATAGACTGTACTGTTTTACTGGGGAACGGCAGGACAGATTAAAAGAAACTGAAGGCTTTCATATTCTTATCGTATAGCAGATCAGCGGTAAAGATTCTTTGCCAAAAAAAACCCCAAACGAAAAACAAACAAACAAAAAAAAACATTTGAATGTGATGTGACTTGGTTAATGTCTGCCAGTGCCTTGTAGTTGTGTGGAACAGATTTTCATTGTGATGCTACAGCAGAAGAGGCATCGTAATATGCTTTAACTTAGAAGCTAAATCCAGAAGAAAAATGTCAAAAGCTAAAATTTATTTTGATCTATAACATCAGTTGCATGCAAATGCTTTAGCCTAGGTGTACTTTGCAAATGAAAGCAGAAATAATCTCACTGTTAGTGCAGAATGTGATAATGTTTACATTCTGTGATGCTAATGGCAGAACTGCAAACAGTGCTGGGCAAATAAGAGTTCTGGGCTTGAGAATTTCCTCTAATGCCTGCTTTAACATGGAATATCAGTGTTGAAAATATACTGTAGTCTTAACATGAATTAAAATGGGCTTTAGTTAAAAAGGAATATAGAGGTAGTCTCATTTAATTACAATGCTTAATCCAGTTAGGCAATTTTAGGATTGTTTTGCTACTGTCTCCAGAATTAATGCTGGAAAATGCTGGGTAATTTTAATACAAGAATAAATCTTTTCTGCCTTCCATATGGAATGTTTAAGAAACGGAAATGAAGGTATCATGGAAACAGCTCATTTTCTTTCAGTTGTTTTCTGGGGAAGTGAAAGCGCTTTTCAACAGAAGCGTTATCTTATATGGATGTTTTTGCTCTTTAGACAAAATGCATGAAGGAGGGAAAAAAGATCTAAATGGTACGTGGAGTGCTACAGCATGAAAGGAGACTTTTAAAATCACTTTGAAGAACGCTTTCTGCTGCAGTAAGATCAATACCATAGAGAAAGGTGAAGAAGTTAGTTAGAAGTAAGTCTTTCGTAAGTCATCTTCCTCTATATGAAATTAAATGAAGTGAATATTCTTTTTCAAACATTCTTCCTTAACAGTATGGAGCAAAATGATTTTTGTAGGGCTTGTCAGCTTTGCAGTTGTTACAAAGCATCTTAATGAGTTAATAATAATTCCACCTGGGAAAAATAGCTGCTGTTTCATTAACAGCTAAAACAAATCACTGGGGGGAAGAAAAGACTGAAGTTGGTGTGGTGTGATTACATGACAGCAGCTGAAAGAACTGTCATTCTCCTGAAGGGGAAACACAAAATAAATTTGCAAATTGATTTCAAGATAGGCTGTGAGCAGTGAGCTGAGAGTGAGCTGTGCCTGCACCGGTGCTGGTGTGACGGAGGGTACAGCTGTGAGTGCAGTGTTAGGAGAGTGGAATATGAGCCCAGGTAACAACTGGACGAAACTCCAGCAGAGTAAGACACTGTGCAGCCATTGACTAAGCCTTATGCTGAGCTTCTGAAATACTGTCAACACGTTATACTTGAAGTAAAATCAGAGTGTTGTTCCATACATCCTTCTGGCCCAGAAAGTCGCCTTAGAACTGAAGGATTAGAGTCAAGAACTTGGTCCTTGAATAGCATGAACCAGGTTGGTTAAATCGCCAAGGAAATAAAGAAATGGTTGACTGCATTTGCCATCTGATAAAAGTTCTTATATCAGCACTGTTGAGAGCCTAGTTTTACGAACAAGAAGTTTGAGCTTTTTGTTTAAAACTAGTTCTACCGAAATTATATGCAGAATGATTATAGTATGTATTTGTAAATTGCCCTCATGCTTTTGTGGTGCTTCTGTTCTACCGCAGCCAGAGTGCTGCCTTTGTTCTTTCATGCACACTATTCTTACGCTGCTGTTTATACGGTTTAAGGAGGTAGAATGGTCAAGGTGTTCTTTGACATTTCCTTGTAATGATTATTTTAGTTAAAGAATGTGATAGAGTGGTTCCTGTGCAAATTAAACAGCTGTGATTCGCATACCTCTTATAATATGGTAATGCTATAAGCTGTCCCTGCACTGTGTTCCTCGAAGTTGAGGTACAACGTAATGTCTCAGAGCTGGAAGATGCTACCAGCAGAAGTCTTTCCCATTCTACTTAAGAAACCTGAAAGTAAAGCTCAAGTAAAATTTAAGTTTTGCTGGTGGATGATACTGGGAAGGCATTTCAGGTAAATTTTGCAGCTTTGTCATTAGCCTGAGGTTGGGTATTCTGAGGAGACCCAGGAGAGTCTTTGTTGCCATCTCTGTGTGTGGGAAGTTGTTTGGAACTACCTTCTAATTTTTAAATGAAATTACAGAGATTGTGAAGTTCTTGACTCAGAGCATTTGAGATGACTGAATAGAAACCAGAGGGCAAGAAGGGCTCCTTGCGTTGTACACTGCTTTTAAGATGAGCTTCTGAAGTTTGCTGGGATCACTTTTCAGTGATAGTTGTCATTTCTCCTTACAAGTTTCCATAATTTCCCTTCAGTGTGTTTTGTCTGCTTGTATCTAAGGTTAGGAAGGTTAGGATGGTGCTTCAGAGTTTTTGTCTGTGAGTAGTGTTCTTCTGGAGCTGTTCTGTATTTTTGCTCACTCTTGCAATTTTGTGGGATCTTGCAGGGTCTCATTTCTTGTTGGAAAACATTGCTCAAATGAATGGCAAGTTGCTTACTGATGGGTTTTAATGAAGATTGCTGCTTTATGCTGAGACTTACTTGGAGCAACTGTACTTACTTGTAGGACCTTGGTGGGCCTTACGGTGAACCACCAGGAGTGTGATGGAAATCAGTGGTAGAACTGGCTCTTTCCTGTGTCATTCTAGTTTAGGATTCCTTCATTGCAGGGAAATTGTTGAACTGTATGAATCTAGGAAGTGTTGATTGTCCCCCTCTACTCTGCTCTTGTGAGGCCCCATCTGCAGTACTGCATCCAGGCCTGGGGCTCCCAGCACAAGAAGGATGTGGAGCTCTTTTAGTGGGTCCAGAGGAGGGCCACTAAGATGATCAGAGGGCTGGAGCACCTCTCCTATGGGGAAAGGTTGAGGGAACTGGGATTGTTTAGCTTGGAGAAGAGAAGGCTTCAGGGAGACCTCATTGTGGCCTTTCAATACTCGAAAGGAACATAGCAACAGGAGGGGGAACGGGTGATTACAAGGTTGGATAGCGATACAACAAGGGGGAATGGTTTTAAACTGAGACAGGGGAGGTTTAAGTTAGGTGTGAGGAGGAAGTTTTTCACTCAGAGGGTGGTGAGACACTGGAACAGGTTGCCCAAGAAGGTTGTGGATGCCCCATCCCTGGAGGCATTCAAGGCCAGGCTGGATGTGGCTCTGGGCAGCCTGGTCTGGTAGTTGGTGACCCTGCACATAGCAGGGGGTTGAAACTGGATGATCATTGTGGTCATTTTCAACCCAGGCCATTCTGTGATTCTGCTAAGTGTATGGGGGGTTGATTTATCTTTCAACAACGATTTTAATGTGAGATTTTTGTTGTTGTTGTTAAGACTTTACCCTTGACATTATGATGTGTATTGATGAATATTTAACTTTGAAAGTTCACTGTATGCAGAGAGGATTAGGAGACTTATCACCTGGATTCTCCTGGTTTGCAAAAGAGTAGCCCCAACAGCACACTGAATTACAGTTGGTATCCTGAGTCCATGCAGTGTTCAGGAGCTTTTATGTTCATCCAGACGTTAGGTTACAACAGTGCAATGTTGTGAGAATGCTGAGCGTGTCTTTTGTCAGCGTGCAGATGTGTAGCAGTTGCTCACCATCTCTTCCTGTGAGAAGCAAGGTGTTGCTTTGGACTGCTGCAAGCACCTCAGAGTCTGAGCTGTCCTTCCCATGGTGTGTACAAGTAGAAGGAAAGTCAGTTATCTTGTAGGAGTTGTTCTGCTTCCTGATGCGTTTGTTTGTCATACATTTAATAGTGCTGTTCTAATTAGGACACAGAAAAACCCCCTATGATCTTGATGATGTACTTCTCCTGAAGGCTAAGGGCCTGATACTAATTAAGTCATAGTTGCATAAATTTTATCTTTCTGGCTTTATAGTTTAGTTGCATTCTTGTGTATGGGAAAGTAAAACAAAGTCTCCATTATAACATATGCAGGTAGTGTATGTTTGAGTTTAAGCAATAATTAACTAATGAGGTAATACAGTGTGGAAGCAGCAAGAGGGAAACATTGCTTATGAGAATGGGGGTGAGAGGAGGGAGTTCTTGTGCTGTAATACATCTATGAAATGCCCTACAAATACTGTAATTGGGAACTGCAAGCTAATTTGCTTTTTCATCAGTGGAAAATAGATCTGTAGTGAGATCTGCCTTTATACCGTTATGCAGACGGCTTTACTTTAGGTCTCGAATTTTCCAGTATGGGTTATTCTGTTCCTTGAAACCATAGAAGCTTACAGTCGTCTGTGACTTCTGCAAATGTTATGGTCAGTTAAGCAGGAGGAAAATGTTTTGGTTGGAAGAATCCAGCTGAAATTTCATACTCAACATTTCTGTGTTTGTTATAGCAATAAAATGTAAGAACTTCATTCTTAGGTGCCAGGTGGGCGCTCTGTGCTGTACGTACATTCTTTGTCAGGAGGGCAAAAAATTACAAGTGTAAACGTGATCTAATCTGTCTGTTTTCATGTGAGGTTGAATGGCTGCCTTTAATAAATAGAATTGTACTGAATTTTTGTAGTAGTATTGAGTTAGAGGCTCACTTTCTGACAGAATCTGGTTACAAAGATATTGTGTGTTTTATAAAGGCAAGCCAACGTTCTTAAAAGAAGAAATCTTTTACAATGTGCAAGTTCTGTAAGATATGGTATGTGTGAACTCTTGGTGTCTGTCACTGACCTGAGAATAAAACTTCAGTTATTACTTATAGGGTCTGCCTTACAGTGTAAGATCACATGGCAGTGCCTTCTGCCTTCAGTATTTTACTCTTATCAGTGCTGTGGTACAACTGGGTCTGTCTAATACCTGTTCAGATACAAGGCAGAGTAAGGAAAATGTGTGCATTATTTCAGATCAGTCCTTTTTACAAGGTGTGGATAGGTTACTTGGTGGTGGATGTTGAGTTCTATTGCAGATGTGATGCCCCTGCAATAACTGATGGAAATACATTAAAGAATCAGCATAACAATTTATTTCACAGGGCAAAGGTCAAGAGAGTGCTGAGTCCATATTATAAATCTAACAAAACTGAAGTGGCTGAAGGGTTCTCCGAAGGCTTACGTGGATGAGGAATGTTCAGTTTTCTGTTACAAAACCTAAATCAGAGAGCTTCGCAGCATTGAAATCTGTTGAATTTTGGAATAATTGAGAGTAAGAACGTGGGTTCCGTTCATAAATTGTGATAAGTATGCTGTTTTCCCTTTCCACCCTTCTTGCTCAGCTTCATTTTTGGAGCAAAAGTTCTAATTCATCACTGTAGCTGAATTGCTGCACTTAACAGCGCTGACTGTGGTAATATGAGAATAATCAGTCACGACTCCATGCAGCCAGGAGAACACAGATTAACTACGACTATAGCTGTAATTTAATAACTTGTGAAATTTCTAGGTCCCTGTGTTCTTGCAGACAGTGCTTGAAAGAATTTTCAGTGTTCAGTGGAAGCAATCTGAAACTGGGTTGCTCCAGAGTGCTCCAGTAGTTCTGTGCTTCACACAAGCTGCTGCAGGTGGGGGATCCTGCAGCTCTTTGCTGCCTTCTTAGGAGTCCTGGCCTTTTCTCTTGACATCAGAGTGAAATTCTCTATGGGTTCTTGAAAAAGCCAATGTGTTTTGTGGCATCTGGACAATGAATTCAATATTTCAAGAAAGAGGTGTTTTGAGCATGTAATTGTTATTCAGTCATTTTGAATTAGCTGTTGTGACTACTGGTTAGCTAAGGCAGTGTGGCTTTTACCTTACATTCCATGAAGTTATACTTTTTTTTTTTTTTTTTTTTTAAACCACAGGCTTAGGCTAATAGCTCTTAAATCCTGCAGTAGCTTCTATAATCAACAGCCTTAGTCTGCTAGTTTTTAAAGTATCACCCAGCAACTTCTGTGCAAGGGCAACAAACTCAAAATTGAGCAAGTCATCTTTATTCTCTAACCTGTACTGCATCTGCCTTCAAAGAAGAGCAATTCTAGATAAGGATTCACAACTGAAATTGCTTAGCTCATGGGAGGTTTCTCACATGCTGCATTGTGAGAATACTACATACTACATTGACCTTCAGTACTAACGTGGTTTGGACAGACTAATAAACTATGGGCAGGTGATCTTGTGTGGATACTCTTACTGGTGGAACAGCATCTGCCTTAGCATGGTTTTTCTATTGGCAGAGGACTGTAGAACCTGTGCACTTCTTCACTTCTTTAAGAATCCTTTCATCAGCGCTCAGATGATGCCATAAGTAGATTGTATTCTATTGTGAACAAGATGGAAAAGGTTGAGGCTACTTAAACTTGAGGAACTCTGAGATAAAGAGGTCTTGTTTTAATCTGTTCTGATGGGTTACATCTGCGGTGATGATGGTACAGTGTTCTCTGACTTCTCCATATTGTTTTCTCATGGCTTTTTCATAGAATCATAGAATGGCTTGGATTGAAAAGGATGGTTTGCATAAGAAATAGCATTGCCAGCAGGAGCACGGAGGTGCTCGTCCCTTTGTTCTCAGCTCTGATGGGGCTGCACCTCAAGTGCTGCATTCAGTTTTGGGCCCCTCACTGCAAGAAAAACATCTAGGCCCTGAAGTGTGTCCAGATAAGGGCAACAAAGCTGTGAGGGGCTTGGGACACAGGCCTTATGGGGAGCAGCTGAGGGAACTGGAATTGTTGAGTCTGCAGAAGGGGAGGCTCAGGGGTGACCTTATTGCTCTCTACAGTTCCTGAAAGGAGGTTGTGGTGAGGTGGGGGGCTGGCTTCTTCTCCCAGTGGTTAGTAGTAACAGTGATAGGATGATAGGAGAGGGAATGACTTCAGGTTGCAGCAAGGGAGGTTGAGATTGGGTATTATGAAGAACAACTTCTTGGAAAGGGTGGTTGCGGCAGTGGCACAGGCTGCCCAGGGAGGCGGGGGAGTCACTGTCCCTGGAGGTGTTTAAGAAGCACGGAAATGTGGCACTGAGGGACGTGGTCAGTGGGGGAATAGTAGAATAGTAGGGGGAGGTGGATGGTTGTGCAAGATGATCTTGGAGATTTCCCCCCCAACCCCCCTTATTGTTCTAAGTTCATCTTGTATATTTTTTTTTTTTTTTTTTTTCTTACAGTCCTAAAAGAAGATGGTGTAGCTCCTGTTTCTTCTTCCAGTGCAGAAAGTTAGCCCAGTCAAATGATTCCATTCCTTTAATAATGATCAGTAAATGAGTAATCTGTTAGTTTTGTTGTCTTAGCATTTTGGTTGTGGAATTTTGATGGAACAAGACAAAAACTGTCATTGCTGTTCCAGCCCTGAAATTCCCAGCCATTTGTGAAGATTGCGAAAAGAACTTTTTGTTGTAGCATGCACAGCAGTAACAACTGCTCTGTGTTGCACAACATAAATTGTTTTCTTTAATATAGGAGAAGTGAGGAGTAAAGAAGGAAAGCTGTGTGTCGTGTGGTGGTGGTGGTGGTTTATTTTTATCTTTGAAAACATCACATGATAATTCTGGAGAATGTTTACATTGAAAAACAGCTAATTCACCTTTGGCTGTCTGAGATGAGACAAGCAGTGCTGTGTTTAAGAACCCTCTTGACTGAGACAAGTCAGGAGGGGCAGTGGCCAACTGTAGGGAGCTGCCAGCTGTCTCAAACAAGTGTGGACAGGAGTGAAGGAGAAGGAAGTATGGAGAAGCTAAAATGTGGGAGTTAACCATGGACTGAGACACTATAGAAAGGGCTAACGTGAACTTATGTGACCAGGTTTGCTGGTACCCTGATGTAGGATATATGGGGGGTAGCAAGGCCTGTTGGTGCATGAAACCTGTGTGAAAGCTGGCATTCCTCAAGTACCAACACAGTGATATAGCACTGCAGTTTCTACTGCTTCTCTGGGTTTTGATTCAAAGTTTTGGCTTCTTGGAACAATTCTGTGTTTTTAAAAAAACTTCATGAATATGCTTATGGGTATTTACGAAGAAGAGCTTTTCAAAAGTGGATGTTCAAGATTCATTTAATCGTACCTGTGAAAATAGCATGCTAATATTTCATAAATTCTCATAGCTCTCATCAAATAACCTTGAAATTATCTGCATCTAGATGGCACTGAACTGGTTGTCACATTTCTTTTGGCTTTCGGATATATAAGAGACAAATTCTGATCTCAGTCTTGAGAGGTGAGCCCTATTTATTGTGCTTGTGAAAGCGCTATGAATGACTGAGGAGGATGTCTGAGCATTCTTTTTGTCAACCATCAGTGGTTCACAGATGTTGCTTATGCAGTTGTAAACACTGTTGCTCAGCAGCTTATAATCTGATCATAAGACACAACGATATCCTTTTTAGTCCCACAAATACACATTCAACCTGTAGATGGTTAATTAGCTCCAGCAGTTCCTCTGTAATTCATTGGTAAACTCTGTTTTCTGTGTTTGTGGATTAAGCTCCTGAATTAGCAAAATGACAAGAGTAGCGTCAAATCTTACTGATGTAGTGATGATGAGGGCACATGGACTGTTTTGTTGCTTTTCCTGTGGATTTTTGTTATCAGAAGTGTGAGGTCATGAGCAAGCGCTGTTACTTGTCTAGTCTAATCCTTGATTAGATGAAGGATGATCAGGTAGGTTAGGGAGCACTGTGAATAAATACTTGTTGCTGCTATTGCATTTCACATGTTGATACTAAGGCTGACTTGCAAGGCATTGTTTGCCACTAGAAACCATGTTGTATTTGAAGTGATTGCTGTAATTGCGGGATAGTATGGATTAAAAATGCTCAGTATACTGTGGAACTATGAATCTGTTTAAATATCTGTCTGTTGTTGTGGTGTTCTTCTCTGTAATCCCTAAACCAGGAGGTTAAAGATGTGTGAAACTGGATCATATGGAAAGGGATTTCATTCAGGGTAGGTCCTTACAGTGTTATGTAGAAGCAGGGACTTGCGTGGATCAGTTGCTGTGCTGTGGGGATCACAATTTTTGTGGAACACCTGGTATGCAACTGCATTTGTGTCAAGCTGTTATATTGTTATTGTTCTGTGCGGGTGGGCTCAGCACCTCTGCTAGAGATGTAAGCCTTGTAAGTGACTTGGTTTCTTATAATGACCTATATCTGAATTAGTAATATCTCGGTGTCTTCTCTCAGAAGTTCATAGGTTAGCCTGTAAAACGCGTGCTTACAGCACTGGCATCAGTGAGCTGATAAGCTACTATAAAATACTGGGTTTTAAAGGTCAACATTGTGCCAGAGAGAAATAGTTTGTAGTTAACTCTCAAGAAGATTAGGGGTTATTGGGATCCCTGGTTGGTGTGGGTTTTTTGTTTGTGGTTCTTAATTTTGCTTTATGGGGCAAAGCAGTATATGGAAATATATGATTGCTGCAGTCTTCTGCTAACAAATAACTGGGTGGAAGGCAGGCTTAGCATGCTCTGTCTCATGATTTGCCTACCAAACTGTAGGGACCCAAGGAGATGAGAACTGATAGATATGCACTGCAGTACCATTTGTGATATGGATGAAACTCGAGATTTTATGTGAAATTTGTATGAAAAATGATTTGCTGCTAATTAATCAGTGTATATCATCAAATATCTTTTCCTTTTCTCCAAGGCTTCCATTTGTTCCTACAGTTCTATAGCACAACAGAACAGGTTCCATGATCTATAAATAAACTGCTGAGGTTGCTAGTCTCAAATACTGTTCTTTAATTGGTTGTGTAACGTTTCCCTAATCACAAGAACACAAAAGTAGTTCCAAAATTGAATTTGATAATTTCAAATTTTGAAAACACAAGTTAGAAATGTTATTAAGAAATCATTTGCACAACAACAAGTTTTTTTTTTCCTTGTAATACATTTGTTTACTACCTTACTATATTATAATATATTGTTTACTATAATGATATTGTTGGATGATCCATACTGTTGATGTAGAAACAGTGACTGATGTTAAGCCTTATTAGAAATAAATCTGGTAAATGGACAGTGAACCAGATTTTTGTTGGCAGATATATAAATCAGATTATCAGTATTCATAGAATGATAAAACAGCTTGGCCCACCCAGCCCCAACCCCTGCCGTGGGCAGGGCTGCCCCCCACCAGCTCAGCTGCCCAGGGCCCCATCCAACCTTTTAAACTAAAATAATTCCTCCTTGTTTTGTCACTGTGTAAAAAGTCAGCCTCCTTCCTGTTCATGAGCTCCCTTCGAGTAGTGAGAGGCTGAGAGGCTACAGCGAGGTGTCCCTGAGCAGAACAAGCACAGCTCTCTCAGCCTTTCTTCACAAGAGAGGTGCACCAGCCCTCAGAGCATCTTTGTGGCCCTCCTCTGGACCCACCACATCAACTCTGTGTTCTTCCTATACCAGGCGCCCCAGGCCTAGACACAGTACTTCAGATGGGACCTCACGAGGGCAGAGCAGAGAGGAGCTGTCACCTCTCTCCCTGCTCGCTGCTTTTCTCCTGATGCAGCCTAGAATGCAGTTGGCCTTCTGGGCTGCAAGTGCACACTGCTGGCTCATGTCAAGCTTTTATTAATCTTGAGTTGATTAATTCAAGAAGCAAAATTTGTTAATGCTGTCCGTGGTATTGAGATGACAGCTTAGCGTCACCCAGAAATGAGTTTTGATGGCTCTGGTAAGATTGTGCTGAGTGTCCAATTAATAAAAACAATATTGGAACCTTATACAACTCTTCAGACTGAGGAGAAAGTTTTCTTCTTCCTGTAGTGGAAAAAGGCATTCATGTCAACCTTGTCAGAGAGCTCAGTTAATAAGAAACTGTGATTAAAAACTGATGCAAAAGGCAAGGGTTGGGGGGCTTTCTCTGCTGGGTACTAATGTAGAAAATGCTGCTTTCACTAATGAAACTTGTAGTCACCCTATGTAGTCCTGAGAATGTACTACTGTGTGCATGTAAGTAACTGGCAGCGTTTAACTTAAATTACATCTGCATCTATTAGAAGTCTGTATCAGTTTGCCAATCTAAGTTTTGTGGTTGTTTTAAAAAAATAAATTATACCCATGCAGTAATGAATTGCGGCACTTCAGAAGGGAGTGGTTCCTCCACCCTGTAAGTGTGATCTGAAATGCTTCCCTTGGATAATTTAATTGCATTTACTTCAGTAGCCAGAGTATGCGTGTATGGAAGATTTGTTATCCTCTTCCCTGCTTTTTTTTTCTTTTGTGTTGAGCTCTTGTTTTGTTCCCATTCTCCTTGATTTTAGTCTCTTCTGGTGCACCAGCAGCAACTCATCTGCTTCTGACTGCAGGTCTTTTTCCTTCATGAGATTTGGCAGAAGCTGATGTAGCCATGATGCTGCACCAACTGTTCTCTTGATTTGACCTCTTTTGATGCGTCTCTCTAACAATCTTCTTCAGAAGCATTGTTATGCAGGAAGGAAATGCAGTGGGTAACTCATACTCCCTGATGTCGTTTTAAGGCAGTATAGAAGACAGTTTCAGGAATTTAAAAAGCAACCCCCCTGAAACAAACACATACTATTTCAACCTGTGTGCAGAGATGTGTGTTTTTTAAAGTCCACTTGCTACTTTGTTTGTGATTTGCAGGCCTCGTGATCATGCTGAGGGCACTTTTATTTTAAAGATCAAAGCATATCCAGAGGAGAGCCACAAAGATGATCAGGGGCTGGAGCACCCCCCTGTGAACACAGGCTGAGGGAGCTGGGCTTGTTCAGCCTGGAGAAAAGAAGGCAGCGGGGTGACCTCATTGCAGCCTTTCAGTACCTAAAGGGAGCCTACAAAGAGGAGAGGAATCAACTCTTTGAAAGGGTGGATAACAGCAGGATGAGGGGAAATGGTTTTAAGTTGGGGGAGGGAAGATTTAGGTTGGATGTCGGGGGGAAGTTCTTTACAGAGAGAGTGGTGAGGTGCTGGAACAGGTTGCCCAGAGAGATTGTGGATGCCCCGTCCCTGGAGGTGTTCAAGGCCAGACTGGATGGGGGCCCTGGGCAGCCTGGTCTAGAATTAAATGGGGAGGTTGGTGGCCCTGCATGTGGCAGGAGGGTTGGAAATTCATGATCCTTGAGGTCCCTTCCAATCCTGGCCATTCTGTAACTCTGTAAAGCATTCTCTTTGTATCTTAGTGACAAATAAAACTCATGCTGTAGGAGGAAGGGAGCCACCGGTTCCAAACTGCACATTTTGTGGAGTCTGTTCATTTTCCTTTGTCTCAGATCTGTGCTGTTAATGGAACAAAGCCTTCATGGGCATTACGCTTGTCAATGTAAGATTTATGGATGTGGTGAATGGATATGGTAACGCTAGTGATAGCCTGTGACATGTTGTATACTGCTCTGCAGATGAGATAAAAGCTTCATTACTTTAGAATACGTGTTAAGATGTATGGAAGTTTCTAACAGTGTTTAAAAAAAAAAAAGATATTTCTTTGCCAAAAACATGAAAGAAGGCACTGAAAGTTGTAGTCTTACCAGTTCTGTGCGTTTGTTTTTGAAGTAAGTGGAATGGTCTGTAGCTACTGTCTGTAATCAAGGTTTGATATGCTTTCCCCTCAAGACTCAGTTTTTAAATTGTTAAATTCTTCCAAATGTGTTTGGCTGACTTGTTTGGTTTTCCCTTCCACCCCCCTGGATGACTGCCCCAGCCTGATTATTTTACGACATTGAATGTGGTTTAGTTCTGGCTCCTTTATTTTATTCAAGCCAAAGCAGTGAGCTGAGAAAGAAGCTGCTTCATGAGAAAAAAATTAACAAGTTTCTTTTAAACACTTTTAGTGCTTTTACAGTATTTACTGTGGAATGGAAGGATCACCTCGTGATTCTGCACTTGTTCATTTTCACAAATATAGTTAAAAATCTGACCAAGTTTCATATATTCTTCGTAAGAAAAAAAAATAATATAAAACACCTGTCTGTTTGGATGTGCTTATTGCTGCTGGGAATTCAGCAGTTGTCTGAATCCAGGGAGGAAAAAAGCCAGAGGAGAGTGGAATACTGCTGTAACGTGATTTGGAGATGGCTCAAGGTGTAGGATGACTGTGTGAGGATGGTAGGAGAAGAAATTTGATGACAAAGTAGACAGATTGTTGGGAACAGTATAGAAGAGAAAAAAGTTGGGAGAAAAGGGTAGTCATTGGAGTCTGGAATAATAGATTTAGAAGGGAAGCTGTTCAGATTCCCCCAGCTGTGAAGTTTAGCCAGTGCCAAAGTCTGTTTTCTCCTTTTTTAGTGCCTTTTCTTTGCAGGACTTCTGGATGGCTGAGGCTGCCAGGCACCTCTGTGTCCATTAGGTCAGCACACCCGGAGTACGGTGCCGGGCCACATCCAAGCAGCTATTGGAGATTTCCAGAGAGGAGACTCCACAGCCTCTGGACAACCTGGGCCAATGTTCTGTCGTCCTCACAAAGTGCTGCCTGGTGTTCAGAGGGAGTCTCCTTCTGTTCCAGTTTGCACAGTTGTCTTTTGTCCTGGTACAGAGCACCACTGACAAGCTTCTTGTTAGAGCTCGCTTTTCAGTGGGAGCAATAGTTACATGAATGGTGAGGATGTCTGGTGCAATCTGAGATTTTGACTTGCCTTTGAACTGTATATGCAGGCATGATGCAAAATGGTTAGATCTGCTGTTCGAGTTTGTGCCACAATCTGTGGAACCTATGTGGAAGTATGTGTATAGTCTGTATAAGAAATGGTGTTGCCAGCAGGAGCAGGGAGGTGCTTGTCCCTTTGTACTCAGCTCTGATGGGGCTGCGCCTCAAGTGCTGTGTTCAGTATTGGGCTCCTCACTGCAAGAAAGATGTTGAGACGCTGGAACGTGTCCAGTGAAGGGCACTGAAGCTGTGAGGGATCTGAAGCACAAGTCTTACGGGGTACAGATGAGGGAACTGGGATTGTTGTGTCTGGAGAAGAGGAGGCTCAGGGGAGACCTTACTGCTCTCTACAACTGCCTGAAGGGAGGGTGTGGTGAGGTGGAGGTTGGCCTTTTCTCCCAAGTAACAACATAGGATGAGAGGGAATGACTTCAAATTGCACTGAGGGAGGATCTATCTGAGTATTGGGAAAAACAACTTCTTGGAAAGAGTGGTGATGCAGTGGCACTGGAACAGGCTGCCCATTGGGGTGGTGGAGTCTCTGGAGGTGTTCAAGAAGTGTTTAGATGTACTGAGGGACATGATCTAGTGGGGAAGTAGAGGGAGGTGGATGTTTGGACAAGATGATCTTGGAGGTCTTTTCCAACCTTGGGGGTTCTATGATATGTGGATAGATAAACTGCTTATATACTTACAAGAGTAGGAAAATGGAGTATTTAGTTGAGGGGGAAAAAACTAAAAAGGTGTTTGTAGTCTTTTTTTTATCTGCAGTTGTCTTTATTTGCTTTTCAGTAATGGTACTGTCATAGACCTGACCTCAACAGTAATTAATAAAAATGAAATATTGAATAACTACTTGTTGTTCAGAGTGAAGAAAATAGTAAAGAAAGGGTATTGATGGTATATTCAAACACTGTCGGGAAATTGAAGTTCTTCACTTTCTTGTGGACTCAGAATGTCTGGATGGCTGTATACTATCAGCACTTGGTACAGTTCCAGAAACTTTCTAGCCATGGAACTGGCTTATTTGTGATGTTTGTTCACTAGAGGAGATGGATAACTAATGGGCGGTGAATACAATCCAGTTTTTCTTAGCTGATTTTCAGGAAATTTGGCTTCCCTTTAATAGCTTGTTTGTATTATTATTAGTGTTATTTTTTATTGTGCATTGGTGGGAGTCACAATGCAGCTTCTTGAGTGACTCACCATGGATGCTGAAAAGATAAGCTTCCACTTTTTGACTTCTGTAGGCTTTTTAAGAAAACAAAGTGTACCTATTTCCTCTGGGTGAATCACAGTGATTCAGTGTATTTATATCCTCAAGCAAGCTTTTAATGTTGAACTTAAGAATATTCTGCCTCCTGTACAAGAGAAGTGTCCTCCCTTACTTGAGGAAGGGAAGAGTGGATACAGACTCTTCACAATAGATCCATTTTAGACATCTGTTCTTGTATAGATTTTCTGGCGTGCTGATTAATTGTTAGGCTTCTTGTTGCTTGCTCCAGTTACCTTATCACTGTACCTGAATGATCTATGTTTGGTATCTGTAGGCGTTTAATTAAACAGTGTGATTCACCCAGCTCTAAGTATGTGCCATGGCCAGCACATGCGTTGTAGCTCAGCTACTGCTTTTCAGAAGTACTTATGACTTTCTTGGTCTTTGTTCAAGCTAATCGATATTGTATGGTCACACAAACATTCAGTTCTTAATTATTTTCTTTTTAATGGCAAAGTAGTATTGTTCTTACTGTTTCAGTTGTCATGGTACTGCTCCATATAGCCTTGTAAAACCTTGGAGTTACTTCCATTAGTTGCAGAATTAGAAAAGTTGAGTAAAAATTGGTGGTGTTGAAATACTAAATGCTAATGCAGCTCAGATTAAGGGGATGTGTGTGAGAATACCCTTGTGTTCTGGGTATCTTGATCTGTGAATTGTCATTGGTGACGTGAGGGTGAGACTGTCGTCTGTCACTAGAAAGTGGTGGCAGAGTTCCCTGAGTCTTTGGTCTGTCTGAATGAGAGTCACTGTGTGAAAGAGCATTATTAATCTGGCACTGTGGGATCCAGATGGTGAAGCTATTCCTGAATATTTCCTTGACCTTCTGTGACGGTAGCCTAAAGGGAGAGGAATACTTCATTAGGGGAGAGGGAGAGCCTGTTGTTTGACTTCACTGTGTAAGATCACATGGATTACAAAAATAAAAATACAGGAACTTGGAGCCCCTATAGTAGCTTTATTGCAAAACCAATCAAATCTTGCTGGCGGTGTTCACTCCTCATAGTCATCACTTCAGCTGCTGAGGAAGTTAGTTGGGAGCACATTTCTTAGTTTTCTTTTTAAGTAGACCAAATGTTTTTACCTTAATTGGTTTATGTTTTCCTGGTGTGAACGATGTGAAAATAGTAATAGCAGTTATTTCTCTTGGACCTGGAGAAACCACGGGCTTTAAAAACTTGACTGCAGAATTGCCAGTAGTCCTTCCCTGTTGTGGCTTATTCAGACAGATCGAGCTGAGCCGTCTGTGGAAAGCTTGCTAGCAATGTGAGGGACTTCCTCAGGTATTCTCATCAGTCTCATTGATCAGCTATGATTACTCGACTTGTCTAGGTGCTAGCATCTCCTTCTGTTTAGGTATGGAACTCACTTAAACAGGAGAAACCAAGTAAGCATAGGGTTTTTAAAACAATGCTTTGGAGGATTGTCAAGGGCCTTTCCTTCCTGCATTCTGGTTTGCAGGCTTGGAAGGTTTCCTGCTCTATCAGTGAATTCTTACCCAAGAGCAAAAAGGAAGCTGAGCAGCCACTAGGACACCGGAGGAAATAAATGGGATTCCATTTGACTCCTCTGCAGAGAAAGAAACCTTTATTTGCCACTAGAGATATTTGGAGAGTAATTGGATGCCCTTTGAGAATCCTTTAAAAGGAGGAGATGGAATGAAACTTAGCAGTAGTTTGTTAGACTTCGGTTTACTTACCATAGGCATTCTGTAATAAGCTTGTGTTACACTGGGAGACTGCTCCAGTGATTAAAAAAGAGGCACGCAAAACCCAAACTAGCAAAAACCCACAAACTTTGGTGTGTGCATTACGGTGTCCCTTGAGACTTAAATAATTTGCCTGTTTCTGCTTGCCCTCTTAAATTTGTTGATGCATTTTGGGTTTTTTGTGTGGATTTTTTTTTGTTGTTGCTTTTGTTACGCATTTAGCACTGAAAGGTGCCACAGGGTTGTTCTTCTGCTTGAGATAGTGCAATCACAGCACCTTGTGATTGGGTTGTTCCAGCTTGTCTTGCTTGACAGAAGTACTCTGCAGTCCTGATCGTGAGCAAAGCTCTGAGCAGCCTGGTTAAATGTCTTTGTTGTACTTGGAGCAAAAGGGAACCAAGTATCTCCTTAGGCCCCTTGCAACCTGGGTCATTCAGTGAGCCCAGTCTTCATAGCTCTGTGGCTCATTTCTAGAAACTGGTTTGTTTTCCCAGGCTGCTGTGGTTGTTAGTATGTCATTCACATGCTCTCAAAGACAAATGGTTCTGTACGTTTTCTTTGGTTATTATTCCAATAACAGTGTATGCTATACCACGGGTATGTATGTAGACACATGATGTATGTACGAGACAAGTGGTGTTTCTATGTAGAGCTCCTTGCTTTTTTGCTTCTACTGTCTGACAGTAGATTCTTGGTGGTGTCAAGAGTTCATTTCGTGGAAGTTGATACTTGCAGCTTCAGTTATAGGCGGTGAGGAAATTGGTGAGTGCTTCTACCATGAATTAAATTATATGCTATAAACAGGATAATTTTGAATTAAGGTTGTATGTTTGGGTGTAGCTGGCTTACAATCCAAGGCCAAAAAAATTGAGTGTTGAGAAGTACTCTGTTCCAAGTTAGTCATTGAAAGAAAAGCTCTGTGTAGGTGTAGCTCTGCTAAAGGTTTGGCTTCCAGAAAACTTTGATTCCTTCCTTCCAGATGTAAAAACTCGTAGCTGTCCCATTTTCAGGTCAGGCTCCCTGTTGGAGCTCTGTTTTGTGTGTCTCTCTGGTGTGATCTCACTGTTGGTTTACTTTGTCTTGTGTCTACATACACACAGAACCAGAAAGGCGTTCCTGGTTCACTGTTGGGGAAGATGCTTGTTGTAGTGCTACTGCAATGCTGATTGCTATCATGTGATGACATGATTAGATTGTGCAGTGTCTTGAAAGCTCAGGCTCTTGCTGGAATTTTGCCTGCTGTCATCTCTGCCAAGGCTGGATGCAGATATTCTCCATGCTGCATCTGTGCAGGGCAGTGGTGTGGTGCTTATACCTGTGAGCTGAAAAGGGCTATGTTAATATTCATGTGAAGGAAAAAAGATGGCCTTTTCTGAGCAGTGCCTAGGTACTGTCTTAGCTTTGCAAAACACACACACACAAAAAAGTTGCAATTGTATGGTACCCTTGAGCAAGGCTTCTGAAGCTGTTTCTCCACATGGTAACAGATCTTTTTGATAAGGAGGTTAGATCTCCAGTAGGAGCTTGGCACTGAGACCCTGGAGAAAGGCAGTGGAGAGGACTGGAGCCTTGTGCCTTTATTTCCTGTTGTTTTGAGTTTCCTCTCAAAGTTAATTGGTTGTTTTAATTGAGGCTTGTCAAGGCTCTGCCTTCATTTCTGTGGGATGTTTGGTAGTTGCTCAAGTCTCCAGTGACACGGCTGTGCTTGTTCTTCCCTTCTCAGCAGTCTGGTGACTTATGCAGCTTGTATTGCACGCTTCACAGGAAGGTACTTTCTGAGAATGAAATGCATTTATTATGCCTCCAAATGATGGGTTAAATCCAAAAGAAAAACAGGTCATGTTGAGAGCTTTTATTGTGAGTGAGGAGTAAAGGTGCCTGGAGATGAGCATGACCTGGGGTGTGTGGCTGGGGGGTCCTGTTCATGGCAGCGAGGAGCCCACTGGAGAGCATAGAAAATGCTGGAGCTGTGTGCCTGGAAATGAAAGGGCTCACCACTGGCTGCTGCTGTGCCTGTGGTGCCTTTGGTTTATGGGCTTTTCCTACATAGTTTACATAATCTTCCTGGACAGTGTTTTCAGTACTGGGCAGAATTGACTTTTAGTAGGAGATTGTCCTTCTTCAGACCAAATATTATACAAATGTTTTTTGGGGAAAATCTTCGTTTTAGTTTAGTGTAAATTTACAAACACAAGACTCTGAACTACTTAAGTTTGAAAATGATCAGCGTTTATATGTGAGAAGCATGTTTTCCTTTCCAAATTCAAACTGACGTGCTCTGTTTTCAAAACTATCAAATAGTTTACATAACTAGGCTGGATACATTTAAATCGGGCAAAGAGCTGCCAAAAGGGCATCAATTAAATTAGCTCAGGGATTTTGTAGGAATTACATTGGCTTAATGGGCACTTGACAGTATCTTTTCTAATAACTAAAATAGTCTTTCTATTATATTTAAAATTTGTCTCAAATTCTGGAAGTTTGCAAGTTTGCTGCTCTAATTGAATGCCTGAGACAGACTCATGTACTACTGCTCTTTTAAAAATGTTCATAGTAGATATTATTTCAGTATGTTTGAGGAAGGAAAGAAAAATTTCTGAACAATTGCCTGCATGTAATGTGTTTGGGGAGGGGATTTCCTTTGTCTTCTACAGAAGGAAAAGATGCAAACTGTTTTTGATGGCACAGCACGTGTAGAAAGTGATGAGTGAAGCAGAGAAATACTTCCCAAATGCTTCTGGAATTGAGCATTTCAAGGTCCCGTTGCTTTGGGATTTGGGTACAAATACTTGTCTTCCTCATAATGGTATTTCATATTTCGCATTACTAATGAAACTGCATACTGAATGTGACTTAACATATCCTTACGTAAAAGGATGCTTCTTTCCATAGACTTGCAGTACTTGCTTTTGTCTGCAGTGTACTGTGAATCTTGGATTAAATGCTTTGCTAACCTTTTTCTTGTGTGATGTATGTGTTAATGTATGCTATGGGAGTCTTTCAGAGTGCTGAAACAAACCATGGCTCGTGCTCTGTTTCTAGCAGTACTTATCTGCTGCTCGCTTATGGGCTGAATTAGAAATAAGCTCCTTGCATTTTACCACCACTGGAGCTAAGGGTACAAAGTTATTTTGTTTACGTTCTTACTTGGCAAAGAAACAAGCCTCTAATAGTTGGAAAGTGTGCTGATGGATTTCTGACCTCTGCCTTCCTTCTCATTAATAGAGTTTCAAGAACTAGAGTATATTTCTGGAATGAATTAAGATCTTATTATTGGAGTAGATTCAAGTACTATAAGGAGAAGTTCTTGTAAGGGAAGAACAAGACAGGAGAAGGCTTGCTTTTACATAAGGAAAGAAAAAATGCCGATACCTCCTCCTCACACCCCCAAGCAAGATGAGAGCAGTATTAGATTTTGCATCTGAAAAGTCAGTTTTTAATTGCAAATTAATTAAAATGGCAAGGTAGTCTGCTTTCACATCTCAAGACAATAATGACAGACTCCGTATTTTGAGAAATTGCCTCTTACAGCTTTAGAGATGCATGACTTTTCTTCAGTCTTCATTAAAGTGAATATTGTTCTCAGATATGTTGTACGCATCTTCTACCTGCTACTCCGGTTCTAGCAGACAGTGGTATGACCACATACCTCTCCTGCCCTCGTGGGTGTATTTCCTTTGTTGCTTTGTTGGCTGAAGGTATAGGTTTTAAACACTTGAGTTCCTTCAGTCTGAGCACTGCTTTGTTTTACCAGGGCTTGTATGTACAGCTCTCAAGAGTAGTTGTATCAGTCCTCCAGTTGTCTCTGCGCTTTTGCTTTGATGTGTTTTCTGCAATGAACATGTAACATGTACTCTGACCTTTTATATCAGGTGTTCTAGCCATGGAGGAGTTCGTCAGATCCTTTCTCCTTTCAGCTTCATATGAACTGAATGTTGGAACAACTTGGGATCTGACTAAAACCATTAAAAATAGAACAAGGTTTTGTTATTTGAGGAGGCTTAGGTGTTCATTCCCAGAAGGTGGAGGGAATAAAGGAGTCCAATTTATTCACACTAATTTCCAAGAAGAAAATAAAGATGACCGTTTAGCTGAAGGCCTGACGTTCTAACATACACGTATCACTGTGTGTGTCTGTACATGCAGAAATTAGAGGGAAAGAAAAAAAACAACTATTAACTTTGTATGTCTTTGTAGCTTCTGATGACTGTCTGCGTAAGAACTTTTGGGCATGGTTTGCATGCGGACCAGTTATGAAACCTGCCGGTTGTGTGTTTCTAGGAACAAACTGGCCAACACGTTGTTCTGTCAGGCTGAGCTAAGTGTAACCATGTTTTCAGTCAGGAAGGTTCCTTAATACAAATGTAATTCCCTGTTCTTGAGTGGTAGGGACTTGGTGTTTTTAATGATGGGTTAAAGGAAATGAAAGAACGGTGTATTTGGAATGGCCGGTTGTTTGGACCGTAGGACCCGTGATGGCAAGAACTGTTACATCGTAACATTTTATGGCATTCAAGGCCAGGCTGGATGTGGCTCTGGGCAGCCTGGTCTGGTGGTTGGCGACCCTGCACATAGCAGGGGGTTGAAACTAGGTGATCCTAGTGGTCTTTTTCAACCCAGGGCATTCTGTGATGAGGATTTTCTTGCTGAATGTCTTGAGAAAGACAACTCCGTTACATACTCCTACAATGAGAGCAGTGATGGTCTCTTCAAAAGTTGATCTATAAATTAGCTGGTTATTTTTACTCCTTCTTTTTTTCTTCTCCTTGAATTAATGTGTTCAACCATTTCACCCTTTGTGTAGTTAAATGTTAATTAACTGTAATTCTGTTGTGAAAGGGATGAGGGAGAAGAGTTGCACCCATCAGGTAACAGCTAACAATTTTGAGATTTTATGAAGTATAAAAAATGAATTTATACTTTACTGCATCCTGTCTTTCTGAAGGAAAAAAACAGATTAATATGTATCTATAAGGTGGCAATAACAAATTTTATATACAACCTTCATCACAGGCAGCTAGTTAGATTTATTCTTGTAAAACAATAAGAAAGCATGCAGGGAATATAGCCTATTTTTTACTATTATTCAGCACTAACAATGGAGAAGAGAGGGTGGCTTCTAAAGTTGGGTACTTAATGCAAATTCATTCTCTTGCATAAGCTGCAAAGCAGCAGAACATAACACTGTCATTAAAACTGACTCATAGCGTTCAACAGAAGGTGTGTTTGAAGCTTTAAAAGTGCTAAGAGAGTTGCTGTGGTCTAGTAAATATCTAGCAGTGGAAAAAATGCTTCAGCTACAGTGTGTTGCAAAACACTTGTGCAAATGCTTGAGTGTGTTTTGCCTTTTAAAAAATCTGAGCATATGAGCAGGGAGATGGAGTTGTTCTAAACTGCTTACTTTGATCAGTTGGAAAATGGAGGTGAGTATAAAATGCTCAGTGTTGAAATATCAGCGTTTGAAATTCTGGCTGAAGTGGACATTCTTATATTACTTCATTGTCTTTCAGTTCTGTTCACTGGTATGTATGTGTGGAAAAATCTCCAGTGCATTAGAGAAGTATCTATTGAGCAGTAGGTGCTGAGCTCCGTAAACTGGCGTTTGGTGCGGTCTGTGTGTTTGTTAGAGGTGCAAGTGGATGGGAATAGGAAATGAGTGTCCAACACCACAAGAGCCATAGATGTTGAACATGCATTTTGATAGGGTTAGTATGCAGTTTCAGCCACCAGGTGATACAATTCAAACAACATCACAAGACTTATTTCTGATTCTTTTGTCCAAGTAGATATCACGTCCCACAGTCTGTTTGGGCGACAGGGCAAACCAGAGGTTGCTCTTGCAATGTTAGAAAGGCACAAAGAGAATGACAGTTCTAACTGTGCCATATTACTTCTTTCCACTGTGCTGCTGTGTTTTCTCACTTGGCGGGGAGTGGTTTTTTGGTTCTGCATTATGTATGGGTCAGCATTCTGGCACACTGTGATTATTGCTGGTAACAATTAATGAGGTACACTGATACACTACCAGTCAGTTTTAGTTTCCTGATGACCAATTTTTCAACGTATGTTATGGTGACTATAGTCCTTGGCTCTGACAGCCTGCTGCTTGCTGTACACAAGTAATAGCCGTTGTGTTGTCTTGCACCACAAAAGCTCAGCAGCAATGCTCTGCATTGAGTCATATTGGGCTTTGGGAAGGTCCTCCTAATCCTCTGAGACAAGCAGCATGCCTTGTACTATTTTCAACTTTGGTTTTCTTACCTTTTTTTATTTGCCCTTCCTTTCACTGAAAATAAATAACAGTGACTTTCAGAGAGTAGATTGTTGTGTCCAGATCTCTGAGATTATTTGTCTATTTCCCTTAATGTTGCAAAACTGTACAAAAGCTAGATAGACAAGAAACAGAAAAGTCAGTTATGCAAATAGTGACTTTGGGTGCTGACAGTCTACTTTTTCTTATAGGATGATCATGCAAATCTCATTATGAACTCCCTGGTCACGCCTGAAGCATCTTTTCCTTAGATTTGTTTTTTTTTTTTTCTTTCATCCAGGAACTTCCTGGTATGGCAGCCTTTTGCTGTTGTCTTCCATGACAATCTGGAGTAGTTTCCCTTCCCTCCTTCCTTCACCCACCATTCCTGCTCTTTGCTGCAGGCATCACGTTTTTTTTTTTTTTTCCCTTCCATCCTTCATCTGTAATTAAACTTGGAAGACTCACAGACAGATGCATCAAGGATGAAAATAAGGACTATGAGCTTTTATTTTATTTTTTTCTCCTTTGGTAGGCCTGCCAACACTTACCGTTTAGATGCAGCTGCTCTTTTGGGTCAGCAGCATATCCACACATGTTTTTGCTGTCATGGAGATCCCCAACATAAGAAGCCATCGGCATACCAGGGAGGAGTTCCGTTACAGTGTGTGAAGCAGCCTGCTTGGGAGACAGGCCATGCACCTGTGGTTTCCCGATAATGTTTAAATTTTGTTTTCCATCAATGCTTAACCTTCTGATCTAGATGATTCTTCACTTGAAAAAGCTATTGTAACTAATCTGTAAATAGTAGTCTTCCATTTTTTTTTTTGTGGTGAAGTAGCTCAAGAGCTCATCCAGGCTGGATGTGGCTCTGGGCAGCCTGGTCTGGTGGTTGGAGACCCTGTACGTAGGAGGGGGGTTGAAACTGGATGATCATTGTGGTCCTTTTCGACCCAGGCCATTCTGTGATTCTGTGACTTTCAGTGGAAAAATCCTGCATGTAGTTTAGAGACATTTCAGCCAGAACAGCTAGGGCTGTGCCATTCTTACATGAGGTTTGTATTAGAAATACCTGACTTTTTCACAAAAACATTAGTCAAGCACAGCTTTTGAGTAATGTATTTTGCCAGTATTTTGATGCTGCTGGTTGGGTATGGAGAGTAAGTGCAAGCTACACTTGTGTTAAGGAAGTTTGTGTGAACATTCTTACCTTTTATTATGAGAGCACTTAAAAGAATGAAAAGTTATTTCAAGTCTCAGATTACACGATAACTATTAAATGGCAACAAATGTGCTGAACTTGAAAGTTACAGAAAGGCTACTACTTGATATTATTTTTTAAGTAATTATGTAGGCTGACGTCAAAATAGTGTTGTTTATTACTTAAGAGAAGAAAAATGACCACATCCTATTTCTAGAGATGAATCAAATTGCTTCCTAATGTTTTAGAAGTTTTCCTGAGTCATCTGGTGAGAATTGCATTTACCACAAGGCTCCTATTTTCCCACAGTAGCTCTCTACATGCAAGGAACTGATACTGCAGCATGGTTTCAAAGATGGTATTCTTATAACTTATTTTATAACAATACCCAGGGGCCTTCAATGTAGCCAAAAAAAAATTACATATCTGAGTTTAACATCTAATTAAAGACAAGATCCAAGAATTCATCTAAGAGCTGAAAAGAACAGGAGAGGAAAGGTGAACTTTTTAATGCAAAAGCTTGTAATCGCGTTTTCATAATAGGGGTTTTGGAGTGCTTTAAGTTTGAGAAATAAAATAATAATCAAAATCTTTCCTGTGCTGGTATAGGATTAGAGGTATTGAGATTAGAAACGGCAAGCAATTTTTCTCCTGTAGCTCAAATACCCAGGAGGCATATGCATGGACAAGTATTCTGTGAATTTGTATGATTTTCTTAAGGGAGCCAGTCCCTCCAGCACTCCAAGCTTGGTTGCTGGGTTTGCATTCAGCTTTGATGAGGTCCATCTCAAACTCTGAGTAAACTCTGACAGCAGTCAGTCAGCCTTTGTAATTGTACTGAGTGCTGAGGTACTAGTTCCTCAGTTGCCTTTCATCTTTGCTCAATGCAGTTCTTCTGCCCGCTTCCTCTTAGGGGAACTAACTTGTGTGTGTACATTGTCATGTGTGTACATGTGTCTTCATTACTCTCCATTAACTAATGGATAGTTATAGCAGGTAAGAGCAGTGGAGATCTTTGAATTTGATTTTTGTCTGCAAGTTAATTACAGAACCAGTAATGTGGGACTAGATGATCTCAGAGATCTTTTCTAACCACCAACCCATCACTCCGTGCCCACTGACCACATCCCTCAGTGCCACATCCATGCATTTTTTGAACACCTCCAAGGACAGTGACTCCACCACCTCTGTTGGCAGCGCATGCCAATATTACAGTTTTCACTGCTTTTGTCTACCCTATTTCCAAGCTGCTTTTTGCTGCTTTTTAGATGAGATCACATAATTTAGCTTGGGTTTGGATCTGTATTTCTGTTCCACTGGAAAGCCGTTCGTACTTTTTTGCAAACTGACTTGGTCACCATCTGTTTTCTGGGCAGCTGTCAGTAATGTTGCGGAGCAGAACAAAATCCCCTGACCTGAGTTGTGTTTGGGGTGGCTCAGCATGAAGGCATCTCTCAGAATGGCCCTCTGGGCTGTTTGGCACTGTACGTTTTCTGCAGTAGATGTGTGCTGGATGCTTATTTCAGAGTTTTCAGTTTGATGAAACTCGGTGTCCTGGCTAGAACTGCCCTTTGTATCTGGTGCATTTCTGCTTCTTTGACATCCTTCAGAAGCTGTATTCCAGAACAGCCGAAGTTTTTATCTTCCTGAAAGAAGCTTACGAGAGGAATTTGGAGTGTTCTACTTTGTCTGGAGTACAGAGGTTTTTTTTTTCTTCTTCATTTTCTGCAGTTACTCTGGTCATAAGGTCTTAATGCAGTCTGAACCACTTTGTAAAGCTTTCTTGACTTGGGTTTCACTTAATTGATTTATTCAGCTGCGTATACTTAACAGGCACTTATTTTCCAACTCAGAGTGGCACATGACTCATTCTTCTTTTAGAAGTGTGGTCTATGCTGTGAGAACAGACATCGTAATAGAAATTCTCTCATGTTAAAACTAACAATAAAATCTTGCCCGTATTGTGCTCTTCTCTCTGAAATCTGCAGTTTTGGAGCAAATGTATTGCAATGGCCTTTCAAATGTACTGAATTAGCAGCAATATCTTTAAATTCAGTGCAGTTTCTGACAAACGTTTCTGTTGTTGGTTGGGATTTTTCTGCTTTGAAACAAATCATTTCGGGTTGATACAGTCAGAAATTTCTTCTTGGAGGAGTGAGGAAAAAAAAAACAACAGCAACAAAAAACCAGCCAGTGACACAAACCACCACCAGCAAACGCTTTATTGTTTCCCCACTGCTAGCTTAATCCATTACAATGACTTTTCTAAAAAAGAATTCATAGTGAAAAGCCTTTGAGTAGTGAATGCATGTGTGCCTAGGTGCTAATGTGACTTTATTAACAGTGTGACCTGAATGTAGGTGCTAGACACCTAATCATTGTGTGGCTTCCTTTTGTTCCCTCTTGAAAACTTCTGATGGCATTCTTTGCATGGTTAGTATTGTAAAAGTTGGATCAGTGTTATTTAAATAAAATGCCTCCGACTTGCCTGGAAAACACATTAAGAAGAAATGATGAATGATTTTGCAGTAGTTACAGGGTAATTCAGTTCTTTAGACTATATGGTTTTTTCTTATTAATTCAAAATGGAAATTCTGGGGGGCTTCCCCCCTCATTCCTTTCTTTGTTCCGTATGCTTGGCATCCCTTTTTCAATGAAAAAATGACTTCTTAAGGTTTTTCTTCTTACTTTAGATAGTGAACCAGTAATTTGTGTTTAATGATATGTTTTGAAACTTACAAGGAGGTATAGTCATGGTGGTTATTTTGATCTGCATCAGAAAACCCACAGAATTTAGTTTCAGCACCCATTTGGTATTTGTAAGTGTTTTTACATCTACCTTTACTTTTCTGTTCTCTTAGGAAAAAAATCCGTCTCAGCCCAAACCAGTACAGAGAGAAACATCTCATTTTTGAGTGTGAGCAGGAGTTATTTGGAGAACAATGAAGACAAAACTTCAGGCTATTAGGAGCTATTAGGAGGAGGAATTTGGTAAGGTTGAAAGAATTTCAGTTTTGTCAAGTTAGGAGGCTGCCACTTTAAATCACTGGCATGCTCTGCGTGTGCATGTAGGAGATCTGGTGGCTGATTCAGTCAGCAGTAAGTTGGGGGGATGTAATTGGAGTGGCCTGGTCTTTTACGTCTGGTGTTTCTGTCTAATGACAGCATGGTGCTGTAGTACTGCTGGTGCAGAATTGGTGATTGTTGCCATCAGAGAGAGGAACCTATAGGGCACTGCACTTCTTACCAGTAGGCTATCAGGGAATCGAGGGACCAGGCAGTGTGGTGGAAGAGCTCAGGACCCTTTCCTCCCACAGATGTGCTGCTGAACTCAAACTTTAGATCAGTTCTTCAGTGGAATGGCTGCTCAGTGCTTCTAACATGTTTCCTTAAAGGTAATATATTGTACTTGGGGAGGAGCTCGCTTTGCTCAAGATTTTGTCTGAAGGTGCTCAATTTTTTTTATACTTATAAAGGAGTGAGGCTTTTACACTCAGTACTTGTTTCTTTTTTCTTTTTTTTTTTTCTAAACGTGAGCTTCAAATGCAAATATAGGAATAGAGTCAGAAAGTGAGTCCTAAGAAGTAGCGCTTCAAAAATAGTAGCTTTTCTGGGTAATTATAAAAGATGGAAAAAGTGATGCCAGTAATATTATTTTATAGCCTGGGGATTTGAAGTCCATGGCAGATCATCAAAGATATTACTGAGCTGAGTAGTGAGGAACGTGATGAATGAGTGTAGAATATTACTGGAGACTGGAGTGCTGAGAGGAGGAAAGATGAAAATAAAAGACCCAGCTTTGAATGAGACCACTTACAAATACTGTGCTAGATTAAGAAGCTTTAACTTCTTCCAAAGAAGCATATTCTGAGATCTTTGTTAAATACATTTATTGTCCCTACCTCCCCATGCTCCCTGCCTAAATGTTGGATGTTTCTGTTTGAAGTGAATGCTTACGTGTTGGACATCTTGTGCCAAATGAAACAGCAAAGACTTGAGCTGTAGCAGCTTCTGTTGAGCATTACCACCTGAACACAGGTCTTTCCTATTCAGAGATGGTACAGATAGAGTGAAAAGTGCCCAGTATGTGTAAGGACAGGTAACGAAACATGTAAAATCATGTAAAAAGTTGTCACACCTGCAGCATACATCTTTGTTAGACTTCTTCCCCACTCGTGAGAGTCCTAAAGTGGAAGCAAATCCTTTCCTATGCTTCTGTTACAATTCTTGGGATCTGCTGTTCAGATCAATACTCTTATAATTGCTCTGTTTGTCACTGTAGTCCTAGAAGCATTCTGTGAAGAACCCACTCTTTTCAAGTTAGCCATAGAAGTGTGTAAATCTTGCATTTTTAACTCAGAATTGAATTCTACTCGTACTCAGGATGAGCTGAGCTAATATTTGGATCTGTACTTGCATACAGAAGGAAGAACAAGATGAAACAGTTGTCAGAATTGGTATTCTATGGTCTCTAACCCATTTTCTTTTAGGAAGTTAACCAACTCTTCAATAGCCTGGAGCAGATTCAACGTCTTTTCCAGTTTAGCACTTTCTATAGGATGGTAACTGTGACCAGGTTCCTACTATTTATCTTCACCAAATTTCTGCCTTAGAATCATAGAATGGTTTGAGTTGGAAGAGACCCTTGAGTTGGAAGGCCATCTAGTCCAAACCCCCTACAATGAACAGGGACATCTACATGGGTGCTCAGAGCCCCATACTGCTCGAACTTGAGTGTCTCCAGGGATGGGGCACCCACAGCCTCTCTGGGCAATCTGTGCCAGTGCTTCACCACTGTTACTATTTAACAACAACAACAACAACAAAAACAAAAAAAACACCAAGAAACTTCTTCCTTCTCTCCAGTCTAAATCTCTTCTCCTGTAAGTGGAACTGTTTCCCCTTGTCTTGTCACAACAGATCCTCCTGAATAGTCTGTCTCCTTTCTTAGAGACCCCTTTTAGACACTGAAAAGGCTCCCTGGAGCCTTCTCTTCTCCAGGCTGAGCAGCCCCAGCTCTCTCAGCCTGTTCTTATAAGGAAGGTGTTCCATCCTTTGGATCATTTTTGTGGCCCTTCCCTGGACACATTCCAACAGGTCTGTGTCTGTCCTGTACTGAGGACCCTACATCTGGATGCACTACACCAGGTGAGGTCTCAGCAGTGTAGAGTAGAGGGATCACTTCCCTCGCCCTGCTGGCCACACTTCTTTTGATTCACTCTAGAATACAGTTGGCTTTCTGGGCTGTGAGGGCACACTGCCAACTTGTATCCACCTTGCCCTCCTCCAGTTTCCCCCAGGTCTGTTTAGACAGTGCTGTGCTCAATCCTATTGTCCTGCAGCTTGCATTGATAGTTGGGGTTGCTGCAACCCAGGTGCAAGACCTTTCACTTGGCTGTGTTTAACCTCATGAGGTTCACCTGGGCCCACTGCTTCAGCCTGTCTAGGTATATCTGGATGACATCCCATCCCTCAGGTGTGTTGACTGCACCCCACAGCTTGGTACCCTCAGCAAACTTGCTGAGGGTACACTCAACCCCACTGGCAGTGTTACTGGTGAGGATGTTAAAGAGCAGTGGTCCCAGTACTGATCCCTGAGGGACATCACTTATCACTAATCTCCTGAACATAAAGCCATTGACCATCATGACCATCACGCTCTGGATACAATCTCACAAGCAGTTCCTCATCCACTGAACAGTCCACCCTTCAAATCCTTATCTTTCCAACTTGGAAAGAAGGATCTTATGGGGGACTGAGTCAAAGGCCACACAGGTCAAGAGTTTGCCTTTCTGGCCAGTTATGTGAGGATGATTTCCATTGATGTGTTGGTAGTTTTCAGTATATCAACAACCATTTAAAACCACCACCAGTGAAGTCAAGTTCTTACGGTGGTAGCAGTGTCAATAAAAGCTTGCTTGGAGGTGAACTTTGAAACCTCTAAGCTGGTGCAAGCAACTTTTGGCATTTTGCTTTTACATAATTTGTTCTGTCTTTGACAGTCTTCTTAATTTTGCATTTATTTTTACCAGCTGTTCTTTTCCATGCAGAGGAGGATAGGTTGAAACTTAAAGCATTAAGAATATCTCACTTGCTTAATTACAGGATCTTGTTGCTTTTAATCTCTTCTTCAGTTTTTTTTTCTTTTAAGCTGAATTTATTCTTTATAATCTGTGGTGGATATATTATAGCACTCCTGATGCATTATTCTATATTAATAACTCCAGAAAAGTTTCTCTTTGCTGAGTTTTCTATAGTGCATACCTTGTATATTCTGCTGTACCACTTGTTACAATGCTTATAACTTTAATTATATTTTTCCTGAAAATCCTAAGATAGACGTACACCTATAATGGGGAGGAGAGGGAAGAGCTGGTGTGGCAGCGATGCAGTGTGACTGACAGAGGCAGGTAGTGCTTCCTTTCGTGTGCACACGCAGTCTGACAGAAGACGTGCCAGGGTGTGGATGCATGCATGACTGTCAGAGGCAGATACTTCCCTGCTCTGGGTTGTTCTGCCCTTGTTTTGCTGGTGAGCGGATGGAAGTGTACCTAACCCTCTGGAGAATCTTGTTGTATCTTCGTAGTGGGTAAAAATAGTAAATACTAAGATGAAGTTTACTTTTTGTTTTAGGAGAGCAAGAAAAGCATTTGCATGTTGGCAGGAAGCTTGTGAAAAGCTCATGGATGGCCTTGATGTCTGTTTGAGGTATCTGATGTTAGAGGTATCTGATTCAACTAAGTGAAAGTTCTGCTTTTTGGTCTAGGTACAGGATATTAAGAATACTTGAGAATCTAACCATGTATTTCTTGAAGAGATTCTATTTCTCGCAAAGTTTATAAAGATCAAGCTGTTTGAAATGCATTTTTTCCTTCTAGTTATTGATGATTATGAAATGAGTAGCATTTCTTAGAATTGAGGCCCTGAGATGAGTGGTTAAACTGAATACTTTGCTGTGATTCTTCAGTAGTCATGAAGAGAAAAGATACTGAAGGGCTCGTTTTTTTTTCTAATGCTTTAATTTAGTTCTGCATTACGTAAAACTGGTTTGTGCTCATTCATTTCCAAGTGTTTAGCTTTGCTGACTTGGCTCTGGGTTTTGCAGAATGCTGTGGTAGCACTGAGACCACCTCTCCCTAAGATGCTCTTTTAATTCAGTGTGGGTGATGCAGTTATTTTTTCAGTGTTTCAAGAGCTTTTGGTGACGAAGATCTCCAGCAAGTCAGTGTGTGTAAGCCTTGTCTCAAAGCAGCTGGAGTTCTTTCTGTGAGAGAAAATGAGCCGAGTATGGTGGGTGGGCTCTGGCCTTTGGTCTGTAGAACAAACCTGGGACCAGGTGGGCCCAGCCAGTCTGGATCTACTGCTGCCATGAGGGAGAAAGGTAGGAGAAATGGTGCTCTGGTGAGGTGGGACAAAGCTGTGGCATCAGGTGTTAGGGTGTGATTTTGCACTGCTGCTGGGTCTCATGTTTTCATCGGCTGTCCTGGTCACTCAGGATGAGGCTTTGGTCAGGCACTCCCAGCAGAGGTGTGCACAGGGCTGCCTCTGGAGCTGCACGGTTTTCTTTTGGGAGTTCCCCTCCATGTACATTTTTGTCATCTTTGCTGTCTGTCATGACGTGTGATTTGAGAAACCAGATTGTGTGTTTATCTGGGACAGTCCACGTGCATCACTAATGGCATGTGAGCATTGATAAGCGAATTGGCAAGCTCTCACCTTTAGGGGCCTGCATGACAGTGCCCCAGGTGACCTGAAGCCAGGAGCACTTGTAAGAAGCAGCCTAATTCCTGGGGGCTGTGCTTCTCCCTGAGGGGAAACTGACTGGGAGGAAATCAGTGGGGAAAGAGGGTTATGCATTGCTGAGCTTGGGAATGAAAGGCTGGCTGGTGCTGGTGCATCTAACCTCTATTCCCAAGAAACAAAACCTAGCATCCCTACTGAAGCCTTTTCAAAAAGAAAGTAAATATGTGGCCCGCAAGTTATAGGCTTCTGTAGCTTTATGTGGTTGATGAACATTTTTGAAATCATGAGTGAGGAAGGAGAAACTTGCATCTGAAGAGGAAAGGATCTTATATAGAATATGCAAGGGAAGAAAAATTGAAGCGGTAAATCAAACACTGAAATAATCCATTAAGGACTGGGTAACTTCTTCTAAAAACAGACAGCTGTCCCTTTTGCTCTAAGAAGTCACTGCTTTACTTTCAGAGTTTGTTCCCAAAATACTAGGGCTTGGCTAACTCTGGGGATCTTAATTATTTCAAAAGCAACTTCAAAACCATCTCCCTGTGACTTGCTGAGGTTAGCAGTGCTGATTTCCCTCCGCTCTCGAGTTGTCCTTCCTTTATTATAATTGACTTAGTGCAGGGCTTCTAGCCAGCACCCTTAGCTTATGCTAACATAACAATGAGACATCCTGTTTGGGTGAGCCAAACCCAGTGTCATTAGTTCATGCTTGCCCATTACACGTAAGTTAATTAAATGAATTTGCCTCTATTGTGCCGTCACATGAGTACTCCTGTTCTCAGATCACTGGACTGCGGAAATCTCATTTTCTCTTTTCACGGTGAAACTATTTCAGCTTTTTTCCCTATTTTAGAGCATAGGATGTATGCCTTAACTATAAAGGAGAGGGAAAGCAGTCTGAATTATTAAAACCAAACCTAGAAGTTGCGTTAGTGTTCTGAGGTTATACAGGAGAAGGGATTGGAGTCTAACATGGAGGCAGCAAAAACTTTCTTTTTCCAGTATATATTTTGCTTGGTTTAACAGATAATTTCTACCATGTTTAAAAGTGTGGGCAAAGAAACCTTTTGAAAAAGTTTTTCATTTATTACATCTCTATTAAATAAGCTGATAAAAGTAACGGTTTTCTAAGGCTGATCACTAGTCAGTCTAACAATTTTCCTTTTTTATTTTTTAAATGCTTGTAGGAAATAATTGCAGAATGCTTACTGTGTGGGGTCCTTTGTGCATTAACCTTTTGCTTTTGCAGAGAACAAATAATAAAGTGGCTAAATACAACTTGTTTTTATACATAGCTGTCAACATAAACTGAAGCGAGAACATCTGTAATTAAAGGTGTATTGTTGCTCACTGAAGTAGTTCCTATCAATGTTTTGTTTGCTTCTGTCTTGTAGAAATGCGTGCAATGTGCATTAGTTATTAATAGACACAGTATGGGATTACAGAGGCAGCTGTACTCAGGTGTACATTCAATCCATATACATGGCCCTGGGTTGTATTGAGTGAGAAAAGTAGAAGCACATTGACTGCTATCATTATGTTGTACAATACTGGCGTGGTGTGTATATCAACTGCTGTGCTTTTTTATTTTCACCAAAATAAAACAAGTAGCTAATTATGCTATTTCCTCCTTTTTCCCCTCAGGAAGCCACTGACTGCCTAGGAATTAGGAAGGGCGTGAGAAGTCCAGTTGATCAAGGCAGAAACTTTTTTTTCTGAGAGCCTTTCCACATCTGCCTTTTGCAGGCTCTCCGGACGCTCCCCGTTGTGCCATGTTTTGTGGCTTTCTCTGTAGGAAGAATTTGTCTTGATGAAGATTCCTAACATTGGTAATGTGATGAATAAATTTGAGATCCTTGGGGTTGTAGGTGAAGGTAAGTAGTATACTTTATGTAATCTGTTTATTTATTTATTAGATTTTACTTAGTCTTCTTGATGGTAAAAAGTTTTCATTTACAGAATGCTGCTTGTATCACATCTTGCAGAGAATAAATTGCTGTTCCTTAATTCCTTCCAATCACAATCTTTGAGGAATGGAAAAGTTTGGGAAATGGCAGGGGTAGGAGGGGAGGTAAGAAAAGGAGGGACCAGTTTTGTTGAAATTGGCTGTATTAATTTCTTAAATGATACAGGATAGATGCCAACTGTCAAACTTCTGTTTGTATATTTAAAAACAACTTCAGTGTTTTAAAACCCGTTTACTTTGAAGTCTTTTTAGTTTTCAGTGCACAAAAATTCAGTAAGGTGCTGTATGTGCAAGTTGAACTGGGAACAATATTCTGCAACCTGGAGATAACAGAGTACTCTTATCTTGATGCTTTCTTTCTGATTTGTTTCAGGAGCCTATGGTGTTGTACTTAAATGCAGACACAAGGTGAGTAAATTGCTTTAAATTAGAGATAAGTGTTGGTATTTGGGTAATACAATGACTTATCTTGACAACTGAGGTGTTATGTTTTAGATATGTTGTAATTGAGCAGGGCTTTTCCTTGCAGTCAGTTATTCGGGCTTAATTGCAGTACTGTCAAAGGAAGCAGCTACATCTAGTGCAAAAACACAAAGGTTTTTTGTAGTATTTGATATCTGTCTGAAATATGAAGTATTAACAACTTTTCACTAATTTCCACTAAGAAAGCCTTTTTTGAAAATAAATAAGCTAATTTGGAGTGCAGTTTACTCTCCATCAGTCTCAATTTGTATATCAAATGAATTGCCCAATACCTCCATATAAGTATTTATCTTTCTTGGGGAAGAAGAAGTATGCTTGTGGAATTCCCACCACTTGTGGTGGTGGACAAATAAAATACAGTAAGAAAGCACTATCTTTATGCTTGTTGTTTTCCATCTTGAAGAGGAAGAAGTAACACCCCTTGCCCTGAAAACCCTCTGAAAACCAAACAAACTTCCTTTTTTCTTTTTTTTTTAATGGACATGATGGTGTTATGAAGGGTGGTTATGTCTGTACTTTCTGCTCATCAGCACAGGTCTAACGTGCTGTTTTCAGAGCTGTAATATAGTCACACGAAAGCATCTTTTATTTCAGGAAAGTAAGGCATTTCAGAATCATAGAATGTAGTGACTGGAGAATACGTAAAAGTTATTTTTATGTAGTTCATACCTTGTTCTAGAAAATAGCAGTGCTCTGAAGAGGACCTATGCTCCTGTTGTGGCTTTTAGCAAATACACAGAAGTCCTTTTGCACAGGACACATAGCTATATTTGGAATTACTTACACTGTTGTACTGAGAATTTGGAGCTTGCACTTTGTAGGTAAGCCTTGTTATATAGCACTGTTGGAACAGTTTTTTGGAATGTAATTGTAGCTTTGGTTTTTTAACACAAATATCTGAAATTTTCAGAATACCACATAAGATAGTCATCTCTCACCCTCTAGTAAAACCAGAGTAGATCTCTTGTTACTTTCTTTCCTAGCTATATGTTAAATGTAGTTATCAAAAATAATACGAACACATGATAAAACTGAATGGTAAATGTTGCCCTCACTTTTGGATGTGATATAGGTGACTTGAAAATAAGTATGAAAAACAGCTATATGATACTTCAAATAATTTCAACAGAAAAACCTCTGGTTTACTTTCTTGCATATATTCTAACTTGTCATATGATCTGTGCAGGTAAATATGCATTGTTTTGACAAATGAAAGGGTGGTGAAAATGAGGACTAGTGAGGCAAATAAGACTGATAAAAACATTAAATAGTGTATTTTATTTTTGCAAACCTTAGCTCTGGATGCATTGTTTCAAGATACAAATGAGTCTCTAGCACACATCCTCTTGGAGATATTGTGCACATGCATTATAACAAAGCTAGTTAGTAGTTCCCTACATTATTATTTTCTCTCCTGGATTTCGTGTTACTTGTTATCTCTTACTCTTGCAGTATGTTAAGCACTGGCCAGACACATGTAGATTCCCCTTAAGAAGGAAAAAACATAGAATCTGGGGAGATTCTATGTTAGGATGAAGCACTGTCTGCCTTGGGGGAGACTTGATCCCTTTCAACAATGGCTTTGTTAAACTTTATATTTTGAGATAATTAGAGTAATAACACTGGATGTGTATTGTAAAAGATCTGGGTGGTGATGATGCAGTCTATGCTGGGCAGGCCCCTTCTTTATGGAAAGTGGACACAGGAAGATTCTAGGATTTGCTGCACTGGTGAGTGAATTTCCAGCTCTTTGTGCCATTGGCAGTGTCCTAATCTGAAAGAGCTTGGTACTCTAAGATTGTAATGCAACGGCAGGCTTATCCGAGTTGTCTGAGTTCCTGTAAGAATACCTTGCAGTGTAACAAATGACAGGAGAGGGGTGGCTTTCCTTCAGCAGTGGAAGGTGCTTTTTCCTACAGCCGGTGAAAGGACACTGAATTTCTTTGACTTTCATGCAGCCTTAGCAGAATTATCTGCAAATGCAAGGCTGTGGCTTTTGTGTTCGCTGTCTGATGGCTGACTGGCTGTACCTAGAAATACTGAGTTTTAGTAAATGATTCTTCCATGTTAGATGTCTGCATGTAGTGCAGTTGAACTTTGAGTGCATTGTGCAGCGTTTTTTTGTGCTCCACAGGGGAGGTCCAGAAATGGTGTAAAAATTAGAGGGTGCTGCAGTAAACAAGCCACATTCGGTCATGTTCCCTCAGCATGCACTGCTTTTCTTTTTGCACAAAGCTAACAATTCTGTATAACGATTGAAAATTGTTTATATTCATCTTTACAAACAGTGATAACGTGCAAGAACCAAATTCTCAGTGATTTTTAAGTCAACTGATTTCCACTGTATTAGAGAGAAAGTAAAATTTGCATCAAAAGAGGAGTGGGTCTTTAATTGAAACATTTTGTGATATATAATCCAGTAGTGCTTCAATAAATAGGTAGCTTTTTGTACCAGTGCATTTCAGTGGTGTTTGTATATGGATTTAAATTGGAGGGAATGTGCTAAGGGGTAAATACCTTGTCATTATTTCATGATATTTTTTTTCTTTGCTAGTAGAATGTTGTCAGGAAAACAAGAGTACCTCCTCTAGAATGACTACATTTATGTTATTATATAGCATATTTCTGTTGCAAATTCTTTACTGCTGCTTCTTTGTGAAGTTAACTTGTTTTTCTGCTGTTTTTTTTTTTCAATGTGAAACTAATACAAATGTTAAGAATAAAGCAGAGATCTGAAGTTCTGAGAATGTTCTGAGAAGCTTTTTTTCATTAGAGGCTATTTCATAAAGAAGTACACTGGTGTTGCTTTTGAAAACACTGGAAATACATTTTATTTTCACAAGACATAATAAAGTGGGCTGTCCTGGCTAATTTGCTAGATCTTGTCTTTCCTGAGAAGAAAAGCAATTTTAGCAGTTCAGCTGTTTCAGAGATCGAAGCTAAAAGAAAGAGACTTGGTTCATGTTTAAGATGGTTTTATTTAATTTGCAAATAATGGAACAAATTTTTACTCCACGACTTAGTCTTGCAGCGATGGGGTGTCCAAAGATGAGCATGCCGAGAAATGGAGAGCAAGGGGAAAAAAAACAATTGAGATGTTGGTGTGAAAAGTGAATGTGTAGATGCACTGCAAGATGCACTGTGTAGGGAGAAAAGTTGAAAACTGGAGCTGCAAGTGAGGAGGAATCTGTAGAAATGAGGTTAATGCATCACTGTACAGCTGGAAAGAATGGAAACAAGTCTAGATAGACAAGATGGGAACACTGGTCTTCATTAATGAGGCGGCTTGCCACGGGATCAGACTGGAGAAGAAGGATTCAAAATTGTAGGTGGTAGGTAGTCAAATCATAGATGTTTTATTAATATGGTGTGTCTGGTTTGAAGGTATTGATTCTGGTCTCTGCGTTATGTCCCATCTGCAGAACATACCTACTGTTTTGTTTTATCTAACCAAGGTTTTATTAATATTCACTTGAATATTTGATGACTGAGATACCTAAAGCTGATCATTATATAAATAAGAAATTGTGGTTGCTGATGGTCTTCTACTTTGGAGCTTGCAGAAATGGGGGAAAAAAATTGCTGGAAGAATGCAAAGGGGAAGTTGCATTCCCCTGTGCATTTGGATGTAGCTTTTAGATGATGTGACTTCTCTGAAAGCATAATAGTGGGATTTCATCAAGTCTCCCAGGTTTGTTCATGCTCTTGCCCTGTGCTGTGTTACCAGAGTCTTTGGAGCCGGAGGGGATGTAGTTTAATGATTTAGCAATGTTATGCCAGTTCGTGTATGCACAACATCTCCTGTCTGATAAGATGTTTTCCTGGTCCTTCGTTATAAAGTGCATCTGGTTTTGGTGTTCTTTAGTGTACTTGAGATATTTTTAGACATTTTTTTCTTAAAGATAAACATCACTGAATTTCTGTATTTAAAAACAAAAGAAACCTTAGTTTATAGAATAATGTGGCTACTTCAATGTGATGAAGGTGGCTTCAGTGCAATGAAGAATAGTGAATAACCTTCTCAGTAGGTTGAATACTTGAAGGCATTTTCCTCTTAACCTGATATTTAATTTTGTCCTTTTTGAGCCCTCACTAGTACTCTTTCATTGTCTTAAGATAAATTTTGTCTGAATACCTGAAAGAAATATTTACAGATCTTTTCAAGAAAAGTGCAGTATTCTCATTATGTCATATAAACATGGCTGTTGGCTTTTTTTCTTTAACCACTAGATTTCACTTGAGCACCTCAACCTTTTCCACATCTTTTACCACTGCTGAACAGCAGAGTCACAGTTTCCTTGGTTTTCCCTTTTGCTGTTGCGTAACTATAAAGCCCTTTACTTTGCCATTTACATTTACAGTTTTTCAAGTGATGTGAGCTTTGGCTTTTGAAATATAACTCCTGCATGGTGAAGCAGTTTCTTTGTTTTTCGTCAGGTAGCCACTTTCTACTTCCATGCTATGTGTGCTGCTGCTTTGTGTTTGAGCTCCATCAGGAATTAATTTCCTGCTTACCAGTGCTGCCTGCCGAGTTAAACCACACAACCAACTCAGACCATTTTCCCAGCATTTTGCATGGAAATGGGCTGGTCCAGTACTACAAGAAAGCCTTCCTTGAAGAACAGCCAGCTCTCGTAGGTTCCTTTACTCCTTAATGCTGGCTTTAAGCAGAGGGTAAATGTGTTCTTTTGGAGGATCAGAATTGTAATTCTGCTGTTTGTTTTGTTTAGTTCTTCAACATTTCAGATCATGGGGTTTTGTATCAAGAGATGCTGATCCATTATAATCTCAGTGAGAAAGGCAAACTGTATAAATGCAGCAACATCCAATGAGCCTCTGATTGGGGTGCAGCACGCTGTGCCCACAGAAGGGGTTATGCCATTGTCATAACTTGAGCTACTATAGGATTTTCTTAGAAGAAAACAACTCTGTTAATTTCTACTGTCAAACAGAACTGATATCTGTGTGACAACTTCTTGCTGTGCTTTTACGTAAAGGCAAAGCCATACAAATTTTGTAGTCAATAATACTGAGTTGGAGCTGCAGGCTTCTTTGGTACAGAGATCTGGCTGAGTTTATCCTTCAACCATGGAATTTATGCACATAAACAGATCTTAAGATTGGGCTGCACCTGTTATACACAGCTCAGCACAGACATGGACCTACTCAGGTTAACTGTGACACAGATCCCCAAGTCCCTCAGTGTGTGGTGGTCTTTGAGCCGAATGACTGCATGTTGTCGCTGTTTCTCAAGCTGTCATCAGCCTTCACATTTGTATTGGCTCATTGAGCAGATGTCAGGAAATTGTTTTCTGCATCTTCCAGCAATCTCCTGGTTGTCAGGATATTTTGCCCTTTCAGCAGACGCTGCAGTACTCTGTCTTCTGTGAAAACTGTTGGTTTTTTTTTTTTTGTAAGGCTTCCTTTAAAAAGTTTTGTCTGTTCTGCTTTGAGTGAGTGTTTTGAAGCAGATGTCCACCCTAATGGCACTGGTGCTCTGTCCTCCAGCCCTCAGGCAAAAACTTTAGGCTTTCTTGTTATCCATTTCAAAGCAAATGTCTGTGCCTTCAAGCCTCTCCTTTCCAAGAACCTCCTTGCTTTTTAAGCTTGTCCTTCATGAAGTTGTCTGTGTACCTGTTCATGGCACCATTTCAGTCATGCAGGCTGTTCTGCCACAATGTGAAATCTTAATGAGTGATGTCAGTAGGGTAATAGTACTGGGCTAACAGTTCAGATAGGGCACAGTTGGTAGAAACAGGAGTTGGCAGGAGTTCCTGCTGTTTGTTTCCCTTGACATTTGTGTGCAGGTATGAGATCTGATGATTTTCACAGAGGAAGAGAGTGCTTCCTGCTCATAGGAAAGTTGGGGTCAATCTGATGTTTATAATAAACCATCACATTCTGAACTAGGTACTAGAATCCCTTTTCTAATTCATGTGTCTGCTGATGTTTTTAACGTTCTTTCTTCTTACTGGAAGTCAGATGACTGTTCTTGTGTTGATGAGTTTCCCTTTTTGTGTCAGAATTAAAAGATAAGCGTTCATGAAGGAAAGCTGCGTTTATCTTGAGTATGTTGATGTTACTGACTGTCTTGCTTTAGATCTATCTTTCAAGGCTCAGGTTTCGGCTACTCAGCTAGAGAAGGTTCTACCGCTGTCTGGTATTCTAACTCCAGCATATTAACTGTGCTGATTTAAAAAGCTTCTGGTCCTTGGTGCGGTTGATACGGTGGAAGGAAGGGATGCCATTCAGAGGGACCTCGACAGGCTGGAGGGCTGGGCTCGGGTGAACCTAATGAGGTTCAACACGGCAAAGTGCAAGGTTTTGCATTTGGGCCGGAAGAACCCCAGGCACCCGTACAGGCTGGGAGGAGTGGTCCTTGAGAGCAGCTCGGCAGAGAAGGACCTGGGGGTCCTGATGGACGAGAGACTGAACATGAGCCAGCAGTGCGCTCTGGCAGCTCGAAAGGCAAATGGGATCCTGGGCTCCATCAGGAGAGGGGTGGTCAGCAGGGACAGGGAGGTGATTGTCCCTCTCTACTCGGCTCTTGTGAGGCCCCATCTGGAGTACTGTGTCCAGGTGTGGAGCCCTCAGTACAAGAAAGACATAGAGATTTTGGAAAGGGTCCAGAGGAGGGCGACTAAGATGATCAGGGAGCTGGAGCACCTCCCTTATGAGGACAGGCTGAGGGAGTTGGGCTTGTTCAGCCTGGAGAAGAGAAGGCTGCGGGGTGACCTCATTGCAGCCTATCAATACCTGAAGGGAACCTACACCCATGAGGGGAGTAAACTCTTCAAAAGGGCTGACAACAGCAGGACTAGGGGAAATGGATCCAAGTTGAAGGAGGGAAGATTTAGGTTGGATGTTAGGGGGAAGTTCTATACAAGGAGAGTGGTTAGGCCCTGGAATGGGCTGCCCAGGGAGGTTGTGGATGCCCCGTCCTTGGATGTGTTCAAGGCCAGGTTGTATGGGGTCCTGGGCAACCTGATCTGATTGTGTATGTTTGGTGGCCCTGCTAGGCAGGGGGGTTGGAACTACATGATCCTTGAGGTCCCTTCCAACCTGGGTGATTCTGTGATTCTGTGATTTTTGGTGTTCTTATTTCACCATAATTTTATAATATTGTGATAATTCTAAGAGGCTGTACCCGTGTTCAGAAAGTATATCTAGACAGCAGATACCAAGTTCATACCACTCCAATGCTTAGCTGTGGAAAAGTTGCTTACAAGTTGAGAACAAAAAGCCATATGTATAAAATGGTGGGAAATGGGTCTTGTCAGACGAACCAGATTTCTTCCTTCAAAATACTGAGTTGAAGTAGAGTTGGGGGGAATTGTGTAGTGACAGTCTGCTTATGTGAGTGAGAACTGTACCAGACTCTAATCAAAGTTTCTGGGTGAATTCTGGTTTCTTAAGTTGCATGGATTTGAGATCTGACCGATCAACAGACTTCAAAGCAACTGTAAGTGAGCTAAGGAGAGGTATTTATATCTGGTTTTGATATAGAAAAATACCAGGGAAAAAATGGCTATTCAGTGTTTTTATGAATGATTTGAAGGGAAATGTGAAATTACCACTGTTAAAAAATTATGAAAAACACACTGAAGTGGTAAGTAACAAAAGCTAACCTTGTAGGGCATTTAGCATTATGTGTTAATAATTATGAATCGATTCAAAGCACATTTTAAATATTTCTTCGTATATAATTGACTTTCAAAATTAAAATGTTTTCAGCAAAGTCTGAATTAAGTCAGGAGCATTTTTGAACATGTTTTACTCTTTCAGAGTAAAGCTGGAAGCAGACTAATGCATAGCATTTTCTTACCTGTTACCCTTATCTGCACACGAATTTTCATTTTGAATTGGATGTGTTCGCTGGCTCAGCTTCTTTACAAGTGACTTTGTTACAGGTAAACAACAGATACTGAGGGGAAGAATATAAGAACAGGACAGGTGTACTGTGATAACTCCCACAGTATACACAGCCTCTAATTTGTACCGTGCTATTGGGAAGTCATTATTGGAATACTCTAGCACAGATTATGCCAGCAGTGTTATTTTCTCATTGCCTTATCCCTTGCCTAAATCCTACTTGTTGTTTAAGTCCTCTATTTGACCATGTGTATTGTTTAAAATATCAACTGTTATTTTGGAATGCTGTATAAAGCATTTTGTCCTTACTCTTTTTTTGCATGCCATCAATTTACAAACAGCTGTCCTTCACCTACCAACAAGTGAAGAGAGCAGTGCCAAATCCTACTGATTTAGGTCTGAGGTAGCAGCAGTAACAGTGGGAGAATGTGATATTTTGTTCTGCCTCTGTAAAATCCTCAAAAATTACACTGATCTTTGTCTTTGATTTTTTTTGTGTCTTTAAAAGGAACGCTGCTGATTTTCACTGCTAATCGAATGTGTTTTGGTTCTGTAGCAAGCTGATTGGTTTCAATTGTGGTAAAGCAGAAATCTCTGTACACTATATCGTTTCTTTCAGTAATGGCAGCGTGCATGAGGAGGATTATTGCACTTAATATTGTTCCTTAGGCTAGAGCATAATCAGATGTTGTTTGTGTGGGAATTGCTTGCAACACACATAGCAAATGTGAAAACATCAGCCTTCTGAATTAATTCTGAAGTAAATGGTGTGTGCCAGTTGTAAATGTTTCTAGTAGCCAGAGTTGAAATCTGTTGTTTCAAGTTCTGTGTGAGGAAAATAGAACTATTAGACAAGCTGTACTGCTGCAAATCATATCATCTCTTTGCTTCAGCTTCAATATTAGGTAAGAAAAACCTTCTGAATTCCTATAGAATATAGAGAATTCCTATAGAAACCTTCCTAATTCCTATATAGAATTCTGTCTTGAAATATTAATCATGTCATATTTCTTTTGTGGACTTCCATTTTCAGCTTCCAAGGCATTCACATGAATGCAGCGAAAGGCAAGCTTGATAAGCACTAATTCATTTCAGTTATTAATTTCCTGTACTGGTAGATGAATGTTATACAGCACACTTCTTTAACTGCTTGCTGTGCCAATTGGATGTAAATGTGGTAATGAAAATTGATGCATTGTGGCATTATCTGTACGTGAACCTCAGCTTTTTGCATAGTCCTGTCAGTTTTCTGTGGCAGGGGAGAACAAACAAATAACAGCATATGGTAGACTTTAAATGTTGATGCTATGAACTGGTACTTTTTTTTTTTTTAAAACTAAGTGAAAGATTTGTGTAGATACTGTCACTACAAATATCAGATAGCTATCCAGAACGGAGAGTAGAAATTGCTGAGATTCCTTGGTTTGAAAAGACAGCTAACTGTCAGGCATGGAAAAGAATGCAGAAGTGGCACCCGTGGGTAATAAGTATGTTAGCAGAGTATGTTAGCAGTGCAGCACACTGCTTGTTGGTCAGCCTGGAGAAGGGCTGTAGACTTTCCTATGAGAAGGTGCTGCCTTCAGACAGAATCATAGAATGGTTTGGGTTGGAAGGGACCTTTAAGATCGTCTAGTTCCAACCCCCCTACTATAGGCAGGGACACCTCCCTCTAGACCTGGTTGCTTGAAGTGCCATCCAGCCTGGCCCTGAATGCTTCCAGAGAGGGGGCATCCACAACCTCACTGGGCAACCTGTTCCAGTGTCTCACCACCCTCACAGTAAAGAATTTCTTCCTCTGTGTCTGTAAGTCAGCCCAGGCTGCCATATGAAAGGTCCCTTGTACGATACTCTATTCCTTTACCGCCACCTTTGTGCTTGTCGTGTTCTGAGCCCTGCTCAGATGTTGGGCAGTAGGCAGTATTCACAATTGGCATTCCCTCTCTTTTTTTTTTTATTTTTATTTTTTTTCCTCCCCAAAGCCTAATTTAGACATGGGGAGGTGTGGGGGAAAAGATGAGAGCTTCTGGAGAAGAGATACTAACATGGTGTAGGAGGAGATATTAGGATTCTTTTTTTTTTTTTCCCCTCTTTTTTTTATTTTTTATTCAGGAGTGTTGAATTCAAAGCAATACAGTGAGAGAGTTACCATCAGTGCCACAAGTTGGGATGGCTTCAGTGGGCTTGGACATGATGACACTGGGTAGTGGCATTCATAAAGTGCAAATCTGAGTGCAGAGGAATTGGGTGCTACTGAAGACTTTCAAAACAAGAAGGAAGAGGGGGAAGCGAATGTGATCATCCTCTAATTATGCAGAGAACTGAAGGGCGAGTGGCATATAAACGAGAGTTAAAAATAGGATGAACAGTACATCGTACCTTGGGAAGGGTATATGGAATGTGTTACTGGTAACTCTTGACTTAAGTCAAAGAAAAGTGATTTGTTACTATGAAAAAGAGAAGTTTTATTTATTTATTTCAGTTCCAGCTTTTTTGTCATCTTAGTGGTTATTAATTAACCTGACATCTCTGAATTTTCTTCTGTTTTGTTTTTTTAACGAAGCCGCACACCTTTCTGGTGGACTTGTGTATAATGGGCTGCATGAATTCCTCCTATGGGTGCTGTTTTTTAAGTGAAAAATTGCCACTGATGCCACAGGTGACAGTTTTCCTTGGAAAATTGCCAATAAATAGACCAGCTTCTGGTAGAGCGTACTCACATTTGCAAATGGGTGATATAGTTACACTTCCATTAGTGCAGGAATTGTATTCAGACCTGCAGCATGCATTCTGTGGCTTTCCCTTGTAGTTTTCATTGCAAACAGCTTGTAACATTATATCTTGTTTTAAAGCACTTGTAAGTAGAAACTTGATTTTAAGTACGTGTGATGAAATGCACAAAGCAAAATTATCAAGGCAAGTTATTCTTTTTTGCAAAAAACTGAAAATGTTGCACTGAAAGCTAAAGAATCTGATAAATATTTCTTCAAAGCTACATATGAAATTGAAACTGGTGTGGATTTCAGACTTGATTTAGGGTCTTGGATCATTAGGAAACAAGTGCTGTAGGCTAGGTAATTTATAGATAATGAAAATTAATATGTAGGAGAAGGAACAACATGGCTAATTCTAGAGCTACATCTGTAGTACTGTGAAATTGCCTGAATATGAGATTACATTTTATTCTTGTCATCAGATTGCAAAGTACTGCATAGCGCAACTCTTGGAAAGAAAATGGAATGTTTAAATTTTAGGTCAATTGTTTTGTTTATGAAGGACTCTTACAGACTTAAAAATAAAATCCTGTGGTGCGTATGAGCAGCTCTACGAATGCTAGGTTAATCACTGATCTCTGTACTTTAAAGTCTGATAAGAGCACAGTTCAGTTTTTGAGATGATCATTATTAAATGTACCATGGTGAAAGTGAATGGATTTGGATCATCTAGCTGGCTTTCAAAATCACTTGTGGAAACCAAGTTGACCTAAAATGTCACAGTGCTAAATGAGTGTCTTGAATATTCCAATTATGTTAACTTGTTTTCTTAATTGTTCCTGTGAATCTAAAGCTTCCTTTTTAGACTACGAGTCTGGGAAAAGGGACACCTGGTAGTGAAGGTAAAACATTAACAGAAACAGAAGCTTGCCTAGTATTTCACTTTATCTTGCTACAGGCTTTTCTTGGCACATCTATTTTTCATCAGAAAGGATTACAGTATATTTTTAAATAGTAAGCTGTCCTTTTGCATGTCCTGGTTAAAGTAGTTCTACATAATTACTCAGTTTTGTGTAACTCCTAATCGGTAGAATACCCTTCTAAAATCTACAGAAAATTTTCATTTCTTTTTGGCTAAAAATTATTTCCTTTGGCTAGAAATGCTTTTAAGGTACAGCACTGTTAATTTCTCATTCAAAAAGTGAATTGTGTTTAGCTGTATGTGGATGATAAAGCTCAGTGCCTCTGCTTCTTGCATACAGTTGGACTATTCTTTATCGAAAGCCAGCTTCCTCTGTTTTAAAGGGTGAATATTGAAGCTTCTTTTTAGTATAAGAGAAGAAAACAAAAAAAAAAACTACGTTTTGATTTATAGACTTTGTATTTTCATTATATTAGCCCTGAATTACTTCTAGCTTGCACTGCTAAGTGAAACCCATCTTCATACAAAGGTATTTTAAAAACTTAGAAAGTGGTGGCTTAACTTTGCACTTGATGAAATATCTTTCATATTTTGGAGTTCTGTTTTAATTGTGTCAAGATGTATAGCAAAGTGAGTCATTGTTTCCAAATAGCACAGGTTACTTTTGCTTGGAAACAGATAGCAACACTGCTCTTGTTTTATGGTTGCCTGTACCTTAAGAACTCTGATAAAGCAGCTTCCATTTCTTCTTCCATGTGAATATTAGTTTGTGTCATTGTCTTAGGTGTCTCATTTTCAAAGCACGAACTTGTGCTGCCTTTGTTGAAGAACTAAGTTGTTCATAAAATCAGTTGACCATAAAATGCTTTGAGAGAGAAAACTTCATTTGCATGTTTCTGTACCTACTGGTCTTCCAGACAACAAATACTCTTTATAAGATGCATTAAGGATATTGTTGTATACGTTTCCAATAGCAGATTACCGTGAATACCAATGTACGGAAAATTGTGAAGCAGTTTCCTTGTACTTAACTTTGACTGAACAATGTTAACTGGCATTATCAATTTATTTTTTGGATGTAAAAAGACTTTTTTTTTTTTTTAATTGTAAAGCTTTCCAATATAACTGAGTGTCTTGCTCCAATTTATAGGAGGGAGAGGAGGTTCTTTTATTATCTATATACCCGGCATGAGATTAAGAAGCAACGGTTCAAATGTTGGTCCGACCAGCTTATTACACATCTTAATCAGGGAAATGGGGAAGGGGAGGACGGACACTATTCTGATTAGGGTAATGGGGAAGGGAAGGAGGGCGATAGAAAAGATAGGAAAGAAGAGGCAAGGAGTCTTTATAGGCAGCAAGAGGGACATAGTCACCACCATGGATCCAGCTTGGTTCATAGTTCAGTCTTTGATCTTCAGGAGCGGTGGGTCGTCAGGTGGAGTTGTTCTGTTGACAACGACGACGAAGCACGACGACGACCATAGCGATGATGGCCCCTTTTCAATGCTTTCAGAGTGGTCGAGTCAGCTGTCTTTGGAGGGACAGCTCAAATCCAAAGTGGTTGAGTCAGCTCTCCTTTGAGTGGCAGCTTCTGGCTCTGGGATCTCAGCAGAAACTCCTTTGTTCCCATCTTCCGGGCCTTGCCAGCAGATAAGAGGGAGCAGGGATGCCCATTTGCATCCTGTTTCTCACAGAACACGATGGTATTGTTCCCCAATTTTCCCACAACTAGCTGGAGCTGTTTAGTCACAGGCCAGATCTTCCGCCAGTGAACACTCCTGAGCACTCTCATCCGCTCTTCTACAGAGCAAGCAGCTCTGGGGGAAGGGGCTTTCAAATGTTCCCAAAGCTATATCTATTGTCACACGGTTAGCACCCATCAGTTGCCTCCTCAACAAATCACTCAGAGTCTTATCACAAGAAATAGCTCAGGAAGCAAGCTTTGAGCCAAAAAACAAAGAAGGATTCTCACACTGAGAATTTGTAAATGTGGTCATGAGCAGAGAGAGAGAAAGGTGAAATTCTAGGATCAAAGAAAAACTTGGTTGTTTGCTTATACACCCACCTCCTTTTCTGACAGTATACTTCTTGATCCAGAGGCAAGCTATCTTATTGAAATCAATTAACATTTCCAACAGAGATGGAGCAGTGCCATGATTGTGCTCAGGAATATGTTACAGGCAGTGCCATCTGCAGAGCACAACTGACTAGCTTCTGCAGGATCAAATTTCCTGTGACTGTGTGAAGGATTCAGCTGAATGATGCGTACTTTTTTTTTCCTCAAGGCATCAGCTAGTGAAGAATGGTGTTAAGGAATGTACACAAGATAGTATCTAGAGGAACTGCAACCTGGGTTCTGAACCTGCTCTAACTTTCTAAGTCTGTCATGCTTCTGGTGTTACAAATGTTGCTGTTGTAAGGAAGAATCAGCAGAAACTTTGCTAGTTATGAAGGCTCAAGGGATGCCAAACAAAATCTATTCCATGGACTCTAGTAGGCTTAAAATAACTACATAAAAACCCATATTTCTATTTGGAAATTCTGGGATGTAGCATCCCTCAACATCCTTCATCCAGGTCCCTCAGATCACCAAATGTCCCAGGTGAATCCAGTATCAGAGAATCAATGAGGGGAGACCGGACTGCCTATAATATTTCTTACTTTGCGTTGTCGTGGATGTTAGTGAAATTGACGTGTTTATGTTGGCAGAGTTTCTTCTATGTTGACAAAGATTCTTTTGTTGCTGAACCAACATCCCTTCAGTTTCACATGTACATGTACAGAGCCATATGCAAGTGCATGTACACACACATGCACATTTCAGTTCAGTTAATGAGCTACAGCAAGCAGTTTCTTCTGGTCAGTTTTAGCAACCATTGCCAACCCATTCTTTCTGTTGCTCCCTGAATAGATTTTTATATGCACTAGTTAGTTATGCTGATCCTTTTTATTCTCACAACTATAAGCACCTGTGTCTCAGAATGAGATACGAATGGCAGTGATTCTGTTGGTTGATAATGTTCTTTTATATTATTTACTATGCCTGGAGCTTTGGAAATACAATTTTTTGTTGTAGTGTCGTTTTAACTTCATAAAAATCTCACATCTGGAATTGTAGTATAATGAAGTCAAATCAGAGTTAGTATTGGCATGAATGGCAGTCAGCAAACTGCTGCTGGGATTGTTGCCTGTGCTCTGTACCAGCAGAATGCTTGCTACTATACCAGCGTACAAAGGACAGAAGGCAACATTTATGTGAAGAAGCTTTGTTTTACATGTCCAGGTTAGACCCAGTACTGCAATGAAGCTCCAAACTTTTTTGTTTCTTACAGCTCATGTTTGTTTTTTTTTCAATATTTGTTTCTCCATATTCAAACTAAAGCATCAGCATTGCTTTTAAATATTAACAGATAATTTTGTTAAGTAATAGATTGGAAAATTTTATTCCATGAAGAATTTAAAAGCTTTTCAATTATGCTTTATTCTTTCATGTCCATTTAGAATAATTCAAGTGCTTTGGTATTCAGAAAAATGTAGATCTAGGCCATCAATATATAATATACATTCTCAATCCTTATTTATTTTTTAGACAACGTTTCACATAAATCTTAAAGATTTTATTCAAGTATCTTATCTGAAACATCCTCCTGGCAGCTTAACATAAGAAAAGCAGCTGCTTCTAACAGAGCCTTTTCTGAATGTTATTTAAGGCTTTATTGATCTCAGGTACCTTCAATTATGGTGGGAAAAGGAAATGCAAAGCTTCTGCTGGAGGTATTTATAGCTTTATGCATGCACTCATTGGAGAACATGTACTTTGTTGTCAAATGTGCAAGTTAAAGAAGATGGGTGAGCTTCAGAAATCCCAGTCTTGCTGCTAGCTGTGCCAGATTGTTTTGTGGGAAGTGAGAATTGATGCTGCACAGTTACATTGGCAATGGAGTTGTTCTTACTTCAGTAGCACAGTTGGGAATACTTGTATCTTGCTTGTGTGTTGCTAATGCAGTCCAGTTGGACTATGATGCTACCAACATAGTGGTGAAACTCAAAGAATGCTGACACGGAGGTGGTAATATATCTGAGGTTCCTAATGTTGGTCAGTTTCTTTATTTCTAAAATATATCTTTGAAAAACTGGTTTGTATGCCAGTTTGTGCGTGTGTGGGGAAAATAAAGCATCCAAAGACAAAGTGACAAAGGCATCCAAATTCTACTTGAGTGGAATTAATCCTACCCATTGTTTCAGCCTGTGAGTCTTACATAACTCAACTCTTTAGTTTGTACAAATGAACCTCCAAAAAGCACCACATGCTGTATGAAAATGGGTTAAGTTGGTATCTTTCTGGCTCTCCCTCTTTTAGTAGCTCTGGGGAAAGCTTTGACAATGCATATTGGATATATAACTCTTAGCTGCCTGAAGCTAAACAAGACCAGCTCTACCTTAGGAATTGTTTGAGGTTTGCTCTAGATGTATTTAGTCTCTTTAAATACAGAACACACATGTTCTCAGTTTAAATTTAGTTTTGGAGATTGCACCTTCTATTTTGGACCTGAAGAAAGGCTTCAGGTTTTTGGCTGGTTTTGTTTTTCTTTTTTTTTTTTTTTTCTTAAACCGGTAGTTCTAATAAAAGAACATTACCTTTCCCCTCAGATTCTTCCTTGCTTACTGTGATAAGGCTTTTTTTGCACATAATTTTTTAGATTTCTCAAATACAAAATTCATCATCTAACACCATATGGATACCCACGCAATTGTCACACAGCTGTCAGCTTTTAGTATTTGATATGGTGTAGCTGGTAGCCTGTTGCCTTCATTTGCTGTGCATATCAGGGCTCTGTGGAATGAGACTCAATAGATAGTTTCAGTGAGTTTGCAGCTATTCTTAAGTTCTCATCATTCCTTTGCTTTCAGTAGAGTTGGGTTCCATTAAAGCTGTAGGTATTCACAGATTCATTTTCTTATTTGTTATGCTGTTCTTAACGCTAATTTCTGAATCCTGTTTCCTTTTCCCAGTTCTGTCTTTTAATATGTTTTCAATTTTTCTTCCTTCGCTTCCTAGTCTCTTAAGTTGCTATATTCTCTGATTCTCAGTACTTAATTCTTTACTTTTCTCCTCCCTTTTTTTCTCCACCTGTTGTTTCCAGTCTTTGGGGGAATAAAGAGACCAAGATGCTTTCCCTTATACCAACAGTATTTCTTTCCCTTTTTACAAGTCTTATGAGGAGCGGCTGAGGGAGCTGGGATTGTTCAAAGAGGAGGCTCAGGGGAGACCTCATTGCACTCTACAACTTCCTGAAGGGAGGTTGTGGTGAAGAGGGATTTGGCCTCTTCTCGCAGGCAATGAGCAGCACACAGCAAGTTGTATCCGAGGAGGTTTAGGTTGGACATAAGGAAGAACTTTTTCTCTCAGAGAGTGGTCAGGCACTGGAATGGCTGCCCAGGGAGGTGGTGGAGTCACCGTCCCTGGCAGTGTTCAAGAGGCGTCTGGATGAGGAGCTGCGTGATGTGGTTTAGAGCTTGTGGTGGCAATGGTGATGAGGAGATGGTTGGACTGGATGATCTTATAGGTTGTTTCCAACCTCGTGATCCTGTGATTCTAAGAGTTATTTTGTTGAATTTGGGCAAACTTTCATGGTGAACATTAAGTCTACATGATACTTTTTTTTTCCCTGACTCAGAAGTAAATGTGTGTTTGTATGAGACCTAAAGGAGGGATGTATGAGATACTCTTATCAGTATGAGTAACTTTTCTAAGAACAGCTGTTTTTGTTGAGTGTTCTTGGAGCACATGTGATGGATAAACTTTTTTTTCCCCTTTTTGAGAAAATACACGTGCTGATCTAGTTGTGAGTCCTCAGATGTTTGTGGACTCATTTCAGGTAATTTCTGCAACATTTTCTCAATTTAGGTCCAAAGCTGAAATTTCAGATATGTAACACAGAGGTAGAAATGCATTTTACCCACGCATCTTCACAAAAATAGCACTTTCTTCTTCATTTCTTTAGTATTAACAGAAGTCTTCATTGGGTGCAGTTTCCTTTATTTTCTCATGTACGTTTAAATGGGTGGTCAGGCACTGGAGTGGGCTGCCCAGGGAGGTGGTGGAGTCACCAACCCTGGGGGTGTTCAAGGAAAGGCTGGATGTTGTGTTGAGGGACATGGTTTAGTGGGAGCTATTGGGAATAGGTGAACGGTTGGACTGGATCATCTTTTAGGTCTTTTCCAACCTTGGTGATTCTGTGATTCTATGAAATGACCATACAACTTGTTTAGAGGCAGTTCTGCTGTTCCTCCAACTTTTGCAACAGTGAACAGAACAGTGTATATTTGAGGTTTGAATTTCACCAGAAGAAGTTTGAACTGGATTTTAGTCCTTGATACTGTTCTGTAACGAAGAGACGGTCTCTAAAAGGAATGCAGTTTTAAATGCTTGGCAGAGCAAAATGTCAGTATTGTTAAGAAACAAGAATTTGTTGGCTAAAGGACGTGCTGTCTGTCTGATCTTGAGGAAGAAAAGTCTGCCTTTCTTTACAAACCTGAATGCAGAAAATTTGAGAAGAAGTAAAGGTGCCCAGTAAAACCTATTTCAGTATATAGACTGAAGCAAACATTAAGATAAGAAAAAATCAACTAAATCAAAAGGGAAGAAGGAAAGAGTGTTAATTTATGTAGAACATCCATCAGTTTGGTAGTGTCAGCAGTGAGAAGTGGTTGGTGGCAAGTTGGGAAAATAATTCTTATCTATTAGATGCTAAATTAGATGCTAAAACTAATTAAAAATTGATGACAAAAAAAGAGAAGCAACTGGCACCTATAGAGAACTTCCCTGTTATAATGTTAGCCTAGAACATGGCTTTGTGAGCACAGGGTTGTCAGCAAAAATGTGTCTGAGGGAAGGAAGGAAAACGTGAAAGAGCAAAAATGTTACAGCATTAACAAAAATACATTGTTGGGGGGGAATTATTGCCCCCCCCCCCCCCCCTTCCATATTATAGTTATCTTAATCAAAAAAGTAACCAAGCAACTGAGGCTATGAAATGCAAGTGTGCTGTTTCCTGTTCAATCATCCCATCCCTTCCCTTGGGAACAGTCTAAATACTGTTACTGGAATTCTGAAAAATGAAAATCGTATTTCTGAGCCTCATTGCTACTTGGGGGAAAAAAGAGATTCAATATGAAGAGAAGGACTTGGAATGGGAAACTCAAAGTTACGGTAGGCAAATTGTTGCATTGCCAAAAATACAGTGAGTTGTGGCCAGCTTACCAAGCAAAACGTTTACTTTTTACATATTAAATTGCATGGACAAGACAGTGTTACACTACTTTGCGTGCCCAGAATGGGAAGAAGCAGATTTCAATTTGAAACTTGAATAACAATAATAAATGGAGACAATTGTGAATTAATTTCTTTTTTAATTAGTTTAAAAACAAAAACAGCAGCACAGAAATGTTTCTAAAAATCTGTTTTTGCTCATGACTGGAAAATCAAGATGTGATATCCATGCATCTTGTGGGCTGAGATAAAGACAATTGAAAAGGAAAGAAAGGAAGAAAAAAAAAAAAGGGATGCTCTGATGCTGATGTTTAATATTCATGTGAGGGGTGAAAGGTGTACTTGAGCTGCCTAAACGTGAACTTCTACTGCTACTGGTGATACCTGGGGTAGTGTGCCGTAGCTCTGCTTTCTGTTGAGGAGGTATGCATCTCTATAAATCCTCTGCCATTTCTGCAAACACCATGGGAGCGCTGCAGATATCTAGGGGATCTTAAATGTTGTTGTTAGGGGAACACAGTAATTTCTGGAGCTAATGGTAGCTCAGGAATCTCCAGCTCTGTTGACTGTAATAGTAGCTGGAATTCCTAACTCACGTGCAGATATCTGAATTTAGATGTATTAATCTGAAACCAAGTTCCAACTGAAGAGTTTCGGTCGAAGAAACCTGCTTGACAAGTCTGTCCAGGTTTAAAGTGGGGCTTATTTTTTAGAGGTCAACACATAGGAGGAGGAGCTGAGGTTTGCTCAGCGCAGAGCAGAGGAGCTGAGGGGAGGCCTGACGGCGGCTGCAGCTCCTCACAGGGAGCGGAGGGGCAGCGCTGAGCTCTGCTCTGTGTGACAGCGACAGGGCCCGAGGGAACGGCGTGGAGCTGCGTCAGGGGAGGGCAGCTGGGGGTCAGGGAAAGGGGCTGCACCACAGGGCGCTGGGCGGGGAACGGGATGCACAGGGCTGTGGGCACGGAGTTTATAAGGAATGTCTGGACGACGCTCTCAGATATTGGGTTTGATTTTGGGTGGTGCTGTGTGGAGCCAGGGGTTGGATTCCGTGATCCTTGTGCATCCCTTTCAACTTGGGAAGGGACTTTATGATTAATTCTTCTTTTTTTCTTACACTATAGAAAAAAAGCACCTGTCTGTTGATAAGAATAGTCACAACAAGGTCTAGCCAAAAACAAATTGTCAAAGTGCCAGATTAGGGGAAAAAAAAAAAAAGCGCTAAAGGTTTCTGGCAGGAGAAAATAGATTGTATCAGCTGCGAAAGTTGAGATTTCTGAGTTAAAGTTTGGATTGTGCTTTCTGAAGTTTAGCAAATCGTGCTGTTTTGATGCTCAGAATTGAAATTAAAAAATGGAAGAGTCAGATAAGGCTGTAATATTGATGCGTGTTTAAAACACAGAAGTACTTCCCAATAAGCTTTACCTATCTTGGGTACCCAGGGAAGGAGCGTTACATTATTAATACAAACAGTTAGGAAAATAGTTGAGCTACGTGCATCTTGTTAGTCTCTGCATCTATGGCAGCAGCAATCTCATAAAAAAGGACCATCAGTATCATAAAGCACAAGTTGTCTTCCTGTTTTTTTCTACTTCATTGTCACTTGTATGTCAGGCATCCAAATTAAGTTGTAAAAAGTAACTAAGCATGCTGGTAGCTGTCCAATGCACTATTGTACCATTTATTAAATAGCTTTATTTTTCTTTCCCAATTTTCAGGTTTAAATGAAAGTAAGGAAAATAAGTGATATAGAATTGGAAGAGGATTGTGATCTGAAACTGAAAAGAGTACTGATTTTTCAGTATCAGAAAATATTATAGCTACTTCATGATTCTTTTAATTCCATTTTATATCTGTGGTTTAAATTAAACTTTGGTGTCAAATTCTAAAATAATAGGGATTGATTTTACTGTGTTACTATAATGTTACTATAGTAGTACAGTAGGATGAAATGAAGCCCAGATTATTTAAAACAAAAACAGAGGTGGTAATGCCTCTGGTTTTCCATGAAAAGCCCAAATAGCTGTATTTACAATATTTAAAGGCTGTTCTGTCTTTCACATCTGTTTCATTACATTCTTGTACAATTTTTTGGGGGGGGGAGGGGGGATGAATATGTACTTTCTTGTTTGGAAAAACCATACCAAAACCATTTGGAAGAATGAAAGTTTCAGTGCTAACCATTATCATCAGTTTAGTAGTCAGCAGAAAACACTTCAAGTGTTATTTTCAAAGCAGTATTTTAGAGCTGTGGGACTCTTAACATTCTAACATGATAACCTTGGGTTAAAGAAACTGCTAATTCCTAATGTTTATGAAATCCTAGTATTCAGCAGAATGCGGGGAGAATTTGCACGGGGCTGGCATCAGTTGATAGAGCTCCACTCCCCAGGCTTCCTTCATTTGTGCCTGCATCTTTAATCTGAATGGCTTCATGCACCTCTGCTGAGCCTGCAAGGCTGAGATTAGTCCTGACTTTTGTGGAAAGTAAAGGGAAGAAGCATAAATCAGAAGATTTCAACATTTTAAAAAATATAGAAACGCAACCTAGTGCAAAATATAAAATCTGTCAGCATTCCTCAGAGGTATGAGACAGGTCAAGGGGATCCACAAGCCTATGGGTTATATATGGGCTGCTTGTTCAGTTTACACATTTGTCTTATTCTTGGGTAAGAAATAGTTGCTGTTTATTATTTCCTTAAATGCAACACAAGCGTTTACTCATAATATCCAATCTGAGAACACTGTTCTTGTAACTGCTTATGAAAAACATAGATACAGAAATCAAAAGAAACTGTTTCAATATGCTTGCATTTAAGGAAATAGGAAGTCTCTTTCCACCCTTGTGCGTATTTAAGACTGTTTTCTGACAAACTGCTAGCTAAAGGCTTCAGTCTTTCTTTTTATGCTTGCTCCCTTAATGAAATAGCTGAGCTTTTGTAACTGTCCCTACTTTGAAGTTTTCTAGTGGATCCAGGCTGGTTTAAGTATCCTCTATTCCTCACTTTCCTCTTTTCTACTTAGGAGTCATTGTGGCCGTTTTCTTCAAAAGGGGCATGTTATTATAAATTCTTGTTCTGTTACGAGTCTTCTTCTGCACTTGGTTGGTTAGTAAATAATACTTTGCTTTCAGAAGATATGAAATGGATTTGTGATCATTCTAGGTGTTTCTTATCAAGTAAACTCTCATATGTATCTGTTGGAGAAATTCTAATCAATTTTTCAGTAAAGGTATTATGAAAGCTCAGACAGACTGTTCTGTCATTATTTACCAAGAGATCTGTCTCTTCCTAAAAATACTTTTGGATTAGGATGTAATTTCCTTTTAAACTGAAAAATTGGAGAAAGACATTTTCTCAAGGAGGAGCCCCAGTGGTTGGAAAGAATCTCTGAAAGTCATTGAGTCTAATAATGCTGGTTCCCTACAATAAGTTACGGGAAAACATCCAGGTGGGTTTTGGATGTCACCAGACAAGGAGACTCCACCACCTCTCTGGGCACTGTCACCCTCACAGTAAAGAAGTTCTTCCTTGTGTTCAAATTGAATGTCATTTATTCCAGTTTGTGTCCACTGCTCCTTGTTCTGTCATTGGGCTCCACAGGCAAGAGCCTGGCCCTGTCTGCTTGACTCCCACCCTTTCAGTATTTATAAGCATTGATAATACCATCTTTCAACCTTCTCATCCTCAGGCTGAACAGCCCCAGGTCTCTCAGTCTTTCCTCATACAGGAGATGCTCCAGGCCCCTCATCATCTCTGTGGCCCTCTACTGGGCTGTCTCCAGAAGTTCTGTCTTGAACTGAGGAGCCCAGAACTGGACACAGCACTACACATGTCACTTCATGGCAGCAGAGTACAGCAGGAGGATCACCTCCCTCAACCTCTGCTGGCCGCACTCTTTTTAATGCGCCCCAGGATACCATTGGCCTTCTTGACCACAAGGCCACACTGCTGGTTCATGGTCACCCTGCTGTCTACAGGGACACCCAGGTCTTTCTCTGCAGTGCTTCTTTCCAGCAGCTCAGCCCTTAAGCTGTACTGATACGTGCAGTTATTCCTCTCCAGATGTAGGACTCTGCACTTGCCCTTGTTGAACCTCATAAGGTTTTTTCTCTCTGCCCAGCTTTCCACCCTGTCCAGGTCTTGTTGAATGGCAGAAAGATAAAAACTGATCAGTGCTTCTTGAGGGAAATTCCCAATGTATTTTAGGTGTATACAAGATTATGTAACACTGAATGTTGTCATGACTGGGTGACAGTTCACCAATCAGTTCACAGGGTTTTTTGCTTCTCTATTGTTTTTACAAAATGTAAATAGTGTTCATGAGAAGAGAATGTGATTGACTTCTAGCAAAACTTTAGTCTTGGAGCCTCATATCTGTGCAGACTGAAACCATAAGTCAATCACAGAACATTCTGCATCACCATTTGCTTTGGTATGTCAGCATAAAGCCCTGATACGATGCACTTGCAGCACTGGTTGAGGAATAGCAGTAACGTACTGCTACTCCAGAGCATGCAGTCAGTATTATCACTGTCTATTCTCACGTTCATTGATTTTAACTGATACATTCAGTCTAGGGTGAGGTTATAGAATTACAGCTGAGTGGTGTCACTTTGTGAAGGACGTTACCTTATCTGTTTTTCAGTGGTCTTTTTTTTTTTGTAACTGTGCTTTGTGTCAGAATTTTCCTTGATATACAAAAGAAAAAAAAATCAGTCACAAAAACCTTTGAGATAAATTAGGCACAAACGCTTTTCTTGTTAGGAGACTCTTTTCTGTCATATTTCAAGAATAGCATGTAGTTAGGTAGGATGTTTCTTTTTCCAGAGAAGCCTGTTTTTCGTTCTGATGTCCAGTTATGTTGAGCAGCATCTTTTGGCTTGAATACTTCCACTGTTAACATCAGTGATTTTCTAGAAGATAGCAAAGATGCATCACTTTACTGTTTTGGAAAAGCAATGTCATGTCTTCTTTATTTTGTAGACACCATGGAAAAATAGGGATGTGTATCCTATAAATAAAGTAAAACAAAATGCTTCTAAATCAGGGAACTCTTCTAGCTTGTTTCTGGTAGCAGGAAATATCAGGCAGTACAACACTATGTGGAAACCCAGATCTCTGGGTGCAGAACAGAAGAACTCTGAGATCTGATCACCTCCTATCAGTGTACTTTTCATTTGAGGCTAAGAGAGGGGTAAATCCCATTTTTTTCCCCAAGGTGTTTAAATGTGGATTAGTATTAATTTTCATCTAGATGCTCTGGTAATTACAATAGTTTTTCCAGGTGTTATTTTAAATGAGATCTGGTATTTTACAGGTTCATATGTTGTGACAACTTGAAATTAAAAATGAAATTGATGTTTATTTTGTTCACCATGTGTGTCGTCAGACATTCTAAAAGGGCTTAACTTTTTCACTCCTTGTCTTCAGTACAGCCTCTGTATGCTGTTAACAGTGGGATATAAGTTGGAAAAGATGTGTAATGTAGATCTGACTTATCAAATAACTGAAGCAGTCTATTGCCTCTCTTTTCACATTCGCATACTCTGTGACCTTAAAGCTAAAATTCAGGTGCTGCCTGATCATTTGAACAGACAATCATTTTGGCCCACTGATAGATGCACTCATTTCAGTTCACAGGGATGGGCACTCACATTCATACTTTGAACAGATAAAAATTGTTCAGCTTTCAGAATAACTAAGTGACAAAAGTCACAGGAGCACCTCTTGAAAATGTAATTCATACCTGCTACAAGGTATTTAAAGGTGAATTTCTAACATCTAACTTCTATTTTTTTCTTTTTTGTACTGGAATTCCTAAGTGTAGCGTGTCTGCTGCATGGAATTTTGCATTGCATTTGGCTTGATCACTGAGATATTTACCAAATCAACAAAGGTTTCCGTTGTCACGTTTCCCAGGATGCTTTCTTTTTCTTCTTTTTTTTTCTTTTTTCCCTCTTATGCTTGGGGAGCAGAGGGAAACCAGCAGGAAAACAAGACTAACCAGATCTTGCTAATTTCATTTTCTTCTCTTTTGTTTTACAGGAGACACATGAAATTGTGGCTATCAAGAAATTCAAAGACAGTGAAGGTAACCTTTTCTGCTCACAGCCTTTCATGTCAACAACTGCTATGCTAATATCTTTCCAGTTAAAATAAGAAGGCTCATATATTAATACATGGTTTTAAAATGGTTATGATTTATTAGCTCTCTAAATGTTCAAGGTACTACGTACCTGCTTAGGAACTGCATTATGCATTCAAACTGAAGACCTATCTTTTCTCCTTGGTTCTTCCCACTTGACATTGCTTGAATTGTGGTGCCATTCATGGTGGTATGACCTATCACTTGGAGACTAGATGTGATCAGATGACAGCAAAAACTTCTCTTGCAGCACTAGCTGTGGAGTTCTTGAGCTTTATCACTCCTGATTTAGGTGAAAGGAAATGTTAGTGGTCTTGAAGGGGTAAATGAAGGAGGCAGAGAGAGGTCACTTAAAAGCTCTGTGTTGCGTGGAGGAGCTGGGGAGCTGTTGGGGACCAACTTAGCCAACTGGCTAAGTGAGGAGGCAGCAGTTCTGCTCTCCCTTCAGTAGGCTTCACTTTCTACAAGGGAACTTGCTTCTTTTCCACTTTCACAGCAGCCTGTGTGTACTGTCTGCCTTGCACACAACAGCCTGAATTCCTTGCAGGCGCATGAGAGACAAGCAGCAGGAGAGGCCAAGTATGAACTAATAGAAGAGTAATCCAGGTCTGAGGTGATGATGTAGCTGTGATCTGCCATATACTGAGGCTGTAGCTGAAAGCTGAGCAGTCTAATTATGTTTATGTTTAAAGAAGTAGCAGCAACTTCATTTTAGCGAACTACACTTTTTTTGGTATTATTATAGAATTGGGGAAGGCCCTGGTGCTGTTGTTAGTTACAAAATTATGATGTAATTTTCGGAGTCGGACACAGCAAATTCAGATTTTCAGATTATCTGTATTTTACAGATTTCTCTGTATTTTAGTTTTTCATTGCAGTTATTTTGCTAGATGCTTGGAGGATATAGCTGATCTTTTAGCCTTGCTGTTCAGAAATCTGTTTTAAATCCCTATTAAAAGATGTTGATAAGTATTTAGTTGTTGTGGTCTTGATCAGATCATGAAGGTACTTCGGAATCACATGCTGGACCTCAGTATGTCTACTCAATACATATCAAAGGCAACGAGTCTCCAGCATTAAGCCCCAAACAGGATAAGACAGTATACAAGTGAAAACAAAAAATGCAACATTGCCATTAGCTTTTGCTTTCTATTGGTTTATGTGATTGATGACTGCTTTTCAGAGTTGTAGATGTTTACGAGTTTCTGGAAATGTGACAGAACTTCCTTTGATGGATTAGATTCAGCCCATTTCGCATCTGTCTTGCTAATATGGTAGTTCATTACAAATCTGAATATACAGTAATTATTTCTATTGCCATTTTTTTTTTTTTTCCACTGAATTACTGCTGTTTGACATAATGCTCTAGAAAGTGCATGGTTATAGAAGAAATAATGCAATCAGGCTGATGCCAGCCAGCACTGAACACTCAGTTTTAAAATGAAATTATTCAGATGACTCTAAATTATACATATTTTTACTAAAAACATTTGTGGTGATAGTGTTTTACTTCCTTCTCTCCACTTGCTACAATTCATGATTTTTTCTGTTTTCTGATTATGATTGTATGCATTGAAATGACCTGTGTTATATTATCCTTTGCAAAACCATTTTTGCCTTTTGTTTTTTGGAAGAGCAATTTCTCTTCCTTGTTTCTTACTTCTCTGTCTTTAGAGTATGTGACATGCAGGTGGGATTTAGTTCTGAATTTATGCAATCATATCCCGTTTAATATTCTTCTGTTGTGGATAACATCACTAAGAGATTAAAAACCTGGCTTCTAAGTGTACATGGGCAATTGCATTAATGGATGTCACTTGACTAAATGAAGAACAAAAGCTAATACATTCTATTGTATTTCACGTTTTGTTGGTGCTATCCTCAATGATAAACATGATAAGCACTCTACAAAGCTTTAGTAAAACATTTTTTAGCAGCTAAATTATCAGAGTAATAGTTCAGTTTCTTGCCTCTGAATCAAAGATGCATAGATCAGTTGTATCTGTGTTTTCTCTACTGCCTGCCCTCTGTGGTTACCATAGTGGTCTGCATTGCTGAATTTCCATTAAAAGCTTTGTTCAGACATTTAAAATTATTATTCTGTCTTAATTTTTCTTCGATTTTAGAGAATAAAATCACTTAGGAATCAAACAGATCTAGTCAAGGCTGTTCAGAAATGATCATTCCAGTGTTTCTGCTGAAAGCATAACCTTGCCAGGGCTTCATGCACATGATAGGTATACATGAGGTGGAAGATATACCTGTACTTATACTTGCATGTTTTTGAATGTACATTGTGCTCTTTGAAAAAAGAGAAATGCAAATTATTGCTTCTTATTAAAAAGCTTTTTCTTCCACTTGAAACCACAGTGGTTATGAAGCAGGTACTATGGAGGTTATATAATGACTGAACAGTCATCAGGTACCTCTCTTCTGGTGCAGAAACATTCAGGCAACACAAAGAGCCTGCAGTGTTTAGGGGGGGAAAAAAGTCTTCATACTACCCAGATACACAGACTTTAATCAGAAGAAATATAACACTTTATTACTCTTTTTTTTAATAAATTTTCTCACTTTTGCACTTTAGAAAATGAAGAAGTCAAAGAAACCACTTTACGAGAGCTTAAAATGCTTCGCACTTTAAAACAGGAGAACATAGTGGAGCTGAAGGAAGCCTTCAGAAGAAGAGGAAAATTATACTTAGTTTTTGAATATGTGGAAAAAGTGAGTTGAGTTTGTACTGTCTTTACCACAATTAAATCATCAGCTTAATGGAAAAGTCTTTAAAACAACTATAGTTTTAAATATGAAACTATTGTCATCTGTAGAGTGGAACAGCAGAAAAACTGATACAATCTGAATTGTTGTAATTAGGCATTCACAGTGACAATACAGTACTGATAACTTTATTATTGTTTTTACATTATTTACATCATTTGTTAGTCTTCAAAACAAAAAGTTATTCCACATGTGAACAGAAACATGAACAAGTTGCGTAAGCTGGAATACTGAATTTTAGTTATTTATGTGAAGAAAATGTTTCATCCAAATACTTCATTTTAATTGTAAAGTTGATTCACTGTCATGTGTTATGTTGGGTAATGAATTCAGACATCGTCTTTCAAAACAAGATCATAGGATTTTGACCTTGGAATCTGTGGCAACTTTCTCCATCTCTGCCTGTTAAAAATACAATTTCTGTTTGTATATTTCTGTAACAAGTCCACTATCAATAGTTGCTTAGAGGGATTTGGCAAAGATCGTTGTAATTATTTCCAATCCTGACCTCATTTGAAATGATCCCAAAATGTTCTTGGATTGGCCTACTATTGCCAAGCATCCTGGTCTGTTTCTAGGGAGAAACAACCTAGAACAGATCGGTCTTACATTAGTTTTGCAAGCTTTGCAATGGTGGTAGACCTTACCCTTCTATCTTAACTATCAAGGAAATAATTTGATGGTATATTTAGATACACAAAGTAAAAGTAAACACAGGCTTAAATGTATGTATTTATGTAGCTTTCAGGAGGTATCATTCCCTTGATCCAGATTTTCATTTAATATCCTGCCAGTGTGATTCTGTAGTATAGCTGAGTGCTATTCCTTTTCAATCAGTTCATTTCAGTCTTGTGTAAATGGTTCCTTCCTGTAAATACTTTACAATTTACTATGTGGTATAACTTCATTGTATAACGTGAGATGACTTGTTTTAGGCCACAGCTAGGCAGAAGACAGTTTTGTGTTTCACCAGATTAGCAATTCATGACATGGTAGATCTTATTTAGCCATGACATCCAAAGAGTGATTTGTTTTATCCATATTCCTTGTGATCCAGATACGTGGCATGTGTTTGATCACTCACCAACTAGTATATATATTTAATTTGGTGCTGTAGTTGAATTAACTAGGCTCACACTACTAGTGGATTGAAAGAACACAACAATAAAAGACACCTAAATGCATAATAAGAGCATATTTCAAAAAATGTTAATAGAGGTAAATACACCAGGCTGCAATATCTAACATTATCAAATTGGAGTAAAGGAATATAATGATAAAGACGGACATCATGTGCCTAACGTCATTTCTGTTATACTGCCATTTCCACATTATAAAGGTGATCTTTCATATCAACTTTGAGGTCCATGAATGTTTTGCGTTTTCAGATGTGTCAGGTAATTTCCACAGGCACTCCTAAATGTATGTTGTTCAAATCTAAGGACCAGGAAGATTTCTGTATTTTCAAATGAGCAAGAGTAGATAAATTAAATAAAATCCGGTACAATAGTCCTGTTTTTGTTTTAACTGGTGATTAAAAAATGTATTATTTACAGAACCTTAGCCCTGCAATGCTCAGTTCCAGATTACTGAAATTCACATTTAGTCTAATCTTTTTTATCTATTTCCCTTAGTGTTTTCATGTAGGGTCTCACTGTGGTGATGCTACTGTTTTCGTTCATATTTATAACACTAATTTCTTGATTGACTTATCCAGAACTACAGGCCACTGTGTAGATGAGAATCTAACTAAAATCAGTACAGTTCCTTAACAGAAAATTTCTTTTCTGAGATCTTTGCTGCATTTCTAAGGAAACTTGCTTGGAAGCACATAAGTTCCAGTATTTATTCATAGATTGCAAAACTCAGAAATACTTCCAAATATTTTCAAAGTCTCCTCTTGTTTTGTCTTATACTTATGTTCATTAAAATATCTTCCAAGAAAAATCTCAAATGTTATTACACGGCTGTAGAAAACATTTGTCAGAGATAAATTTATTTTAGATGAAAAACTCTGTTCAAATGCTTAAATTCTTAATACAATGAGTTGTGGAAGATGATATAGCCAAAGTACTTATTTCCATTTCAGTATTCAGTAAATAAGATTCCTTTTGTTTTCAAGTTGGCTGCTGCTGCCCATTATTCATTCAATTAAGAGTACAAACTCCATTGTACTTGCAATTGTGAAAAAAATCAGAGATAATGGAAATCTAAATATCCTTTCAGTTTTTCCTGTTCATCACCAGTTAAAACAATCCATTTAATTTTTAGCTAAGTACATCCATAAAAAGTTAATGTGGACATAGGACTACAGTAACTAAGATAATCTAAGGTTTATACAGCAGGTGTGTATCTGTAGGATATTCCATAGATTACTATTGATGTCCCCCTGAGGCATTTTTACCTCTGTTACCTCATTAGCACTAATGTGTTGCTTTAGGTATACCCATTCATGTATAGGCATGGGCTGTGATTAGTCACAGCCCAGTATGTGAAAGACATAGAACTAGCTTAACCATTAAGAAAACACTATGTTAAGGTGTAGTAGGACATTTACAAAATGTTGTACTTAATTAGTTTTTCACACAACCCCAGTAAACTGCTGGAGCAACTTTCTGGACCAACTTTTTGTATGGAAATGACTGTTTAGAATTTTTAAGTGGGTTGATGACAGCCTTTTAAGGAATTGTGGTAATTGTTTTCACAAATGCTTTTTTAGAATGAAATTAGCTAGTACTATGTTTATGATTAAAATACACTCCCTAAATGTTAAGCTTTTTTTTTTTTCATAGCCAGACTTGGTGGTGTAACTGTTGCTTCAGAAGGCTGAAAATGGGTTATGTTCAAACTACTAAAATATAACTTTTAAATAATGTCTTTTGAACATTTAGAATATGCTTGAATTGCTAGAAGAAATGCCAAATGGAGTTCCACCAGAAAAAGTGAAAAGTTATATCTACCAGCTAATTAAAGCAATTCATTGGTGTCATAAGAATGATATCGTTCATAGAGGTGAGTGCGTAGTTCTGCACATGGGGATAAGCTCTGGAAAGAGTTTACTTTCTACAGGGAAAGATGTTACAGCTAGAAGGAATTTGCATTTAACATAAATATAAGCAATTACTCTTTGTCAACAACTAAACAATCTGTGAATTTAGCTGAGTATTAAGCCTGCAACATGACTTCAAATTTCTGTAGAACTAAATTCATCTACGTATAAACTTGCTGCCCACTGTCTTTGGCGTACAAGTAAAGATTGTGTTAAATGCACAGTGGAGTAAAACTGGAGTACAAACATTGCCAAAGGAAAAGGAATTCTTAAACATTTCTGAGAACTCGATTATTTCACTTCTGAATCTGATAAAATATTAGCAGAAAAGTAACCCAGAACAAACTTGGTTTTTTTTGTTTTACTTCTGCTAAAGGCATATCTTCCCAGCTTCTGTGAGTTCAGCTCCCTCTAAATTTTAAGCAATTACAGTACTTGCTTTGTTTGATTTTTATCTGGTTTTATGTATTTTATCCTTATTTAATAAAATTGTATTTTGCTTTATGGCTTTGCAAAAGTAACATTTCTAATGTTCCCAATAAATTAGAATTCTCCTACAATATACTATGTTAGTAGAGACTGATCAAAACATAGGCGAGAGTTTGACGTATTTTGTAAAGCAGTTTGAAAAAGTATTCCGTACACAGATACCACAGTATCCATATAGGAATAAGAAACAGGCTTAGAACTAGAAAACACACTCTTTATGTAGAAATGACAAGAAAGCACAACGCATTTTACCAGTTAACTGGGTAATTAAATGACAGGTTATTGTATGATCATGCAGCATGCACTATTCTGTGTTTTCTTTTGCTCTTTAGGTATGTCTCTAAGTACCTTTTATCTTTTCATGTTTTGTTGAGAAACACTTCACATGGCAGAAAATAAATTCTGCAAATCCACAAGTAGAACTGCTGGAAGCCTATTGAGCAATTGGTCCTGTAGTGCTTTATTTATGGTTGTATGAATGTATCTAAATATATTGCTATGAAATAATATTGTTGACAGAGCTCAAAATTAAATAGAGAAGTTAACAGCTGTCTTTTCTTTCTTTGTTATTTGATACTTTAGATATCAAACCAGAGAATCTCTTAATAAGCCACAATGATGTTCTCAAGTTGTGTGACTTTGGTAAGTTCAGTAGATAGACTTCTTGCCTTTTTAAAGAAAATCTCTTGGAATGGAGCATTACCTCATTCTCATGAAAGTTCTACGTTGCGTGCTGTTGAAGACTCTTTCTCATGGTCAGAACTGATAACTTATTTAGGCTTATGGCTAGCATTTTAATTTGAAATACCTATGCTCTTAATTTGTGTACTTTGTGAAATACCATCTTACTAAATCAAGAGAAATTCTGCATTTGTGGTCTCGTCTCGTGTTGTGCAAGGATTTACTAGTACTGTTATTGGCTCTCACGTGAGCACAGCGCAGGTGATGAGCTGATCAGAAAGCTGGCAGAACTGTGTATTTATCTAGCTTACGTATTTAAAAAAAGATTCCAGTTTCATTAAGGCATTTACCATTCTTATATGTTAACATACCTCTTACATTGTTAGGTGTATAGTTATAGATCATCCTCTGTTGTACAAATCAAAGATTGTGTCAACATACGATTAGTGACTGAATAGTTGAAGGGGTAGAGTCAGAGCTGTACATGTGCTGTTAACTTTGGTATTTCATGCCTTATCAAATTGTGTTTAGTGTCGGCTTTAAGGCTTCGAACAAGCAGCACCCAAGAACAAGACAAAATTGCCTATGTGAGTAATCCCCAGTAGACAGCAGGGTGGCGTGTATACTGTTCCAACAATCTCTATTTTTCTTCTAAATGCTACATAGAAACAGAATAAAACACTCTAAGTAGCTTACAGTTTGGATTCCAGTTCCACACACAGCTGCCCGAGGTCACTTTGAAAGCTGTCATTTCATACCCCTGCAATTTTGAATGAAAAGAGGAACCGTTCAAAAAACAAATAAATTGCAGTAGGTTTTTGGAAAAACAGAACAAACATTTGTTCTGAAAGTGCTGCTTTCAATCCTCTGAAGGCATTTTTGTTTAAACATTCAGAACCAGCAAGCATTCCAGGAAAAGCCTTGGAATATCCAGTCCATGTGAGTTCTTTGAATCAAGGGCGATTTATTTTGCAGCCCCTGGAAGTGCATAGATCTGACAGTGCATAACGTTGCTGGTTTCCAGAGCCTGTGGCTCCTTGGCCCTATCTCCCGCCAGGAGCCTACAGCTAGCCCTGCTGTGGCTGCCCTCCCCTGACTACTCTCTCCTCTCAGCATTCCCCATAGTCCCAGGCTCTGGCTGGCAGCGTGTGCATTGGGCATCTCTGCCTCTCAGAAAGCTTAACAAACAGTCAGCAAACAGCACTGCCCCATGACCAACATGTGCTCTGGTCAGGACTAACAGTGCCATGAATAGGAACACCTTATACCATGCTCCCTTCCTCCCTCCATCTTTGTCCTCCTGAGGGCAAGGCTCACCAGCAGAGTTGGCATTTGTGAGCAACCCTTTGTGCTCCTGAACTCCTGTCAGCAGGAATTCTAAAGAAAAAATTGAAAGCCATACAATCATGTTTGTTCTTGCCAAACATAGAGTTCTGCCAGTAGAGGTGATGTGCATAGTCCATAGGCTTGCTCACGTCGCATCTTCAAGCCAGATTGTATTTCTGCTGTTGGAAAAGAAATACAACTGCACAGGCATCCTGGTTTTGCTGTTCATGTGGATTTGTTTGAATTTTGCTTATAGTTTCAGACTTAGCTGAATTTAAAATGCAAAGCAACCCTTAATACTTGGGATCCATTTTACCTTTTAGCCTTACTGCTAACTGACATTATTAGTAGTTAGTAGCTTAAGTCATTACTATAAAAATATGTTTGCCACAGGAGTTTCTTGTACGTGTATAGATGAGGATGGAAAAATTTGTCTTTTAATATGACGTAACATGCTACCTGCCTAACTAGCTTGCTTCATTTTTTGGAGCACAAATACTAATTGCTTACAGTGCCACGTTCCTCATGATAACAACAACAACAAATAAAAAATATATACATCCGTCCCAATGCAGATTTGAAGTAATTGTGTGTTTTGGAATATCCCAGTGGACAAAACATTTTGAACAGAAAAATTTGGTAAGTTTTTAACAAGATAGTTCTTCATAATCCTTGTGCCATGTTCTGTACATATCGTACTAGAAAAAATGAGGTTGTGTGGTGCTTGCCTGGACACATGTTGTGTGGGCGTGATTTCTACCAATAGAAATGGGAAAAGAGAACAGCACAAAAGGCCAGTTATAACAGATGCATCTGAATTGTTGGAAATTGTTAAGCGTTCTGACTAGTATGCTTGCTTTTTCAAAACCAGGACTTCAAAATTACTTCTTTTAAAAATTTCTTTATCTCTCTATGATGCATAAGCATAAAAATCATGAAACGCGACTGGAAAAGACCTCAAGAAATTCTCTAGTTCTTCCACCCACTCAGAGAAATGATTAAGTATGTCTGTGTCATTCTTGACAGGCATTTGCTTAACTTACTCTTACGATCTCAGTAATCTCAGTCTTTAGACACCTAGTTCAGACCTTGCATGTCATTGGATAGTTGGACTAAATGATCTTTGAAGGTCCCTTTTAACTGAACGATTTGGTTAATGTTAGAATGCTTTACATTGTCTGATTAATTTTATCTTCTCTATAAGAAACAGGCAATCTTATGAACTGCTTTTTCCCCTCACACCTTCAGACTTGTAATCTGTCCTCCCCTTCTGAGTTGTTTGAAGTCCTTTTCGTGAAATGTCATCTTTTGCTTGTTTGTCCTTTTTGTGTTGAAATAATTTTGCAAGTTCTACTGCTTTCATAGTTGCTCTCACTCAAGTTACTTTCCATCTTCATGTTCTACTCTGTTCCTTCTCTCTGATAAGTTTGGTCAAGTCTTCTCCCTAATTACTTTCTCTTATTTTTGTGTCAAAAATTGTTCCAATTAGCACAATTTGGGGGTTGGATCAATGTTCTAGCTAGGCCACAGGATGAGCAATTCTGCTGTTAGAAAGCGTTATGCTTTCTTGAATTACCAATTCCACCTACTGTCTCTCAACATGGTAACAGAATCAGAGCAGTAGTGTATGTATAAAATGGTTTCCTACGTCACATGACAGTATGTAGGTGCAACTGAAGCCTGTGGTTTTTCCTTTTATGTCTTGACATAACTCCATTCTACGCTTAATCTATCAAAGTTGAGGCCTACTGATTCTTTCTTTTTTTCAGATTACGTTAGCTGCTGTTGATTCCCTATACACAGCAGCTGCTGACTGTGACCAGGTTCCAATGGAGTGGCCTGGAGGAAAGCTCTATCCTTGACTTGATTCCTTTAGTGTACCTGGGCTGGTGGACTTGTGCTGTACATTAGTAAATGAACTGTGTGATGTGATCATTTGTATCATGTGGCTTTTGTATCTTTCTCCTCTCTTTCAGGATGGGCTTTCCCATTGTTTGTTCTAGCTGTCCCATTTCTTCACGATGGCTCCTGATTTTCTTCTCGTGTTTAAAATCACAAATGAGAGAATTTCCATTGACAAGATTAATGAAATAATGTCATAATTTCAAACAGAAACAGGGCTGCCTAAGCAGTTCTAAATATAGTAATATTTAGAAATGTATCCAATCCCAATGTCCTCTTTAAGTAAATTAAAAAATAATAATTTCAAGTTTTTTAGTGGAATTCGTAATTTTTGGCAAAACTATAGGAACAAATGAAAAATGTTTTGGGATAAATTTGAAATATCTCTTCTTCACTGTGTATGCCTTTCTGTTTACTAACTTTTAAAAGGGAGAGGTGTATTAAAAGAAGTAACAGCTGTAACCTGTATCAGTAACAGCTTTATCATTACACTGGTAGTTTGAAAAAGCGGTCTCTGCACCCAGACATTTATTGCAAGTTTTTGTTAATTAGTGTAACCACAGAGCTCTAGGTTCTTTCATACCAATGCTGCCAAGTGAGACATTTTAGGAATACTGCAAATAAATCAATAAATAAATGACAGTTTTACAAGCATAGCTGTGTGGGAAAATAATTTTTTGGCAGCTTCTGCATGAGAGCTCAAAAATAAAGAAAAAATAATATAGCATTTATGTAGCACTTATTTTGGAAGTGAAATCATCCCTTATATCTCTGAAAGATCTTGAGCTTTTTATTCTTTCTTCATTGCACATGCAATAGTGGAAAGATTCCTGGTGATTTCACCGAAGTGAATTTTCTACTGATTTTTAGTGGCACATTCCAATTAAAGAAGCATTTTGAAAAATGTTGCTTCTGCTTTTCAGTCCCATAAATTTGTCTTAGTTTGAGCTCTAGGTCTGTAGCAGAGTCTTGCTGCTGAAAGCTGTCAGAACTCAGTCTCTATGTATTTGATAGTTAGGTGCTTGATACTTTGCTGAAACGGTGTTAGCAGCTGCCCTAGTGTACTAGAAGAACTAGATGAAGAATCTAGTGGTATCGTTACTTTGGTGTTAGCTTTTGATAAATGGAGAAAAATGAAAACAAAATATAGTGCATTCCTACTTCTGTGTTTTCTAGTATATGCATTCTTCTCTCTGTTGGTCTTACTAATTGTTCTTTCTTAAGACAGAAGTTAAGTTTTGGTGTAACTGCAAATAACTCAGCAGTTTTTTGATTCTTAAGAAAATTATGTGGAGGAGGAAGTTAATTTGGACTTGTTTTCTGATCCTAATTCACTGCGAGTTTGTTATGAATATGATGCTAAAACAGGTGGGAAGCTGACACTTGTGGAGTGACTTAAATCATAGAATCATTAAAGCTGGAAAAGATCTCTAAGGTCATCTAGTCCAGCTATCAGCCCATCAGCACCATGCCTGCTGAACTATCCCTACGTGTCACATCTACACATTTCTTGAACATCTCCAGGGATGGTGACTGTACCACCTCCCTGAGCAGCCTGTGCCTCACTGCTCTTTCTGGGAAGAAATTTTTCCTAATATCCAACCTGAAGCTCCCTTAGCGCAGTTTGAGGCAGTGAACTCCTATCTGGTTGCTTGTTACTTGGAAGAAGAGACTGACCCCACCTCACTACGACTTCCTTTCAGACAGTTGTAGATAGTGATAAGGTCTCCCCTGAATCTCCTGTTCTCCAGACTAAATAATCCCAGTTCCCTCAGCTGCTCCTCATAAGACTTGCGCTCTGGATGCTTTACCAGCTTTATTGCCCCTCACTGAAGATACCCCCACACTTCAATGTCTTTCTTGTAGTGAGGGGCCCAGAACTGAAGACAGTACTTGAGGTGCGGCCTCACCAGGTCTGAGTACAGGAAGATGATCACTTTCCTAGTCCTGCTGAATACGCTATTCCTGATACAAGCCAGGATGCCATTGACCTTCTTGGTCACCTGGGTGCTCATGTTCAGACAGCTATCAACTAATACCTCCAGATTCTTTTGTTCCTCACAGCTTTCCAGCCATTCTGCCTTGAGGCTGTAGCTTGCGTGGGATTGTTGTGGCTGAAGTGCAGGACCTAGCAATAGGTCTTGTTGAACGTCATACAACTAGCCTCGGTCCATCAAGTCAACCTATCTATATCCCTGTATAAAGCCTTCCTACCTTCAAGCAGGTTGACACTTCCTCCTAGCTTGGTATCATCTACAAACTTAATGGGGGTGCACTCAATTGACTTGTCCAGATAATAAAGATATTAAACGGGACTGGCCCCAATACTGACCACTGGGGAACATAACTTGTGAACAGCTTCTCTAAGAGAATGCTGTGGTAGGCAGTGTCAAAGGCTTTAATAAAGTCTTAGTAGACTATATCCACAAATGCATATATAAAACAATTTTGCTGGTCTTTGGTGGAGTGCTGCCTTTTATAAGTTTAGAGAGATGGCCCCATTCCTTGCTGAGTCAGGGAGGGAGTGTCCTTCCATGAGAATAATACCAACTGAAAAAAATGGAATTCAGTGAGACTGTGGTAGTTAAGATCAGTGACTAAAGTGTCTACTCTCCATGCGAGTGTTAAGTTTCTGTTGTTATGAATCCTCTTCTGCAAATAGCTTTTCATAGTGAAATTTAGTGGCAGTTGTTCAATAGCTTGTATGGCATACTGGCAAGTACTTTCTTTAGTCTGTTCTATTATGGTGAAGTAGCAAGGATAATGGTAAAACACCATAGGTTTCTGAGGACAGTATACAAGTGAAATAGTCATTACTGCAGACATACTGACTTTCACTGTTGTATCTATGAAAGGTTACATTTCAGTAAATGAGCAGTCCTTGCAGACATTCTGCACTGGGGTTTGTAAACAATTTACTTCTGTTTAAGTAGGTATGACTTCTTACCGCCAAAATCACTGATGATGTGCACATTTTATTTAAAATGGAATATAATCTTTCCCACTGTTCCTTTGACAGGCTTTGCCCGTAATCTTTCTGAAGGAAGCAATGCTAATTATACAGAATATGTGGCAACCAGGTGGTACCGCTCACCTGAACTCTTGCTTGGGTAAGTATAGTTTGTGAAACAGCCATGAGAAATCTTGATTCTTTGCATTTTCTCAAGCACCTTTTGTAAAATTTGTCAATGGAGAACTGTAGTTGATTTAAAGGGAAGATTTCAAGAGAATTCTAGATCTTCATTTATACTTGCTCATTCGTTCCTATTAAGTCAGCATAAATCAGTAATATGTTTTCATCCATCTCGAGCTGAACAGTATTTAATTGACTAAGAGAAAACTGAATTATCACAAATGCCGAGGGAACAGCATGGAGCTGCATCAGGGGAGGGGCAGCTGGGGGTCAGGGAAAGGGTCTGCACCACAGGGCGGTGGGCACGGCCCCAAGTGCTGGAGTTCGGCACTCTCAGACATTGGGTTTGATTTTGGGTGGTGCTGAGTGGAGTCAGGGGTTGGACTCCATGATCCGTATTGGGTAGATTCCACCTCGTGATATTCTGTGTTTCTGTAACTAGTCAGGAAGAATTTGTTGAAGGAGGCTCTTTGAGCAATTTTAATAAAGTACTCAGAAGTTAGTGTGACATTGCCTATGGGAGAAGTAGTTGCATGAGGAGCAATTTAATTTCACTCTTTTATTAATCTGTAAAATTAGCCTTTTACTACTTCACAACGTTGAACTGCATGAACAAATTCACAGGGTGCAGAAGTGTAGAAGAGGAGACTAAAGTACCTGGAATGTACGGTTTGCAATCTTTCCGTTACTGTCAAGTTTTACAGCATCTTTTTCTAAATACATGAGCGTTCCAGTAAAATACAATTCTTGTATGTATAGCATATATGTATTTATATATGCGTATCCTATAAGTAAGGAATTGGCAGCCACAGGAGGAATCAGAAAAGGATTGCTAGGAGTCACTAAGATTCTTCAAGCAAAATGTTTGGTGCTGCTGCGAAACAAGTCTTTGTTTGAACCCTAGATTAACTCTGAACCAGGGAATACACATTTATTGAATAGGTAAGGCACTGAATAATAACTATTCTGTCAAGGAAGTCCTACAACTATTCCCAGAGCTGTGTTAATCTTAATCAAATTGAGATGTAGTTGTGTTGTTCTATGCAGAATAGTATGTTAAAGTTGCCAATAAAAGAAAATGCAAGGCTCAGTTTTCTATATTTTGCAGAAAACTGAATGATTAAATTTACAGCAAAGCGTGTGTCTAACATATGTGTACACACACACTTACTAGTTGGAAAGGAAACATCAGTCGTAGCCTTTACGTTGTTGCAGCATTTTACACTTTGTCTGTATTAGAAATTAGTGTTTTAGAGGAAAGACATGAAGAGCTTGGCAGACATGGCGTTTGTCTGGCCTGCAGTTTTCAGAGCTGTTTCATTAACAGAGGAAATGTAGCAGGAATCATTTCTGTGTGTAATGGACTAGATTTGATTAGTTTACAGAGGAAGGGGAGGGGTACATGTATTTCATGAATATGACTTTAACTTTGCTTGTGTGTGTTTTTAATGCCAAGTTTTTCTGGCACAACTTGATGTCTGTTTCTTGGCAATTCTGCTCTTATTTCACAGTCATCTTAGGGAAAGAGGGAAATCTCCTTCCCCTACTTTTTACCAAATCTTTATAACCGTATGTAATACTTCAGAGTCCCCAAAATTATTAAGCATTTATCTGTTATCAAACATATTTTTAATTTTTTAAATTTTAAAATGTATCGCAGGGATGTTTTTGGTTTTTTAATAGACCTCAAGTTTCATGAGTGGAAAGAAATAGGTAACTATTCACAGAATATCCTAAATTGACTCACTTTGAGGAGCCTCAGGTTCTATTTCTTCAGCATCCATGCCTTTGATTGAAAATTGCAGTAGTTCACTACCCTCTACTCCTCACACAAACATCTATTCTCTGTATTATGATTTTCTACCCTGTATGTGTGTGTATATATATCTTACAGACCATCTGCAAGCCCATCATTTCTTCTGACCCCACCACACAGCACTGGCTGCATGCAAAGAGACCACCTGCCTGAATTTTTTTCTCCAGATCCATGTGGCTTTGCTTCAGAACAGGAAATCCTTGCTTTGTGATGTTTTCATTGTCTTCACCTGTGTTTCTTAACTTACGAATAGTTTCAGGAATAGCTTCAGGGGCTTCTGTTTTCTCTCTAATCAAAACTTCACTGTAGGAAGGGTGAAACAAAGATTGCTTGTATTTCTATCCCCTCATAGGCCAGATCCAGTGTGTCTATCAATCTAATAAAAACAATGGAATAAAGCAATGTAGTGCAGAAATACAACACAGTCATTAACCTCTGGAGATTAAAAGAAGTTATTACTAGTTTAACTTTCATAACTACATCTTTATTAAAAAGGTTATTCTTGTATGTATGCTGTTGTTGTTGTTGTTTTAAAAAAAGGTAACTGAATCCTTGGGGATACCTAAGAATTCTTGTCCTGCCTTTTCAAGCAGCAATATGTCAAGCAATCCAGTGCAGAAACAGAGAACTTGGTATTTGAGATTGCTTCTTTAATGTCAGGTTTTATTTTTTCTGAGCTGTAAGGAAGCAGGCCATGGAAAACAGCCAGTAAATTAAAACAGCTTGGTAAGAAGATGGTATCAGTGAGTGAAAAACAATTTATGTTCACTTTTTAGAGCCCCATATGGGAAGGCTGTGGATATGTGGTCTGTGGGCTGCATTCTGGGTGAGCTGAGTGATGGACAGCCCTTGTTCCCAGGGGAGAGCGAGATTGACCAGCTCTTTACCATTCAGAAGGTGCTAGGCCCACTGCCAGCTGAGCAGATGAAGCTCTTCTACAGCAACCCACGCTTCCATGGACTGAGGGTAAGAGATAGCTTTGTTCTTTTCTTTTTATTAATTTACTCACACGATATTTACACTGTTGTTGTCATGAAGGTTATTTTCATTTAGAGTGTGTGCCATGTTTTCTGTTGTGTGTATTTTTGTGCAACCACAGGATATTTAGATCATGGAGTGTTCATAATTCAAAGTTAAATTCTAATTATACCAGTACTGGGAGGCATAAGTAAGTTCATTTTGCTGTTAAAAGCTGATTTTAAACAGATCTATTTCTTTAACTTTTCTTGTCTTGAATGTTAGCGAATGTGTCAAGCCTGAAGTTACTGTGCACTGTGAAGTTTAGTGGCACATTTGTATGTTTGAAGTGTGGAAAATTTGTGTCTTAAGTCTGCTGTGATGGCAAAACCTGAGCCTCGGATGCTGTTATGATGATAGGGGAGCTTTTTGCCTTTTTACTTGAATTCCTGAAGAATTAATGTAAGCCATATAAGTAAGAAAGCTGCTTGTTCCCATTTCAGGAGTTTGACAATGCCATGAATTAAACAGAAGCTCGCTAGTGTGGAGAAGCTGTTTAAAGTGGCAAAATGCCAGATAGAATATGTATATTTAAAAATAACAAAATAAACAAAAAAACTCAGTTGTCTTTAACAATGCCTGGTCAATGATTGTATTTGTGTTGTCTTGTTCCATTTTGGTTATCTCTTCTTTGTCTTTCTTTTTTTTTTTTTCCTTTAACAAATGCTGCTTACAGAATGTTATGATCTTGATGAATTATATGAAATTGTTAATATAAAATCCAATAAAGAGACATAACAATGTCTTAGGAGACCTGATCTGTGGTAAAGGTTGGAGATTGAAGTTTTACTCCATAAAAGAGAAAACAGAGAACGACAAAGAGGTGCACCTAGCTATCTTATAATGCATTAAAGTTTGCCCTAAATTATGATTAGCTGGTGATAATAGCAAAACAAATAGTTGGATTAAGGTTTTTGGTGAATTATTTTAGCTAAAACAGTAGTTAATTCATAAGATTCTTTGATGAAGCTTGCACACCCTTCATCACAGGATTTTATAAAACAGTAACACAACTGTTGCCAAGGTAATGTATGTTTTTGATCCTGCTTAGAAAAGGGCTGTAAAGGATTTTGTTTTTAAAAAATTATATCTTCTAAAGCAGTGCTTCACAAGCTGCAAGCTAAATAAAATATTCTCTTTTCAGCATTATTTTACAAGAATTCTAGTTGTACAGTGTAATCTTACTTGCCTAAATGCTGTGCAATGTCTTAGGATGAAAATGAAGTATCTTTGTTATGTAGCTTTACAGTAAGGTAATTCAAGAAGACAGCATGGACCTAATGTGATTAGCTCAGGGTTGAGTGTCTTGAGTGTCTGTTCATATCCTGGATTAATGTTTTATTACTTGGCCTCAGACATATCGCTGCCTTTTCATTCCCATCTGCAAAGTCAGGGTAACCTAATGATAACAACAGTGAAGCGACGGTACGCCTTCTAAAAGAGAGTACTTTTGGAATACTGAAGTCTGAATAATGACTTCAATATGAAAAATACTACAAAAAAGTTGATTCAGAATATGATTTTTGTTACTTAATTGAAAAAAATATTCCATGTTTTAAGGCAACATTTCAAGTACAGGCGAGTTTTTTTTTTAATAATAGCACTTAATAGTGGAAGATGCTCAGTTGCAGCGAATAGAAGCAATGCTGTGATCATGCAGATTATTATTTACAAGCTGGCACTGGGTGTTCACATGATGAAAACTAGTCCTTCAATGGAAATGTTTATCCACGTGATTATCTATCAGCTTTATGAATCTCTCTCATAACTGTAAGTACTGCCACATTGTAGCACATGATTTAAAAAATTCTTATTCAAATACTCCAGCTCTGCATGCACAGGTGTAAAGATGCCACATTTGCATACTTCATCTTCCTGCTTATTTCCTCCAGTCGTGCATATACACACTGTTTTCATCACTTTCTGAGGATTAGGTAGTAGTTAGTTATATCTCTTCAGTCTGTTTGAGGAAGCAAACATCCATGCTATGTTGAAGACCCAAGAAAATAATCTTGCATTGGAAAGAATTTACAGGCTCATATGTGTATGGAAATGTGAGTGGTAATGTGGAGCTGTAGTATTATTCTACGAGTTAGTTACAAATATGATGGAGGACATGAACAAACCCAGTGAATGGCAATCACACTGCATGGCAAACACACTGCATGTCTTTGGCACATTTTCATGTTTCTCTGCTCATTCCAGAAGTAAAATCTGATTTATAATGTTCATTCTATGCGAGTACAGAAATATTTTGCCCACGTGGATAGACTGAAGAGCAGGGTTTGTTTTACTTAGAAGAATACTGCACTTAAAATAAAATAGTGCCTTAAAACAAGTTAGTGCCTCCTGAAAATCTATTTTCTTTATGTAAACTAGGGGAGGAAGAATGGAAGGCTTGGTTCACCTAGGCTGCTATCTAAGATCAACAAGGCAGGCTTGGACTTAAAAGTAAATAATTAAAATAAACTTTTCTGTAATTAAGAAACCACTTTAAAAGAAAGTAAAGTAAAAAGAAAAATACAGAGCCTATTTAGGAACAAGCACATTCAAACTAATGTTCTTTCATTTTCCTTCAAAGCTCACATAGTATAATTTATGAAAAGTAATGCCAGTACAAACAAAGGATTGCACTTCATAGTGGTCTAACATTTACATACTTGCAGTGCATGTACAATGCATTCTGCTTCCAAACAAAATACATTTTTGGAAGTGGATACATGTAATGCTGGATTACTCTTCAAAGAAGGGATTTGAAGTCATACTCTGAGGAAGGTGTACCTGTAAATATATGTACCTGGCTGTAAGGATCTTTTAAACATGCAGAAATGGGTGTAAAGGAATAAAAATGTTTAAGACTTCTTGCTCATTGATAGTTCAGACCAAATGTATAGCTGTTGTGTGTTTTTGTACTGTGGCAAATTTCTGTATAGAACATTTTTTCAATCTTCGTATTTGTTGGGGTTTTTCTGTTGTTGTTTCTGTTGTCTTAATCACTGACCCAGATTTTGTGGTTATCTTACATTTTCAGCGATTTTAGATATACCTCAATATTTTATGTGGGTATGTTTTATGTATGACTTGAGTCCATTTGGACATTAAGCAATGGCTTTTTATGTATTGGGGATGTGATTGCCAGTGCATATTCCCTGTTGTCAGTACTCTAGCTTTGATGTGTTAACTTAAGAGGGCTTTTTAGAACACTCATAGTTAAGATGTGGATGGGATCAAGCCAGGCTGCAACTGAAGCACTTGAATACTATTGGGCAAATACCACAACTGGAACAAATACCACAACTGGAACAGGAACTGCAAATGAAGTATCTGGATCTCAGCTGCATTGTTTTGGATGAACTGTAATTAATACCAATCAGCTGTCTCGCTGTTTGGCTTAGTTTTTCCTGAAGTTTCCCTGGCATTCAAAAGTGCAGTTTTCTCTAAAAACAGCATAAGTTGCAAAAATGAAGGTTTTTTGGTTTTTTTTTTTGGTGCTCATCTTGGAAATCCTGCCTTAATTTCTAATTCTGAAAATACTGGAACATTTGTGTTTAGCTTTTAAATTTGAAGTTACTTCACCGAAATCAGTTTACCTGTTTGATGTCAGTTCCATGCACGCCATAATCTGGAATTGGATCTCTGATGCCTGTTTTTTCTAGCTCATCGTATTTGATGTTATTTTACAACGTAGATATACTGAGTAGATTTTCTTTCATTTGATTAAAAAAAGAAAGGCTGTTTTCGTTTCATTTGACTACAGCCTTGTTTACAAAGCAAACAACACAAAACAAAAAAAAAATCCTGTGCATTGTATTTTTTTTTTTTCTTCCTTGAATCTTTCCTTCCTGCTTTTCTTTCTAGGTGGTTAGGACTGGCTTCAAGTACTGCCTGGTTTTGTCAAGTCTATAGTTGACCAAAACTGTCCCTGAGCAGAGCACACTTCATGACGTTGCCAATTCATTCCTACTACAACGTGATCGCAGGAGTAATCCCAAACCTTTCTGCATAGTTGCTATTCCATTTTTGTGAGGTTTTTTCACTTGTAAAGATTTTGGAATTGTCAATCAATCTTTGGTATTTAATTATTTCTACGTTCACCCAGAAGCAAAATTATCTAATAACCATTTCTAAATTCTTTTCTTGGGTAGATGTTACCTATGTTATTTCTGAATCTATCTTAATGCACCCACCTCATGTCAATCATAGTGCCACAAACACATTTATAGATCTAAGTTAATGACTTGTCAATTGAGAGAGGTTCCTTGGCTGCCCTACTAATCAAAAATACTTTCTTTGGTTGTCTAGATTCGTGTCATACACCAGCAGTTATTTCTTTCATCATGTTTTGTAATGTTTCAGAAATTATGAACTGTTTTCAATTAGGTTACATGCCTTTATTCACTGTATAGTTTGTATTTTATTAATGTATTAATCTATACCTCATTTGCATTCTCAATATATTTTTATGGTGTATTACTTTGACAGTTTCCTGCAGTCAATCATCCACAATCTTTAGAGAGAAGATACTTGGGAATTTTAAGTGGTGTTTTGCTCGATCTTATGAAGGTAAAAAAATATGTTTATTTTCTCTCTGTAATATAAAGGGAAAGATGTCACTTCCTTAACAGAGTGCGTTTTAGAAGTACTTGTGAATCTCCTTTTGAGATGTTTTGATATCACCACCATCTATAGTCAGGCTTGATACTTCTTAGGAAAATATCCCTTGCAAATGCCAGGAGAATCTGTCCAAACTTGTCTGGTTTGATAAGCAATGTATATTCCAGACAAAAGAACTGCCATCGTTTGTGTCAGCATGCATACCGACAACCATTCAGATGCACAGGCCACCTTACTAATGCAGGAGGATGAACTCTCAACCTGTGATAAATCTAGATAAATCCACAGTGAATGAAGATTAGATTAACCTGAGTTGTTATTGTTCATTACTGGATAAGCATGAGGATATGGACAGTAGATGCACAGTAAACTTTTTGCCTGTCTGAGGTCTTAATGTAGTTGTTACCACTCACCTCTACAAAGCACATTATTTAAGTTGCTCTTCAGTCCTGTTTTGAAACATACCAGCTAGTTCCCCGTGGCCAGGCTAGGATATAGTTCTGAGTTTCTTGCAGTGGTCCAGGAAAAGCCTGCTTTCCTCAGAATGGCTGAACAATGTCAAAATTTCACTATGGTGAGCTGTAGTACAATCCTTCTGTTTTTTCAGCCACAGGAAACTGAAGGAGATTCACAGTGACAAAAATTCTGTTTAGAATAAATGTATTATATTTTCTAGTTCACATAAACTTTTTTTTTTTCCCCAGCACTATAATTAACTGTAACTCAAGCTGTAGTAGCACATATTGCTCAACTGCCATTTCAAGATGGTTTCTCCTAACATAACACATGCTGGGGATTGCTTTTTTTTTTTCATTTTACACTAATTTTATATGTTATATAGCAATGTCTTTTGGGTTCTTCTGATGTGATATAAAAATTGAAATTGCAAAATGAAGCATCAAATGTTAAGGAAACAGATTTCTAAATAATCCCTTTTTTTTTTTTTTTTTTTTTATTTTAATTCATGAAATTCTTTTAAACTTTTTTGTCCGAATTACTCTATGTAAGGTGAGAAAAGGTCAGGGATCCTGTAGAGGGGCTATTTTGTTTGATCTACATTACACAGTTGAGAAGTTGAAACATTGTTAAAGAATGAGCAGAAAACTTAGAATAAAAGAACAGAAAGCACCTGTGGTTAAGTTGCATGCTGCAAACGCTCTACATATTTTGCTGTGTGCTTTTCTCTTCCCCAGACACTGGACAGTCTGGCAATTATTCACAGTTGCTATGTTCCTTATTATCTGCATTCCCAAGGAGCTCAGTTCTGATTACTAGATTACTGAATAATCCATGCCCCAATTTATTTCAGCTAGCACTGACATATGTATCTCTAGATCTGTATATATCAACATTTAGAGAGCATTTCTGGACTAGATTAATGAAGAGTCATTCATTTGCTGCTGTTGCTTTGCTGCTCCTCTCTTCACAAATCATGTTATTTTGCAAGCATGCACTTGGAAATTTGAATATGATGACTTGGGAGAAAAACAAGTTGAATATTTTATGCTTATGCATATAATCTGTCATTCAGTTATCTCCTTTGTTCATCAGCAGACCTTTTTTTTTTTTTTTCTCTCTGGGCTTCCATTTTCTGCTAGAATCCCTGAATAATGCATATATGTTTCACGCTTGCTTTAACTGTAGTTGGTCTTCAGCCTTCCTTATGTCATCCATTATACCGAAGCAGTGTGTTTATGCTCTTTCTGTGTTGTCCTTGGCTTGATTTCTTACACATCGCCTATTTTGAGTTTTTCTTCATTAAAAAACTCCCTATTTTGTCAAGCTGAGCATGCTTGACATTTTGCAATGTGATGCCCAGTGAGATGCTTTGTTCCTGCACTCAGGAAGTTTTCTTGGACAGCTGTCTTCAGATGGCAGTTTTTCAGGAGATTGTCTTGGAATCCCCCTACAGAAGTCAAAGTCTGCAATCTTAAAGTTGTGGGTTCTATCACTGATGCTTAACTGTCTCACCCTTCATTTGAATCCTAGTGGTAAACCCCTCAGGGTTGTTACATCTCAGACTGTCTTCTGTGATCAGATTAGCCTCCAGTACTTTACTGTCAGTGAACAGCAAGTCAAGTAAAGTGAAGGCCAACTAACTCTTGTTTGGTTTGCCTCTCCAGCAGTTAAATTAGAAAATGCTACCAACGTAGTCTGGAAGTCTCCTGAGTAGTTGAAATCTGCTGTGAGGATGAGGAGCTATATTCTGCTTCTTGTTGTAGGAGGAGTGATCCTCTTTATCTTAGATGTGTAGGTGATAGCAAATCCCTGCCGTAACACCACAAATATTGGTTTTCCCTTCTAACACTGACCCAGATTCTGAGTGGGTATACCTTTAGTCTCGTGCTGTCACTCGGTACAAATTAGGAACCAGTTTAGTTGCAGTGCCACTCCTCTTCTTCACTACCTCCTAGCTTCTGATGCCAGCCACACCCATAAGTGACCATGACCCAGCCATCAGCCTTGTTCGCCACCACTTCTCTGTGATTCCAGTCAGTTTCTGAGCCCTATGACTGCCTATCGGCTTTAGTTTTCCTTGCTTGTGCTCCAGCTTCTGCAAGTTAGTTTACAAGGCACTTGAAGTCAGCCTATGATCATCCATAAATGGGCCACTTGTATCGCAGTAGTGATGAGTGCCACAAAGAAGTAAGGAAAGAAGAAATGAATCGTTCAGTACACAGCTTGTCACTTGAGAAAGGCAGATACTGCATACTGTATGACTGAGCTGCACAGGAATGCCAAACACTTTGGTGTGCAGGGATCCTGTGCAGGGAAAACTAGTTTGTGGTCAAGTGGATGAATATTATACTAATGCATATACAGATAGCCTTTGCGCGTGTGTGCACACAGAGTTATTCTCTATTCAAGCAATACAGCCCTTAAAAAAGAGCTGTTCTTTTTATTCAATGGCCATTCAAACTTTCATCCTTGCTGACGGCCACGCATCCAAGATGTGTTACATGTGGTCCCATTTCTGCAAGGAAACATTAAAAGTTATCAAAATCAGCGAATCGTTTTTTGATTTTGTGATTAGGTGTTCTCTGTGTGTCAGAAAAGTCAGTATGTTCAGAATCGCAGCTGATCTAATGGAATCATAAGGCACATGTTATTCTGAGTACATTGTAAACAGTTTAGGTGATCCTTTAAAAACATGAATGAACTTGAACCTTTACTGAAATAAAAACCAACTCACATTTGTATATGTTTTTAAAAAATTATAAACTGTGAAGGAATTTTTGAACATTTAATACTGCTCGTGTATGCATGTTCTTTCTGTTAAGCCTGTTTCGTTGGCAGTATTATAGTAACGGTAATTCAATACTCTTTGTTTTAGTAATGTTTTATAGTATGTCCTGAAAAGTATCTTTAAAATCACATCTTTTTAACATCTATATATATATATATATATATATATATAGGTACATGTATAGTTTTCCATTTACATCTTTTTTTGTTTTAAACATGTTAAGCGCAAATTTATAACCGTGTGAGTATGTTCCCTTTTGTTCCTTAGAATATAATACTTCTGAAAGTCTTCGTTTTGTATCATGTGTATTTAAATGCAGTATGAAATTATTCTGGTACCTGCATGTAATCACAGATGGTCTGGAGATTAAAAAGCTATTCCATTAACGTTCTTTATTTTACTTTATTGTTGTTGACACAAATACGGATAGTAACATTTAAACTTTCGGATGTTTTCCAAAGAACTTACTGAAGTTAGATCCAGCAGACAGATACTTGACAGAACAATGTTTGAACCATCCTTCATTTCAAACACAAAGACTCTTGGATCGCTGTGGAAGCTCACCTTCACGGTCAGCTAAAAGAAAGCCTTACCACGTCGACAGCAACACATTATCTAACAGGTAAACGTAGTCGTTTGACCCTTAAACACTGATATTGTCTGTGTTAATGAGTAAGTTGCAACAGTGCTTACACAGAATATTATCTTCAAGAAAATTAGTTATTTTGTAGCTTAAGTACATTGCAATGTATATGCAGTTCCATGCTGCCTCACTGAACAGAGAAGGCAGACATAGTTTTATTATTACAGTTATTCAAGCTGAAATTTTTTGTTAGCTATATTCATCAGGCTGAATGCATCTTGGGATTTAAAAAAAGAAAAAAAAGTAAAAGCTTTTTCTCACATGACGATAAGAAAATAATTTGGGTTACTCATCTTAAAAAAGTTAGCTTCTTTTCTGAACAATAGCAAGAATTCTGTGGTTTGGAGGTGTCACTACAGAAAACAAAAATGCATTGATCATGCTCCACAGTAAGGATAAACAGAATTTTGTCTGCAATTGTGGTTATGAACTGAGTCTAGTCTACTTGAACTTAAAACAGGATGTATTTGCTCACTAACTCCTTTGTTGGACCCACATAGCTTGAGAGAAGCCACCTGATCTCAGTACGTCAACAAACCAGGTTTTCTGGTGGATAAAATACTGTAGTAGAAAGAGACTCATCGCATTCCTTTGACAAAAGCTTTCCTAAAGGCCATCCTCTGAAGTATGCAGAACTACAGTGTCTTTTAATCCTAGCCAGGTTTTTCTTTAGTTCTTCCAGTGAGATTTAAAAAACAGCATTCCTCACTTTAAAATTTGGGAACGTGACGTCTGTATCCTGCATGTTTTCTGAAATGGTTACTGAAATGTTTTGGCTGCTGCTATACATACTTACTGGTGCTGGTATTTCTTAATTTCTTGAAATTGTAATTGAGCGTATCATTAGATCACTGGAAGTGGGTAGTACAAAAATCCTTAATATGGAAATAACTAGCATTATCTGGTAATAGTTTCTAATAAGATCCACAAATGTACAAATTCATCAGTACTGTCAGCTCTTAGTTTACACCTCAGTAATATATCTGAGTTAGATGATGATAGAATTGATTTAAAAATAAGTACATTTACTCAACTTTAAGCCAGCTTATGTCCATCAAAGCTAATAAGCATAGCCACAGCACTGCTCAGTTGCAGCTGCACTGTTTCAGGGCCAAGATAGGCCCATGAGCAGATCTGCTTTTATTCTGTAGAATCTGAGTTCTGCAAAAGACGGTGTTCCTGTGGTATTCCTGACTTGGTGTTACAGAGCTCACCAGGCTGCACAGACCTTAAAATCAGTCCATCCAAATGGCTTTGACCAGCACAATAGCTTCTGTTCTCACTCTTCTGCCTCCACTCGCCTCAGACATACATTATGTAGCTTGCAGCATTGATTGGACCGGGCTTTTTGGCAGCACTGACATATTTGATTGTTCCACTTTAACTTTGATATGCTGGATGTGTTTAACAATTCCTTCAGTGGATCTACAGCTAATTTTCATAATAGTGCTTAGAGTAGTGATTACAAATGTAGTACAAATTGGTAAATATTTAAATACATATATTGGAAAGTTGGAATTTTTATGATTGGATCCTATATATTTCTTTTTTTTCCATTAGCAGGATCCTTTAACTAAAATTGAGTTGGTCCCTTAGGATATAACCAATGAAAAACAATATACTGACACTTGAAAATCTGTTATTGTAGTGGAGCTTCTGGTTCCTAGTTCACAGTTTCTGCAATGAGCAGAAGTTTTTGATCTTACTACTAATTTTGTGTTATAAAGTGGCAACTCCCATTTAAAGTGAGTGCACTTTTGTTGAAGTTACTAATATGTGAATATGTAATCTGGTATATTAATGCTTCTTTATGCATTTTAATGTAGAAATCAAGCCAGCAAAAGTTCTGCTTTGCAGTCACACCACAGATCAAACAGCAAGGATATACAGACACTAGGGGTTGGCGGGCCAAGAGAAGAAGGTCTTCCAGCAAATGAAAGCTTTTTAAATGGAAACCTTTCTGCAGCTGCACATAGCCCAATGCACGCGAAGAAATCAAGCAACCAGCCTGGATCTGGCAATAAAGATCTAGCCAACAATAACATGCCACATCTTCTTAGTCCAAAGGAGACAAAGGCAAAAACAGAATTTGATTTTAACGTGGACCCAAAAAGTTCTGAAGGTCCAGGCACAAAGTACCTGAAGTCTAACACCAGACCTCAGCAGAACCGGCACTCATTTATGGAAACGTCTCAGAGCAAAACTGGGACGCTGCAGCCCGGCGATAAGCATAGTCGCCACAGCTACATTGATACCATTCCACAGTCTTCTAAGAGTCCTTCGTATCGGACAAAGTCAAAGAGCCACGGGGTTCTGACAGACTCGAAATCCGTGGGCAACCTATCTGAGGCTAGGGCTCAAGCTGCAGAACCAAACAGCAGTCGCTATTTTCCATCCAGCTGCATGGACTTGAACTCTCCTACCAGTCCGACCGCTCCCCGCCATAGCGATAACAGAACTTTGCTCAGCCCTTCTGGGAGGAATAACCGCAGCGAGGGCACTCTGGACACCCGAAGACCTTCAACCAGGCACTCCAAAACAATGGAGGAGTTGAAACTGCCAGATCACATGGATGGAAGCCATTCCCACTCGCTCTCTGCTCCGCACGAATCTTTTTCCTATGGCCTAGGTTATACCAGTCCTTTCTCTTCACAACAGCGCCCTCATAGACACTCTATGTATGTGAGCCGGGACAGAGTGAGGTCAAAGGGCTCAGAGGGTGGCTTAAGCGTAGGGCAAGGGATGGCAGCCAGAGCAAACAGCCTGCAACTGTTATCTCCACAGGTGCAGCATAAGTCACTCACAAGGTCTGTTGGCTCTTCACGAGAAGACTGTACAGAAGATACTAATAGGGTTAGTTCAAAATATCACCTGTTATGGAAGACTTACCTTCCTCTCCTTATTTCATGTGGGGACAGTGTCCTGCTTTCTCTCTTCTGTTTCTTTGTTTGCTTAGTTATTCTTCTATGGTGCTGTAAGGCAAGGAATGTGAGACCAAAAAAACCAAAAAGACGCTAAGTAGTTGGAGTGCAAAATGAGACCACGTTAAAGCTAATAATGATTGAACTATGACAGCTATTTTTATAATGTACTGAAATGTGAGAACAGAAAAAATGTCAGTGAAGTTAACATTTAATTTGTAGTTCCTAGTCTGTTATGTTTTCTAATGTCATTTTTATTGTATTGGTTTTCCTTAATTAACCTTCTCGTTTGCGTTTTATTTAACTTTACTAGTATGCCTTTCTGTTTTGAATAGCAATCTTAAATTTTGAAGTGAGCTTTTTCACTTGTTTATAGCATGACATTATTGATGAAATGTCATGATTTGCTAGAGGGATATAAAAACTGCACTATTCCTCTTGATTAGTATGATAAATAACTGGAACAAGGTAGAGATTTTTTTCTGGGAGAAGCCACCAGTGAACTGAAGCCTTAGCAGTGCTATGGTGACTGTCATTACTTATCTTACGATATTTTGTTATGAGTATTACTTCATCAGTGTGGAGAAAGGGCCAGTTTCAGTGTTGATTTACTTTCCTAATACAATAGTTGTGAATTTTTTAAGGTTTTGCATAAGATGAATGTCCCCATATCCTTAGATTGCTGTGCCATTGATCCAAAACATGAATGTAAATAACATTAGCATTTGGTTTTTTTAATACACGTTTATGTCATAAAGTGACTTCAAAATTCTTGTTCAGTTTTGTTGACAAACTGCAGAAAGTCAGATCTACATATATTATTGAAAGTCTAAAAATGATAGTGAGAAAGACTAAAAACCTCAGCCTCTTCAGTTTACATAATAAATACACATAGTAGACTTGTATGCAATCATAAAAAAAGAGTTTTCACGTACTGGATGGCTCTTCAACAGAAGAAAGCATAGACAAGGCATTTTTATATATTTAAAAGCACGTTACTAATACATTATTTTTGTATTCAGTATGTCTCTTCTGTTCAGAATTATGTGAATTATTTGTTATAAGAAGAAAAAAATCTCATAAAAGAAGAGAATTTAAAGAAAAATGGTTACTTAGAAGGAATTACAGAAGCTCTGCTTTAAAATAAGATTTTATTTCTTGTGCTTAGTCATTTTTTTCTCTCTCTCATTTCAGTCGAATTAAATGTTACTTTTCTTCACAGTATTACTGTAGAAAGGCAGTAATAGCAACATTTGACATTTTGATAATAAAAGCTGACGCTGCCTTGTATTCTTTAATATTTGGATCTTTTTCTGAATTATTTAACAGATATTAAATTGATAATTAATTCTAATTTTAATTCCTATTATCAGATCATTCTTTGTCTTTTGACAGCTACTTGAAAAACTTTATTTCAATTAGAAAAATGGTTATACATCCTAATGCTTATGGTTTTGTTCATTGTGGTTTGCTTTGGAATGTCTAATCATTTGTAAAGAATTCACCTTTATCTTTTTTGGTCAGTGGTTTTTAAACTTAAGTCTTCAATTCATTGTTTTAAGGCCATATTTCAACCAGCAGAAGCCTGAAGGGAAAAATACTCTTTTGAAATATATGGCAAGTCTGTACGTTTGCAAAGCGTTTTCGTCTGTTTTCCTTCTTTTTCACTATTTCCGATCACAAATCGGAATTAAAATTACAATATTTGTATGACTCTGATAGGAATTTCAGATAGGAATCCTTTCCTATCCCTTTTTCTTGCCACATGCTGTATTACAAATGAGAAAACTTCACTTTCTTCAGCCATAGTGAACTCAAAACTTCAGGAAAAATATAAAGGTTGTCAAAGAATCTGTATTATTTTCCTAGTAAATTTTTCCATTCAGTTCTACTGGTTTTCTCTGCTACTGTTGTCTCTCTGGGCTCATGTTTTGTGAAATGTCCTTACTTCCCTGTTTGTAGATTCCATTAAGCCACTAACAATTCATTTTAAAGAAAATCATTCTTTGTTCGCTAGGTTTAAATCTTACTTGCATTCGGTGCATTAAACTTTCCAAGTCTCAGTTTCAACAGTGTTTTCTTAAGGGCTCTTTTTAAGTTAAATGTACGCAAAGGGGTAGGCAGAATAAATTCAAGTACAAGTTGCTACTATTGTCTCATATTTATGACTTAAATGCTAACCAACAAAAAGTGCCTTAAGTCATAATTTAATCAAATTTATCAAACTCAAATTTTGCTGAAGCAATCTGTGATTTAAACCATTGTTTTAGTTGCATTTATCATCTTGGCACAGTTTTAGGAGTTACATTATTGATGGTAGTGAGTTCAGATCTTTATTAATTAAAGACAAAACAAATTTTGGAAATGTTTCCGGGTTTCCTGGGAGGTCTTAGAGTATTGAATTTTATCTGGTCCTTACTGCAGAAAGAGTCACAGCTTCTGGTTCATTTAAGAAAGGAATTAAGTCATATTTGGTGGCCAATTCCATGCATGTATGGTCGTTTCTGAGGGAGTACTTAAGTTTTTATTTGACGTACCGTCCAGGAAGTTTTTATTCAGAAACATAGATTAATTAGAGATGGTGATGTACTTTTGCTATCCTGGTGATGTACTTTTGCTATCCTGTCTGACCTACCTATTCAGCTTACATATTTCTTAGTTTTGGGATGCCTCTTAGTTTGTGAATAGTAGATTTTGTGACTGCTGGCTCCTGTAGGTACTACTGTGTAACAGCTGTTAAGAGATAGTGCTTTGGTGTTGCAATAATCACAAATTACATGCATTTCTTGTTTATTTTTTTAAAATTTGCCATTAGCAGAGTGACCAGATTCCATCAGAAACAAATTTAACAAGACCTCCAGTAAAAGATTCCTCCAGAGATGTTACAGCTGCATTTCATTCACGGCGAAAATCTGAGGTCTGAATCATGCTAAAGTCCTTAAAATTACAATTAAGAGGCAAAATTTTGTTAATGCCATTTTGGAAAAAGTGAATGGAACAACAAAACCAAATAATTATTGATTATGGGGTATGTGGTTTGAGACTGGCAGTTTTTCATAGCATGAAATGAAAACTGTCTGTAGTAAAATTCAGAGTTTATTCCTTATGTATGTTAGTTAAAAACACAGCCTTTCATTTTAAATAGCTGACTGTTCTCTTCTATAGGGTGGAGCATATCATGATCCACACACAGAAGATGGAGCATCTACTAAGGAAAATAGAATTCTGTATAATGAAGCTGTTCCCAGAAGAGTTGGCAGTTTTTACAGAGGTAATTTTATGGTGCATCTTTAAAAATTAAACAAGAATTTTAACATGGAATATAAATGAAGTAGTGGAAGTTGGTGCAGAGAACTAAGGTGAACAATTTAAAAAAAAACAATTGGAGAAAGAATTGTTACCACAATTTCAGATACTAGACTGACCTGCTCAGTTGTATGTAGTCATTGCATTAGTATTCAATTTGTGCAAAAAGTATTTTTGCATATTTAAAAGCATATTCAATGTAGTTCTTTGTAAACCAGAAGATAATTTATTAGGGAAAGTTGAACAAAATAAATGAAAATTGCTAGAGTGAACTCCTTATTTTTTTAAATATCAATTCGTACTTTTAATTCTTACTAATATTAAATCTGAACACCTTTCTACTTGTGACACACTGACATGCTGATTTGTCTTAGGTAATATGGTATATGGATCTTCCAGTGCTATTCATTCATTCGTTGAAACTTACATTTGTATCTTCTGTGCAGGTTTACTAAAATTCAGGGTTTCAACAAGTAAAAGCGTGGTTATGTAAGCCCAATTGAGAATAAACAATAAAGCAGGAGCATGTTAATGTACATAAGTACCTGTATATATACATGTGGGTGCATGTGCATGTATGTGCATACATGAATAGATACTGTTCTGGTATGGTACAATAAGGACAGTGATTTGTGAGCAGCTGTCTCATAGCTAAACCTCGGTAATCCCTTTGAGAAGAACAAGGATGACAAGCTAATTACTGTCCTATGAATATTAGGAGGCTTGTGGGGCTCCTCTGAACCTTAAGTAGGCACAATCAGCTAAAATTCGATTATGAGTCACCTAATAACCTTAAGTAGAGTTACCAGTCTCTCTCTGATCCTCTTCAGGTTGATCAATTGGCAGATGACCTGCTTTAGCCATGTTCAGTTCTGCCAATCCTTGTCAGTGTCCCATTGCAATTATTTAACTACATATAGCAAACAACCTTATTTTAATGCACAGACTTAACTGCTTCACTGGAGAAGTGGTATTATATTCAAAGTATACATGTATTCAAAGTATATGTAAAAGTTAATGAAAGAAAAACTTACTGTGGAACACCGTGACTTCCTATTGACTCAATGCTTAAGTATTGACTTCAAATAGAGGTTACTGGCATGTGTTTTTGTACTAGAAATTAATCAAAAATTAACAATTCAGTTTTGATAGTACAGTAGTGCTGCAACTAGTGTCTGATCAGTTTTAATCCACTGCATATATTTCTGATGTTATTTGTAATTCCGATATCAAATTTGTACTTTAGGTATGTATAGAATGTTTTCGAAAGTACAGAACTTTTGTTTAAAAAACATATTTGATTTTATCCCTTCATTTTTTATAAGTAATCTCTTACTCCTAGTTACATTAAATCTGATGTTTTTTTAAGACTAATGTTTTGTTTTGTACCTAAGGCTTGTGTTAAAACAAAGGGTGAGCTGTAGTGTTTTGTGTCTTTAATACCAGTAATCCAGCCTTTTATTCTATTTCCTGTTTTTAACTATCAGTCACACTTGCAGACGATGTTTAGAATATCTTACCAAGTTCTAGTGATGCCATCATTTTACAATATTACCTTGCAATTATTATAAAACAATGGCTTTCCAAACTGTAAAAGTTAAGAAGTACTTTTCTGTGCTTCTTACATAAAGCGCAACTGCCACTTCATTTGTTTTTTGTAGAAGAGGTAGAAAGAAATCATACAACTCAAGATGTGATTTTTGGCAGAGCTCAGGATACAGTTTTTGCTCTTTCTCTGTTCAGTTCCATCTCCACGTCCAGACAGCACGTACATAGAAAACAATGTGTCCAACAGAGCTTCTGTACTACCAGCAGACAGCAGCACGGTGGCAAACCACTCAAAGAGACAAACCACCTTTGATACCTGGTGAGTTGTTATTTACACAGATGTGTAGAGAATGGCAGGGGGAAAGAAAAGGATTTTTAAGAGGAGAAAAAAAAAAAAACCTACAAGATTTCTTTTCAAAATTTGCTATTGTATGTTCATGCTTTCTTTAGTGCTCCCTCTGACTGTACTGACATGACATTGCATGTTTGCTGTGCCCTTTTGAGCAACAAGAAATACTTCATCGCATTGAGTGCATGAGAAATGGTGCTCTTTTGTCTGCTCTTTTTTGTTTGTTTTTTTCCATTATCAGCCTTTGGTTAACGATAATACAAAGTGCTTGATATAGCAAACCCATAGCTTCATCTGTGGATTCTAAAAGCATGAATTGTCAAATTTACAAATGTAAAAACCATATATATAAAAATGCATGTTTCCATATATAGAATAGGACTTTGTTAATGAAGAATACAGTGTTCACCCTGCAGTGGGGACTGCTGCTTTCTTTGCTTATGCATCACAGAAGGAATTGAGCACATTCTATGAGAAATTGGCTAAAGCAACATCTGAGTGGTGTATATTGATTTTAAAAGATTTAAAAGTATCACATGATGCTATTGTATAACATAGAGCAGTTAACTCTAATTATTCTAATAGAATGGTGGCATATGTGTAGCTTTGCAGGGCTTAAAGGGAAACATCTTAATTTTCTTACTGTGAGAGCTATATAGTTCTAAAATAGTCTCCATGTTCTACTTCGTTCAATCACAATAAAGCACAGTGAATGAAAATAAGCAGACGGTTTCAAAGGATTGTTGGGAGGGACCGTATGCATTCTCATGTCTAAAGTGTACTTTGTACCATTCTCTGAAACTCTGCTCTCTGAAAGTGTGATAAAATTATGCTAGCTAAAAAACTGTTTCAGTGGTTTGTTAACATACTGTATTTTCATGTGAACAATCCATGAATTATCTGCTTAAAAAAGAAAGGAGGAGGGACACGAACAAATGGTATCTCAGCTTTTGTTCGGGTTCTGTACCCATGTCAGCAATGGAAGATGTTTACTCCAGAACACTTGTCACCTGCTCTGATTCTCTAGAATCTGCTTCCTGTCCTTCAGTAGCTCCACCTACATCAGTTTTGTTTGAAAGTAAATTTGGGGATCTGGTCGTTTATGTAAGAAGGTGGTACCATTGTTGTAATTTATGTTGCTAAATAAGGTCTTTGTTTTCACTGTTGAAGCTTTTTACATCTTTTCTTGTCCTTCATATTTGAATCTTCTTACCTTGCATACAACAAGACAACTGGAATCTTGTTTTCCTTTCTGTGTCATTCAGTAATATATTACCTTTTATTATGTGGTTATTGCAAAGGAACATGTAATGTTATTCCAACTCTGAACTGAAATAATAAGGTATGTTATTAGAGCTGGTTGGGAATTTTTTGACCAAGTATTTATTTTCCTTACAATTACAAATTACCAAAATGAAAACTTTTCAAAGGAACAGACTAATATCAACTAAAAATTTTTGGAAAGAGTCTTCAGTTCCAGGATTTAATTGCCAGTCAAAACCAGAGAAATACTCAAAATAATGAGTACTGTAGGGTCAGCGTTATTTTTTGGCATGTGAAGAACTCAAGTGCAAGGTCTTTGTTATTTAAACCAGAGACTTGAACCGAGATCTTGGATCTAACGAGTGAATGCCCCGAAACAGAACTTAAAGTACATTCTCTTTTTATCCTAAATATGTTCTCCTTTGGAAATTTCATCTTGTTGAAATAACAAAAGGGCCACAGAGATGCAGAGTATAGCCTAGTGAAAAAGACCCTGAGTTAACTTTGAGAGAGTTAGATTTAAGTCCCTGCTTTGTTTAATATACTCAAATATTTCCACAAAGTGGAACAGCTCCTTTGAGAGAAAAACCCACAGAATAATCATTTAGTCTTGTGAAATGGAAAGAATGCAGTGCCCTCAACAGTCAGTTAACTTTGGGATGCATTCCTCTCTCTCTTTCCTTTCCCTACTCCCAATTTTCCTGAAATGTTTCCTGCCCAGCTCTACCTGTTGCTCTGTGCAAGCTGTCCTGCCAATGGTCTAATGTTGTTGCAAATTGTTTTGTGCCGTAAATGCAGATTCCTGAGTGATGTAGAGTCTGTGTTCCTCTACTTAATTTTCTGTATAGAAGTTGTGCAAATGCTTATGAAAATGTTGAAAGCTCTAATGGATTGTGATTTTTGCTTACATCAATTTTATGATGAAGTAAATATTTGATGTCTGAAAGACATGCATAACTGGTACGTGACAATTCATCTCAGATTACGAGTGACATGTATTCCACTCAGACTTGCCACTGCTGTAAAATACTGCTCCACTCCTACTATTGCTCTGTGTTACCTTTCTTCTGTCAAGGATTTTGTGAATGTTTGCTAGACTGAATTGTCACAAATGTTCCCTTGTCTTTGTGTGCATTTCTTCACTCTGTCCCCGCTATCCTGCCTCTTTAAAATAAAGATGTTATAAACTCTACTTCTGTGATCAGGTTTTACTATTAAATTACTATTTCACTATTATATTACTATTTTGCAACTTTTGAGAATCTGATTTGGGGGAAAAAAAGGTGTATTTTACATCTTTCTAGAAAATCTTTTTTGCTTGAGTTTAGTTTCCCCTGAATGACCTTAAGCTTGCTTAGTATTCCATCTTTAGAAACGAGCATAGATGTTTAATTCTCTTTTGTTGTACAAAGTTGTGCAAGTTTCATCTTGAGCTGAGCAAAACTAGTAGGTAATAGGCAAGATACTTAACCTTGTTCTGCTAGTGTACCAAAATGCTGACGTGTGTTACCCTTAGCTTTGCATTATTATCATTCTAAACATCTCTTTGGAATAAACTCTATGTGCAGTATCACACATCATACTGGAAATGCTTGATTGCTTGCAAGATATTTGGAAACTTTTGGAAAGCTTTCTTGCATAGATCTTTTTTGTCCATTAAAGCTTATTTGTTCTGTGACAGCTAGAATATGTCGTATCTGCCTGCAGAAAATAAAAATGAGGAATGCATATAATTATTTTCTAGATGTGTACAGACAAATAAGCACACAAACACTCTGTGACTCAAGAACAAAGAGAAGAACATCCTATTCTTAGGAGTGTCAGCGGCTTACTCTAACCTGTCGTTAGTTGTCAGGACTCCAGAACAATATATATGTTACAGATGTGACCCAGCTGGCTTTAGTATTGCTGTTTCAGTGTCAATGTGAAAATATAGTCACACTGAGTTCCCTGAAACTAGAAGGTTACCAACACCTGAACAAGGCAGCTGAAAGCTAGTTTGACTGTCTGCAGTATGAATATTGATGCATTGCAAATTCACTCCAGTTCGTTTAAAGATCCCTAGAATTCATCTAAAAATAGAGAAAAAAAATTCCAAATTTGTAGTTTGCAAGTTTAAAAATCAGTAGTGTGTTACACTGGCGTGGGTGGAGGCTTTAGGAATCTGCTCAGCATAGCCTGAAAATGTTCACCTTCCAAACAGTGTCACTTTCCTTCTGACATTTCCTTTCCAAGATTATGGCACGTGCGTTGTCATCTGCTATGTTTGCTTTTTTCAGCCGTTTGGCTGCACCTCAGCCTCCCTGCCAGTGCATGTAGGCTTTCTTCTACTGAACAGTGCCTCTACCCTGTCCCTTCCCTGGTCATCAGTGGGTTTTGTTTTGTACTAAAACTGGGTAATGAAATGTAATGTTATTTGCAAGGAAGCCTTCCACAATTTGTAGTCATCGATATTCTGTCTGAGAAATAAGCCTGATGAACTACGAGTTTATGAAACCAAGTATTTCCACATTTTTTTCTTACTGATGTTGAGGGGTTGCTATGGGAGGAGTATAAGATGTCTATGTGTATAAATACATGCAAAGGATGTATATATACATACAAAGTATGTATGATTTTTTTGTAAAGCCATAACATGGGGATCCTAGTAGTTGTAGTGGCTTCTGCTTTGAATTCTGTATATAAGATGGTAGATCAGGGTTTTATTCTAACTAATAAACCCTACTTTTTTCATGAAAAAAAAAAAGACTCTTATCAGAGATCAGATCTGAACATTGCTTTTCAAGCTTTCAGTGCCAGGCTTTTAGACCAATAAGTCTAAAAGCTACTATGGGCTTCAACTTGCGGGATTGATATCTTTGTAAACTATGTATCCAAGGTGCTTCTGAGGTCTCTGACATTATCTTGCTTTTGTTTATGGTGACTGTATAACTGCCAGCAGTTTTTTATTTTGTTCATTCATTTTGACAAAAACTTCAGACATTTCAATAACTCCTCCATTAGACCCAAATCTTACTCATGTAATTGTGTGCAGTTCTCTCCAGAGAACGGTATTGTGACACTATTCTGACCCAGCTCCCTGCTGAGATTAAGGTTAATGAGGAATAACTTAAGCTGAAGCATGATGGATTGCTTTCAGAAAAGAGCTGTGTGCGGTATGGGTGTATGTGTGGCAGCATGAATGCAGCACGCTTCTTACTTTTCTTTTTGAAGTTTATATTAAAGCACAGCAGCTTGCCTGCCCCGTACGTTTGCTGCTACACCTTGATGTACCTGCACAGGGTTGGATGCCATTCCTGCCCAAAGGGTGATAAACACTAGTAATAGTCACAGAATTTCTCTTGTTTCTATGTCTTTTTCCAAGTATCTTTGACCAGAAGAACCACTGTGATCTATGCTGTATGTCCTAAGCATGCAAAAGATGCATACAAAAAAAAGAGGAAATAATAGAGAAGAGCCCATTTTGCTTTTAATTTCTGATTGAGGGCAAGTTGTGTCAGTGAGGACTTTTCTCTAGGGCTGGTCTTACTGGCTAGTAAAAGAGGCACTATGTGACAGGCTGTGGTAAAACTGCTTGCTCTCCAGATCTGAAGCTTTATGCAAAATACCAAGACTTGGCAGTTACACTGTAAGATCTGCGGTGTGATTATACCAGAGATTTTTTTTCTGATAGCCTTTTTCTCTTTTTTCCTGTACTGTCCATTGTCTGAAAACCATCTTTTGGGATGCCTAAAATACCCCAGTGTTTTATCCCATCGATCCAGACGTTCTGCTCTATTTTTACTCCTTACAGAATCCTGGTGTTGAAACTTCCTGCTGTAATGCTATATGTGTTCGCTCTCTTGATATAATGAGCATGTGTTTTGAAGCAGTTGCTTTTCAAGGTCAGTGCTTTTTCAGACGACTGTACTGCAATATGAGTCATAGGAGTTAATGACATAAACCCGTTGGTGTAAACCCACTGCCTTTTGGGTAAGCAGCAATTGAAAATGAGCAGAGTTCTCAGCCCCTTACTTTTCTCCAGTCTGGTCACTGGAGTCATAATGAGGGAATTATGGCACAGAGTTTCACTTCTATCTATTCATCTACTGTTGGGAGCACTTTTCATGTCCAGGCTCATTGGACCAAATAGAAGAATTACACTTGACTGAATCTGTCTGAAATCATGGCAAAAGTTGTCCCAGGTTTTATTCTGAAGACTAAATTCACCTTTAAAAATACAGTGTTTCCACTGAAGGTTGGATGTTGGAGCAGTATAGCCATAGCAAGGCACTGACATTTTAAAGAACAATGCAGAGTAACCACGCTGGGGCTTAAAATCTGATATTGGTCCTTCAATAGGCAGCATAGTCTCTAGGTTGGTAATTTTCACTGGGGCCATGGTATGGGGTGTCTGCACACATGAGTGTGCAATAGCTCCTTCAGGGAAAGGTGTGAGCAATTCTCAGCCCCATTCACATAACTTTCAGAGTATAAGCAAGATATCTGGGGCATTTGGTTTCCTCTAGGTTTCCTAATAGATTAAAGAAGATGAAACTCCCCAAAATAAATATCATTTAGTAAATAATTCAGTAGTTATTTTCCCTGTGCAACGTCATTCTTGAGAGTTGACAGATTCTGTGAAGCTTTCAGTAGTGTTTACTTTTGGGCTTTCTCCTTGATGCTTTAGATGAATAATACAAAACTTAGTGCTGTTATGCAATGATACCAAATCCAGGAACATGACATAAAAGAACACGACATAAACAAGAATCTTGAGCAATGCAGGATCTTTATAACATGTCATAGAAACCTAATAATTATATACTAAAGTAGAGACTTTTCCCACATCAACTTTCACAGTTCAGATTTTCACATCTTGTCTATCACATTGAATGCTTGAATGTTTTTTGGATCTAGATTTAAGTCACAAAAATCTAAATTAGGAAAATTCCCATAATTTCCTCTGCCTATAAATCTTTCCGCTACGCACATTTATCTTACTCAATAATTGCACTTTATTACAGTGTTTAAACACTGTGCATTCCCATAGAACCAGGTAACATTTTGACTGTTTTGGGAAGAATTCGAGGAACTGATCAAACACTGTTTGAGAGTGAAGATACTCTTATCAATAAGAGAGGCTTCTCTAGTCATTCCCACTCCAATTATGTGTTTCCCATTTGCTTGGAAAATAATGTCAGCTTGGCACGTAGTAGCAGCTGAATCACCAGCTTGCAGCGTAGTGCTTTAAGCCAGATTTAGAATCCAAGGATAACTATAGCAGACAGCAAAGTATTGCTACATTACAGTTGCTTCAAGAAAAGCTGCTTTTCCTTGTCATCCGGAGCCCTGAGAACCTGTGGTTGTCCATCAGGTTTTGCAGCAAGACAGCAGAATCATTTCATTTTTGTTTCCATACACCTCAAGGCTAAAAAGGGCTATTAGGGCACCAAGTATGGCCTCCATTGTGTTAGTTGCCATTAAATGGCATCGTTTCTCTGGGGTTGAAGCCCAGTAGTGTACCCAGCAGGAGTTTGTGCAGTCCTGATTGGAAATGTCAGATTTCAAAAACTATCAAAAAGATGCCAATCTACTTCACTAAAGAGTTACTTCTGGTAGTTAATTATTAAAATCAGTGCCTTATTTACAGTATGGTTTCTGTGGCCTCATCATGTATCTACTTGCTATGTCTTTGCCCTCTGCTTTAAAGATCCATCAAGTACCCTGTAATTTCTTCCTGGATAAGTACCTGCACACCGCAACCAAGGAAACTAGAAATGTTGGGGTTTGTGTTTTTTAACATACTAAAGACTTGGAAATCTCTGGCTCTTTTAATGCAGGCTGTTCTTTCTACCTCTGTGAAACTTCCCTTCGCCATTTCCAGTTTTCATAATACCTTAAAGGGCACTAGAACTGCATTCAGCTCTGACTCACCACTGTCCTACATAAGCCATCTTTCTACTCTATATCAGGACTTGACATACATAGTTTGCTGCATATGCTTTAAGTAAGTAGCATGCCGTTTATCAGCTGTGGATAATTCAGCTGTAAGCAAGATCTAAGGTGGAAATAAAGAAAATTCCAACTTCAGGCAAGTTCCACTCCGGGGTCATCTTTTTTTGCCAGCGCTGTCTCACCCATGCGTAACAAAATAACTGAAGCATTTAAGTTGAGATGGACCGCAATAGATCCCCAGACTTCCTTGATGATAAGTTTGGAACCATGTCAGCAAAGGTCAGGAATTTTGGTTGAAATTGGTTCTGTCTGGCAAACTTTGCAACTCCTGGCTCTCCACCAAGCAGTGGATAAACTGGACCGGTGCTTTTATACTTCCTCATCATTTGTATGTTCTCCAAGTTATGATTTTAATTTTTCTAAAAGGCCTTTGGTGTAAATACTTTGGTTGGAATATTAAATTCTGGCTTAAAAGAAAATAAAATAGAAATGCATGCTTGTCTTTCCCCTAAATAACTATTCAGTGGTTTGAGCTAATCATTTTACCCTAACACTGTGTTCTTCCTGCTCCATTTAATAAGGTAATTTATCCGTTATTTGTATAGTAACCTTTGAACCAATGAATGCTAAAATACTAAGAATCTTAGTGCTTTAATCATTAATTTTCATTCTTTGGCATAGGGTCTCATTATTTTGCAGAATGTGCATAGTGTCAAAATAAAATCTATCTTACAATACCTTATCTCATGTTTAGGAAAAGTCCTGAAAATCTTAACAGTCACTCTGAACAGCTTAAGGAGAAAGAAAAGCAAGGTTTTTTCAGGGCAATAAAAAAGAAAAAGAAGAAATCTCAAACCGTAAGTATACAATTATTTGTAAAAGAAAATGTAGTTGTCAATTTTAAATGGCACTATTTTAGTATGCTAGACTAGTACAGTGTGTTTCTATTATTTGTGGTCATACCTGCCTGTATCTATGTGTTGTTACTTTATTTTCTGTCAGATACAGTCAGATCCACGTGCTGTATATGTCTCTGTATTCATTCAGATACTTCATCATCCAATTTAGATGCAAGTTTTAAGCAGGTATCGCAGCAAATTCTTTCGCAGCATATGGTGACTCCATTCGAAGAGTAGAAATGCATTATTGTCCTCTGTCAGAAAAATGTCAGACTCCCATTAGGTGATCAGACTGCTTTAAAAGAGATTTCTTTAAGATCTTTTTCATGGCGCTCTCTTGATGACAGCTTCTGTGTTGCTGTACCCTGTGACTGGAATGAGGGAGATGCATCTTAACTATTGCGAATGCTTTATGGTTTTTGGTGACTGTGGCTTTTGTCACCTGCTGTAAGTCTCTTATCTTTTCCGTATTTACATCTAGGTTTTGGAAGGGAAGAAGAACTTTATCAGAGCGAGTTAGCATTTCACAAAATTTTATAATGAAAATCCCTATAAAATAAACCTAAACATCGTCTTACCTCATTCTTGGATGACAGTTCTGGAAACAGTGAAACACTTAAAATTACATTTGCATTAAGTCCAAATTAAAAAAAAAAAAAAAAAAAAGTAAATTAAACTGCAGGTACTTTATCTAGAAACTGGGGCCTTGTAATTCTCAACCAGGCCACCAGAAGGATAACTTACTTTTATTAGTGTAGCAGTATGTTGCTAAATTTCATGTACAAAATAGCGTCATAAAAAAAACCTTGGTCTCTTTGTTGCCTATTCTTTTCGGTGTACTTCACACTTTCATTTCCCTGTGCAACGAGTTCTGGGTAGGAAAATGAAGAATTCTACTATTTTTTTTTAAGATAAAATGGGATAAAATATTTTTTAAGATAAAATGACTCAATTTGTTAATGACAAAGCTTTCTGATATTGGTGTTCTCAGTGTAAGAATAAGAGGATAAATTTCAGACTTTACTTGGATTCTGAAAATCAAATCATTTTACCTAGTATTGAGATCATCATCACCAGCAGTAAGATATGCTGTGATTTTCAGAGAAGCTTACTTGAATTCCCCACATTTCAGCTTTTGGTTTGCTTAAGATCTCAGTGACACTGAAAATTAAATTGCAGTATTTCTGTAAGTGAAATTGCAGTTACAGTTTTGATGGTTCTTGAAATGAAGTAAGTCATGCTTACTCACTCTAGTTAAAATAGGCTCTGGAAGACGTTAATGGTACTGCAGGGTGAAGGGCAGTGACTGTATTTAAGTACCTTCTGTCAGACTGAGGTGGTGTGATCTGGGTTTTGGTGGAGGGCAGATCTGTTGAAAGTTGGGGGAGTGGAGTGTTCATCTACTTTTGTTTGTTTAATTTTCTTTGAACTGCATGAAACGTGTGCATGCGTGTATTAATTGGCACACGAGATGCACCGTGTCTTCCTGCTGGCCAGGCTTTTCCTCCTTCTGAACTTGTTCACCTTGAGATTTGTACTCAGTTCAGATACAATCATTTACATTACACAATGGAACAAAATATTTAGATTAAGACTCTGGGATTATTTGATATCAGAATGCCCATGAAAGGCTAGCACACCTGAAACCACTTGTTCCAGTGATGTTAAATTTGATTTTTTTCGGATTTCAGCCATTCAGACTTGGTGGTAGGGAGCGCTTTAAAAGCCTAGCTTTTAAATATGTTAAGTGGCAAATACTGCAAGATTAAGCTATGTGAATGAAGGAGAGACCGAGTTGAGTTGTTTTGCAACTCAAAATACAGCACTTTCCAAAACCCTGATCTGCAGCTACTGAAAACATCCCTGGTTACAAGCCAAGGCTGATTTATACATATCCTTACTCCTACTTCTTCTCATCCTTAAGGATGAGGAAAGAAAGAGACAGGGAGAGATAGAAGATTTACGTAATGAGGGGAAATTGCAATGTCTAGTTAGAACTAGTATGTCACAGGAAGATAGATAAAATTCCTGAATTGAGAGAGTGATAAACTCTTGCATCTCATCTACAAACTTGCTGACATCAACTTGATCCAAAAAACTTGCTCTCATTTCTACTCACAGTTGATTACAAGACAGTTTCTAGGGGCAGACTGTGCGTGCCACCATATGCACAAGTGTCTGCCTCAGACACTGTTAGTTGAGGAAGTCTATCTAACAAACATTGAGATATTCATTAGGATCTTCCAGTGCAAATGAAAATTAATACCTTCAATTCAACACCAAGTTTGACTTCATTAGAAGAACCTTCTACACCTGTAGTAATAGCTCTTGGCAACCATGTGAATGCTTTCTATGAATTCGTGTTAACAAAACTAACATAGAACTGGTGACTATGCAAGTTTTTGGGGTTTTGATTCTGAAGTTTATAATTCTTACAGATTCCTAGAAGTATGTAATTCTACCTATGTACTCTGATAAAAACTTTCTGCAGTAAATAACGAACTAGACCAGAGTGTAGGCATAATGAGAAGCGTGCTACAGAGTTTAATAGGGTGCTAATATCACATTCACTAGTATTATTTACTTCTAATATCCTTTGGAAAGTCTCATTTTGCTGGTGATTAGCATAAGAGTCACAAAGATGACTGAAATTGAATTGAAGATATCTTCTTAATAATGCCATTCTCAAAATTCCTGATAGCTCAGAACTGATAGGATTTTCTGACACTTCCTTGTGCAGAGTTGTTCCCATTAATCATTCTCCCTAGAGTTCTCCAGGTGCAGTTCTTCATGGGATAATAATCATTATTGTCTGCCACGGGAATTCTTTGCGATGTTATTTCTGCAGAGCTGCTCTTAATCATTCTCCTTTTATCTTGCTGAGAGTCGTTCAGTAACGTAGCAAAAAGTTTTGAAGATTGCTACCATCTCAGGGTTTTTTTACCAAGCATTTTAATGAATGTTCTCAATGTTGTCAACATGCCCTATCTTTAGGCAGAATCAGACTTTGTCACATGCTGCAAGCAATGGAACTGAAGAAATTACATCCTTTGGAAACAAACAGATGCAAATGAACATTTCTTCTACTGATGCTTTGATTCCTTTCTAATTAACTGTACTGCAAACAGGAAATTCTTCTGACCATAGAGTTTCTAAAGAAACTATGTCATTTAGTGTCTTTGTCTTTTGTTAACTTGCATAGAACCTAGAAGATGGGAAGGTTGTTTGAAACCCTTCTCTTCTGGTGATGCACCCATTGTTCTATTTAGTCATAAGATCATTAGTCTGCATTGTAGAGCAAGCAAAATAATGCTTGTTTGTACCTCAGCTGGGGACAAATCTTGTTCATAATTTTAATTCTTGATCGTTTATTTTATTATTATTATTATTATTATTATTATTATTATTAATTTCATCCACTGTTATGCTCTTTGACTGTATTAGGGAAGTAAAAATTAAACAGTGCTCTTGCAGTTGTACATCAAGTTGTTGAAGTGGTATTTTGGTCAGAACTGAAACAATTCATCTTGGAGCTCTAGCTTTTTTTAAAAGCTAAAAGTAGAACACTTGTATTTCTTCCAGAGGTAATTATAAACTCATAAAAACTCATAAACTGCTCATGCTAAAACGGATTGCTAATATTATTAGTATATCTTTGATATTTCACCCATATAACAATAAGAAGTGTCATATAATTGTAGATCCTTATCTTAGGTAACAGAAGAATTGTTCCAAAACTCAGTGATGTCAACAAGACGTACCTACAGTTTTCAAAAGGCTTTGAAATGCACTCTGCATTCCTAATGGGAAATGGATATAAGAATGGGTGTACTGATCTCTTTTTCCGTGCTTTGTATGCACTGAGCTCCTTGAATTTATTCCACGCACTTTTCTTTATTCAATCATTATATTTTCCTGCAGCAGATTATATGTAGGATTGATACTATGTACCGTTGGAACTACAAAAATAAAGTAATGAATTAATGTGGTAAGGACAGATCTCTTGAGTTGAAATGCTATGCATTTAGATTTTGTATCTTATATTACAGACAGACTCAACCAACGGGGAGAATCCAAGCATCAAGAAATCCCTCTTTCCTCTTTTTAATTCAAAGAATAATTTAAAGCATAGTTCTTCTTTGAAAAAGCTTCCTGTAGTCACTCTACCCATGGTATTAATTTTTAAGTACAGTAGCTCTGTAAAACGCTCCAGTAAACTTGTTTTACTGACTACAGCAGCATGTGTTTTATTTTCCTGGGGTCACTTTCTTTCTCTTCATGCCAGTTAAGTATCTTGGGCCAGTTCGATAAATTGAAGTAAAATTGGCAGTTCTGTTGAAGTAGACTGTGTCTAAGGACAAATGGTTTTTGACTATCTGATATACTGAAAATGCAGTGTACATATGTAGTTCCAGAGAAAATGAAATTGCCTGTGTCTAAAACTAAAAATATTCTGTCCATTTCAATCAGGAAAAAAATTAACTTGGTTTGGTTTATAGCTATATTGGAAGCGCATTTTCTGTGTCAACTGCTCCTTTCTACATGAATTTAATTAAATATTAACATTAATATTAACAGATTATCTGAAACACCAATTTTAGCTCATGTTTTTACTGTATTTTTGTTTGTCCTGATTGTTCATGTTAAAAAGACAGCTTCCATTCCAAAATATGTCCAATTGAATTGTTCTTTTTGTCCTTTTTTTGCTTAAAACTCTTGAAGTCCCTGTGTAAGCCATAAATTCTCTTGAGTTTGCATTTTGTTTTTTTAGGGTTGTTGAGTTTTTCAATTTGTACTTCGGCTTGGGATATCTGTGGAGCAGCAGAAAGATGGGGAAAGGAAAAGCTCTTGTTTTGTGATGGCAAAATCAGACAGACATCACTTCAGACACAATTTTGATCTGCCTCAATCAGGAACAAATTTATAGAACTGATCCATGGTCTTAACTGCAGTATGGAATGCTTTTAAATGAAGATGAGGCTCAACAATTTTTTTTGGTTGATTTTTTTGGAAGCCTTATTTAACTGCTCTCTCTTACAACAAATAACACTAACAGCATGTGAATGCTTTACGGGCTAAGGGTATAGCAAATCTGCATGACCTGTGCAGCCTCTTATTCTTCCTACGGGGAAAATATTGAAAGGACATTGCAATTCTGCTGCAGTAATCAGCTTTACTTGCATAATGTAATTAACTGGGGAAAAAGGATTTGCAGATATTCTGAGGAGTATATTGAGAGACCACACTATCTAACGTTTTGTTGCAGATGCCTGGCACTGATGGTCAGGATCTCCTGGCGTTACAGAAAGCCATTCATTCTTCTAATCACCAGAGCAACAGGCAGAAGGATTGGCATCCTGAGAAGATGACAGAAATCCAGCCCCATGTAAGTGGCATTATCGCTTCCCCGTATTCGAACATCTGAGGTACCTTGAGAACTTTTTCTCTGGTGAATAGAAAAATTGCATTTGACATTATTTCCCATCCCCCCCAGTTCCTGTTCTCTAAATGTAAAACATGTACCTGTAGTCTTACGTATTTCTTTGAAAATCTGGACGTAGATGACAGGGAAAAGAAGAGAGACTAAGTGTCCCCACATCAGTCTTTGGGCCTTTAGAGATATTGGTTAAGTGTTAGATGCAGACAGCCTTTCAGTGCACATCCACAGCAGACACTGCAGTGCTTTGGAGAGGCCCGTATGTGATCTCTGCAAGGTGTGGTGCACCCCAGCAGTGCCTGTGAGCACACCCCTGTGCCTAAGCTGGCACGGGCTGCTGGCTGCGCAGGCTGGATCGCTGGAGCGTCACTGCACAAATGCCACTTTATTTTCTCCATCTCTAAAACCAGCTTGAGGGGCAGAGGTTGGGAGGCAGCTTCTGTGCCATTATGACACTGAAAACTGAAAAAGAGGATTCATTGCAGCCGCTGTGTTTGAAGAAGCACAGTTTTCTGAGAGCTGAGGAATTTAATGGAGTCGTTATCCTGCCATTTTGTGTACTCAGGCTTACCCTGGCACTTGTTACCCATTTCAGTAGCCCCACGTGTCCCTTTTCCTTCCACCTGCTCATCAGCTAAAGAAGCTATGAGGGTTAAGAGCTGCTGGCTAACAAAATATCAGACTGCTGATTTCTGCCAGTCTTTCAGTGCAGATAGTTACTCAGGTTTGAACCATAATGAGAAAATACTTTTGAGTGTGTTTTCTCAGCTTGGAATGAAATATTCCATGTGAATGCAATTAGAAGCGAGGAAGTCCTGTGAAGTTCCAGATGCTTTATTTAAGGAGATGATGGCTTTGTTATGGGAAGTCTGATAGATACCATAACAAGAGAGAGCAGAAGGTCAAGCGCTTTCCCCGTGTCTTTCAGAGCCAGCCATTAAAATCCCTGCGAAAGCTGTTACACCTCTCTTCAAATCATTCTGTCCCTGCTGAGCCCCGCTTCCAGCCCTTACCGAGTCAGCCGGCCAAACCTGCTTTTTCTGAAGTGCGAATTCACCCCATGAGTCAAAGCTCCAGCAGTGGCAGCAGCAACGCACGGCAAGAGCCGCAGCCAAAGAGCCGGCCGACACTGCAGATCCCGAGCCAGCTGGAGCCCACCTGGCACGTCTCCCCCGTCAACAGGAGCGCCAGCGATGGGCCCCCCTACTCTGAGCAGCCTTCCAAGAGTGGACAGAACGGGCACACGTATAACCGAACAAACCGGTCACGAATGCCAAATCTGAATGATCTGAAAGAGACGGCCTTGTAATTGCTCCAGGAAATCGGCCAGTTCACGTGGAGGTCATCGTGAGGGAGCGGTGGTAGTTCTGGTGATGGTAAGACTGTACTTTCAGCTTTATAAAGATGTGCAATATGTACAAGTGGAGCTATGCTGTTTGGCACCACATTGAGAGTCAGGGATTCTACAGTAAAATGAGTCGAATTGGGAATCACTCATCATCAGAAATGTCACTGGACGAGAGGCAGAGTGTGCCATTCGGGGAGAAAAATGCATTGCCATTTTCTCTCATTTACATTCCAGCTTAGAGCACATCTCTGTTGGAAAGCTGGGAGATTTCTGGTGTGTGTTGGCACTTATAAGGGTGAAAACATTCATGTGCAGACCTATGCCCTTACCACATTTTTTGCTGCCTAGTTAAAACAGTGGGTTTTATGTGATAAAAGTGTATCCCCGTTAAGGGTTTAAAGTTAAATTGTGTGTCTTAAATTTGTTTTTTAAACTTCCATATTTGATAGGATTTGTAATATTTATTTATGATGACCTAATATCGTACTGTTACAATCATATCTTTTATGTTATAATGTAAAGTTATTTTGAGCTGTTTGAAACATTGTGAAGCAGTGCAACAGCTACAGTAGTTTCTATAAAAAAAACTAACAGTAACATTTATATATTGCATCAGGAGTATTTTATTCTATATATAAATATATATATAAATGGGAAATAACTGTCTGTTTTTTAAATATACTCATTTAAAAGAAAAAGTATTGTTATGACACTATCTGCCATATTTTTATACATTTGTGATATAAAGTGCAGTATTATACTTCTAATAAAAGGAAGTTGAATGTCGATATAAATGTGACTGTAACAGTATGAATCTTGCTCAGCTACGAGAGCCCAGTATCATAGGAATTACTGGTAACAAACAAAAGACATCATTCAATTCCAGGCATTGTTATGGGCTGTTTTGTTGGAAGTATTGGCTAAATGTAAGAGACTGCAGAACTGTACAATAATCTAAATGTGGTATGTTCTCCCCTGTATCCCTAGCTTTCCTAATAATACTGATGAGATTTCTGCATCTGCATCAAGAGACCAGAGCCCCAGAACGACCTCTGTTGGTAGTTGCTTTTTTTTTTCTCTCTAAAGAGATAAAGTGCCCCAGGATCACAAGCTAAAGCAGGTGCTTCTCCACTTAATAGTAGGGGTGAAAACCAAAGAAACATAGCATGAATTGCAAGTGAAATGCCACACTTTCACATTTAATGCATAGCATGGCACTGCGGATCATGGTATGAGCTTTTATGCATATGTGTATTTTACATCTTGTTAGCAATCTATTAACTACTAAGATAAACACTGTATTTAAATTAAAAGTACTCTTGCACTTTTTATTATATTTCAGGATGTATTTAAAGCTACACATCTGATATTTGGATGTTGAGGGAGAAGGTTGCCGTGCAGCTTGATTTCTCCTTAGATCTTACTGTCCCGATATTCCCATACTCAGTTCAGTGACCAGTCTCAGCAAAATACTAGATCTTGGGTTCCAGTTTCCTATACAGCTTTGTCAAAACTGCCTTTACATTGGTGAACATCAGGTGTAGCAAATATATAACCTGATTCCTCTGTTGCTACTGGCAAAATAAACTAGAGTTGAGTCATTAGGAGTTAAAAGAATTATGCTGGTCTAAACTTTTGTGCAATAAGAGGAGAGTCAGGCCTGTAGTGTCAGAACAATACAATCTTTCCTTTTTAAACTCATTCATTCAACTCCCTCGTTACTCTGCAGCATAGTTCCTTATCTATATTGTGTCCTCATAAGACACGTGTACCTGCAGATATGTTGTCTGTTCCAAAAAGAGATTAACCTGAATGTAAACTTGATGATTTAGCCATAAATGTTAACAGAAGTAGCTAGACAGTAAGAGCTGAACTTCCTACTTTGATGCAATGCAAATTGGACGTGACGTTCGGTACCTTTTGAATCATACCAAAGCTCTAACAGTAACTAATTTGGCACCACCACTTTAAAATCTTTTGTACAGAGTACAGTATGAGAGGATGGTACATCAGGTTTGTCCAGGGCAAGAAGTCTAGTAAGTTAGAAAGACTACAAAATAATAAGAATTCTTTGTCAATTGCCTGCAAGAAATGTGTGTGTGATTTTGTATAGATATTTATGGTATATACTATATTTATATATGCTGTAGTATATAAATAATATATTTATGTATCATATATAAATACAGTAGATATGAAAGGATACTCAGATTCTGATAAGTTCAGTGGGCATCCAGGAAAGACATTGTGGTATTTACTAGTCTTTATAATCAAGGGAATAGCATTGTATTTTAGAAGTCTCTTGGATTCCCTGGTTCATTACAAGCAGTTCGCTCCTGTTGCCTGCTTTGAAATGAGCTGATGCCACTGAAATCCCTCATGAGAGCGTTGCCTAAGAGTGGGGCTCTAAGCAGTACAATGTGAATGCCTCCGAGTGAGCATTCATACCAAGCTCTTCTGTACCTTATGGATACATTTCCTTTTGCCTCTACAAGAATTTTATATTGATAGTAAGAGCTTTGTGCCAGAGATAATTGTACTGGGCTGTACATGGCTATTCTGATTTCTGTCAAGGAAAAATATTTCCCAAGGGTTGGTTGGTTCTTTTTTTCTTTTTCCCCTTAGTACCCATTGAGTTGAATCAGGATAATCTCTTGACTGTACATAGAGCTGTTTAAAGTAGTTAGCAAAGCTTCAAGAGTGACCTAAAGAATGTTCAAGTGTTTGGTGGCCCATATTTACAAAATCCTGTGTCTACTGTCATACTGCTTTTTCTTCTCAACAAACCACAACAGATTTAATACCAAATTGTGTTGGACGTACATAGTATTTTCTCTGTTCTGTCAGAAAGACCTTACAGCAGATGAATGAACCAGCTGGCGCTGAGGTAAACTGTGTTTGTAATCTGGTCTGACTTCCAAATATTCAGAATATCACTAATTCTGCTGTAATTCTGCTGAAGCTTCCAAAGGAGTCTTATTATATGGCTAAGATTTGCTGCCTCGATAAAGGAGAAGAGAATTACAGAGCAAACAATTTTATAAGCGTGAGCTTTCCTCTTCACTGGTCTTGTGCTACATGTTCTATGGATTTACTGACTATAGATAATATTAGTTAAACCGCGTTTTATTCCTTGGCAAACTGCTTTGCCTTATTATGGCATCATTAATGATGTGAACAGTAAAGAAACTAAGTTTCAGAAAGGAATTACAGTCATTTTGCAGAACTCAAGCTGCCTAAACTTGTCCATAATGTTTTACTATAGCTCTTGTTAACTGACATGAAGCACCTTAAGCTCATCTTAACTGAAACTGTGCGGAACGATGTGAATAAGCCGTCCCTTTAAACTGCCATGAAAATGCATTAACCTAAAGCAACACGTGTTGTTAACAGACGTGGCCACAGAGAGCAGTCCCGTAGGGCTATTGAACGCTTTTTGCTCTGTTAGCACAGTCCAAGATCCATTGCTCCTCTGAGAGGCCACCAGCAGCAGGCACCAGGCCAAGTTCATGTCAGGATGTCAGTAGTTCCAGATCTGGTCCAGTCTTTCTGAAACGTTCTCCATCCCACAGGGCTTGGGACTGACACCAAGCCTTCACTTCTGATACCAAGCCAGACCCACTTAAATGGGTGGATCCTGATGCCACTCTGTGTACAGGTAACGGTTCTCTTAGACCAGTCTTAAAGCAGGCCACAAACTTCCAAACTTAGAATACACTTTCACATCATCTCCAGGCTTGTTGCCTTTTTGCTATACTAGCTCGTGTCTGGGAGCCAAGCTGAGAGCTCTGTCAACAATAGGGTCCTGCGATAGGCCTTCAGCCAGTGTTTGGTACTGCAGTCAGGTCTCCTAAAAGATGAATCTTAACAGTGTATAAAGCCACATACCAACCTCTGTTCAGCCAGAACAAGCTGTATGTTCTTCACAGTTCAGTGCTGTGATTCCCTGTAATAAAGGGAACTCTGAAAGCAGTGCTAACATCTACTTAGCTAAGACAAAAAACAGGCACTTTTGAGGGGAGCTTTGAGTTAGAAGCACTGAAGGTTTTTTGTTCGTGTTTTGGGGTTTTTTTGTTGTTGTTGTCTTAAAGCATTTTGGTAGTGCAACATGCCTCAAGAATATCTGCATGCAGTTACTTTTGTACGTGCTGAAAACTGTCAGAGTAGAACTGGGAGAATATTTGAATCTCAGTCACACAAAAGGTATTACAAGGATAGCCATATATAATATACTGCAAATTGTGGGGTGCCAATGAATGCTTCTTTTATCCATTCCAGCTGTCATGCACAATATGGTTATTAATGGGATTATATCACAAACCACACGTTTGGGCTGTTGTTCACGTACGTAGGCCCACCATTTGAAATAGGATTAGGAGTGTCACAGAAGATGCTTGGAAAGGTGATGTGCCCTATTAAACTGTTTTTAAACGACCTTTAGATCAGGACACTATTTAAGAACAGGTGCCTTTCCCCACACCGCTTCCCCCAATGGTGTCATGATATTAACCATTCATTAATGGGGTTTGTAGTAAATCAGGAGAAAAGCCATTTAACTTTCTGGCCTTTGTTAAAAAGGGAACAATTTGAGTAAACCCTTTTACTACAACACAGCTTGGAAGTTCTAGCTGTTGGCTCATTTCTGAGCCAGACAGCACCATCGTTGCTTCAGGCTCCCTTGGCTGGTGAAGGCTTGTACACACCACTGGGTTCAGATGTTGTACTGAAACAGTTGTTCTCTCACTCTGCAATCATGAAGCAAAGTTAACGGTAGTTAAACAAAGCAAATTTTATAGGAGATCCTCTTTTAATTTGAAGGTAAATCCTGTCATAGATCATCTGTTGTCTCAGCAGTCTTTCATTACAGCTACTGCATGAGACAGGATAGGTTACATGTAAAGTTAATTTTGCTCCAAGTTATGCTGGGATGCTCACTTGCTAGCAGGAGTATCATTGTACGCAGCCAACTGCTTGGAGCAGACATTGGCTTTCTTGCCAGCCTAAGCAGAAGATGCACAGAAGTGTGAGAGAAAGAGCCCTCTGTACATCGATGCTGTTGTTCCAGCAAGTCAAATTATTTCTCAGGCTCTTTTTAGAATGTAACCTGTGAATGTGACTCTTAAAACGTGGCTCAAGAATCTGAACTTGGAATGTGGACTAAGGCTAAGAGTGACTCTACGCATCTCTTGTCTTCTCTACAAGTCAATCTACCTCCTCTCTCTTGCAGAATGTGGTTGAGGTTTTGTTTGTTTATTCTGAGTTTATTACTGACTCTAAATTTCGAATAAATGTATGAAAAGATTCTTCCTCTAGGTACTGTTAGCAACCAAGTAATAAAATTTTGATGGGCCTTCATCCAATACACTTCTAAAACCTCCAAGCCATCTCAGCTCTCCTGGAATCCTGACACCATCCTTTGCACTGCTTTGCAGTCTTCCCTTGCTCTTCCCCATGTGGTTCTCAAATATTGCAGTTGCCTTGTTCTTTGTTGTTCTCTAGTGCAGTTTATCAGGGAGTTAGAGGCCTTATCTACTACTCCACCCTGTTTGCTGTTTTATTCGAACAGCTATCCTTAGACTTGCTCAGGAGTTTCTTCACTTTTATTTTCCATTCCATCTGGGTGAGATACCTTACCTCATTGTGCCCCACCAAAACAGACTGCCTTCCAGGCTTTCTGTTCCACCAGGTCTCTGTTTTCACAGAGCACTGTTTCTCTGGGTCCATTCTGAGAAATGCAAGGTGGCATCTTAATTGTATAGGCGTATAAATGCTTTGTGAAGTAACTGCTTTCGTAGAGCTTTCCATTAGCAAACTTACAGCATGTTCATAGCGCAAGATGGAAGACGTTATTCAAGTTTCCTGTAGCTTATGAACCTCTTGGTGTAAATTCTTGACTTGTAAATCCAATGGCAGAGCTTTTAACTGTTTAGTAAGGCAAAACTTTAGGTGTGTGAACTGTCTTGGCTTCCCTTTTCTGACTTTTTTTTTCTCCAGCTAGTGCACATCTTAGACTACTGAAGAATATGTCTAATCAAAAAGAGTAACATCCATATGTATGTGGTTTACAAGGAACAATGAGTGAAATCTTCCACGAAAACGTAATTTGTTGGACATTCTATGCAGGTGTTTTTAAATCTGGTGAACCTGATAAGGACTTCCAGGACTGCTTAGATCTCCACTGTGAAATACTGAATTCTGAATTCGTTTCATTTGGCAGAAAGAAGGAAAAACTAAGTTAGGAAGAATGGGGTCTTTTTTCACAATCACTGTTCCAGAAATATCCGACTGGGGAGGTGGCTTTCAAAACTTCCTGCATTTATGGTTATGATTCCCCAATACTTTTAACAGCTATTAGAAATCCGAAGCGCACAGATTTTTAGATCTGCCATGCTTTCTGTTGTGGAAGGAATGTGCTGTGGTGTTAATCTTTTTAATCCTGGAAATACAAATCGATTTTAAATTGTGCTGAATATTTAAGGATGACTTCATGCAAGTTAATAAACCATTTGTAAAATGTTTGTATACAACGCTTTGTATCATGTTGTTGGTACACCTTACCAAATTTTTTTTTGGGCATGTATTCCATTCTTAACTTCTGTAATATTTATATTGTTGCTGTAAATATTCTAAAAGAGAAAAAAAAATCCTGTGGTAACCTTAATTATCAGCATGGAAATGGTTAATTTTTACTGAGCACAATGTATTTTTGAATGGGCCTTCCAAAATATGTCTTTAATAAAAATGCAGATTTTGCACTAGAAAATTGGCACTGCTTGATGGCTGCTCTTATTTGTGCCACGCTGCTTACAGAGCCCTCCTGGTGCCCCTGGATGGGGCAGAACTGTGCAGAGCTGCTCAGCCCAGGTCCTGATGCACTCCCTGTTTGAGAAGCCAGCATGTGTCTGTTTGCAAGGCAGATGTTTTCACAGCATCACAAAATCATAGAACTGTAGGGTCTGAAAGGGACCTCTGGAGATCATTTAGTCCAACCCCCTGCTAAAGCAGGTACCTACAGCAGGTTGCGGATCACAGACAAGAAAGCTCTGAAGCACTCCATTTCCAACCATTCCTTTCACTGCAAACACTGGAACTTTTTCTTCCTTCTCCCCCTCTCCCCCTCTCCCCCTCTCTCCTTCCTGCCTTCCTGCCTTCCTGCCTCCCTCCCTCCCTCCCTCTCTCTTCCTCCCTCCCTCCTCTGCTTTTTATCTTTTGAACAGCATCACCCCCCTCATGCACTTATCAATCATCAACCAGAAATTAATGGGCCCTACAACTTTCCAGCCCGTGATTTGTGTCAGAGTAACCTGTTGGGACTTTGTCATTCCCACACAAACTGACACTCTTCTGGACAAATGTTTAGGTGTCAGTGATATTGTTGGGTTCACCTTTAATGTGTCCTGGTTATGACTTAGTTTATTACTGTGTGCAGCTTCAAAAAACTTCAAATATTTGGCTGCCAGTCCCTCACTCCTTGGGGTAACTGGAAACAAACTGAGGAGCAGGGAGCTCCATGCCCTACTTGCCGAAGTCCTTCTGAAATGGCCACCACATGGCTTATGCTGCAGCCACGGCTGCTGTGAGACCATGCTGCTGCTGCTGCTGCCTTCACTGAGCATTGAATCTCAAACAAGGAAAACTGGTCTGGCCCAAGCTAATGCCTTTAACTTCCACCCATCAATGGTTCAGCATTTCAGAGTGCCCTGGTAGACAAAAAGGCCAACTGTAACCTGGGCTGCACCAGGCCCAGCACTGCCAGTGGGACAGGGCTGGGGTTGTCCTGCTGTGCTCTGCACTGTGCAGCTTACCTCCAGCACTGGGTGTGGATTTGGGCACCACAACGTCAGAAGGACATCAAGCAATTGGAGTGTGTCCAAAGGAGGGCTACGAAGATACTGGAGTTGAAGGTGTGTGAGGAATGAGAGTTCCTCACACAGGGAACGGGATGCACAGGGCTGTGGGCACGGCTCACCTCGCTGTGGTAGCCACAGTGTGGTCAGCACTGGTTGTCCTTGGGAGAGAGAGCAGTTTGTGTGGGTATCTCACTGACAGCTGCTCAGGGGTTATTTCTGTGGGAAATAATTAAGAGAATGGGGCTGCAGACTTAGAAATGATGGATCAGGACTGGAGGGCCTGAGGCAGTCTCTTGTCACACCACTTGGATTAGGCAAAGCTCAGCACTCTGTAAGCACTGCATTCATTCATGTCATGAGGCTGAATGCGGCTCTCAGTCCTGCTTCCCATTTCGAAACTGTTGCATTTCACAAGTTGCAGGGCCGTGCACACACTTCCACAGGTAAAATATCTGTAGGATTTTTCCCTCCTAGAACATACTGCCTTTTTAGCACTGTTTTGTACCATCTCCTGATGACTCAGGCACTGCTTCTCATTTGGATAATGGTAATTGGAGTTATCTGTGCCCAAAAAGGAAAAGTTTGACTTCATGAGGAAAAGCTTTGCAGTTTTGTAATTGTGTTTCGACGGCTTTCATAATGCCCTCAATTGTACCCTTCTTCAATATGCTGTGTTTATGCAGAAGTGGAAGTCAAGCGCACTTCTAAAAGCATTTTAGGACCACTTAATTAATTAAGCCTCTCAGCACCCCGCTTTTTAGATAAGAGGCAGAGGTTAAGTGAATTTCCAAAGGTCGATTAGCAGGCGAGCGGCACAGCTTGGATGTGAGCAGAGATGTCTGCTTTAGAGCATTAAAAATAAAAGGGAAAAGCTGGCAGCAGGGCTCTTCCCCATCCGGGCTGAGAGGTGAGGTGCAGGCAAAGGACAGGGTGAGGCAGGACACAAATGAACCATGAAATTTAGTGTCTGCCAATTAGTTCCACCTATTTATCACTGTACACTTCAGCCTGGAAAAGGAATCTAGCATCCTGTTCAAAGCTGTGAGCAGGGAGAGTGATGGCACAAACCCTTGCTGCCTGGGCAGTCTTTCCTTCCTCTGAGTCTTATATCTAAATACAGTATCAGTCATGAGATGCTAAATAAATTATCTTGGTATATAAGGGCATGTGGTCCATCCACTTAGGCTGTGGATGAAGCTTGAAAGCTCAAACAAATTATTCAGGAGCACTCTTATTAAGAAAATGTGCCCCTCAACTCATTTATGGATAGACAAAACTCATTTTGTGGATGAAAGCATGAGTGCAACAGTGACATAATAATTTCAGTAGATAGGGTCTCACAGACCTCCTAGTTAGGACAGCGTAGCACAAGTTTTCAGAATGCCACATGCCCCAAATTCCTTGCAAGATGTTGGTTACTTGCAAAATCTACCTGAGCAATATGTCGAAAGAGTGAAGCCATGGATGGCCAGAAAGCCCAACCTTGCACTACTGGTATGGGTTTGCTTTGCCTCTGTTGCAGGAAAGGAAAATCCTAGAGAACTGGGAAAAATTCCAGTCAGGGCAAAGGCAGAACTTCTGTTCACCCCAAAAACACCGTGGCTCCTGCCCCAGCCCTTGGGCCCCCTCTGCTGAAAGTTGAGCCCACAACCACACCTACAGAGCACCCACTGGGGACTAGGCCATGGAGAGTGAGGCAGTCATGGAAACTGGAGCACAAGTCTACCTCCCATGCACACAGCGTGCCATGATGATATCTAGCACCCAGGATCAGGACTGTGTCCCATGTCTAGTTCCCACAATCAGAAACACTGTATCTCACGGGACTGAAGCCATAGTAACAAACCACCCCAGCTTTGCTGGCGTGTGCCCCCTGAAAAACAGTAAGCTGTTGGAATAGGGTTCAGCCGTATCACCAGGTGTCATGTAAAGCAGTGTTTTATTCAAGAAAGCCCTTCTGTTTGTAGGGTCAGCAGGATCGTGGCCGCAGCACACATCAGCAGTGAGATGGGACGGCCATACAGGCACACACCTGCACACCTCTACCCAATGGGCACTCAGCCACATTTGCCCAGGCACTCGAGGAGCTCCATGCGGATGGCAATGCGCACGTGCCAGCCCAGCGGGATGAGGCGGATGTAGCGGGCCACGATGGGCGGCCGCAGCAGGTTCTGCACTGAGGATGAACGGTCCGAGTTGCCATAGAAAACCTGCCAAGAGACGCAGAGGCAGACACAGTTCAGGGGCTGATCAGCGTTGCACTTGCTGTCACCATGGCAGCGTGATGGCCATGGGGCTGGACCCCTGTGTGCCATGGGTAAGCACCAGGCCCCATCCACCTGCTTTTCATACAGGCCCCCCTCCCTTAGGCTGCCTCCCCCAAGACTTCAACATCATCAAATGCACCCCTGCAACCACCGCTGTAAGACAAAGCACAAGGTCCACCCACCCGGTTGTTTCCGGTCTGGTCCTTGTAGTAAACCCAGTTGAGGTTCTCATCGGTGCGGTACTGCACGCTGTATTTGGTCATCCACTCATCAGCATCACAGCGCCCTTGTGTGAGGATCCCTGAGATCACCTTCACCTCTTTCAGGTCGATCTGCAGCCACTGCCCGTTGTCCTGGTACTTGGAGAGCCAGGCGCACCTGGGGGGACACCGTCAGCCCCGCTGTACCCTAAACTGCCACCCAGGCCACCCTGCTGCCCCACACTGCCAGGGGGCTTGGCCTCCACAGAATTATAGAATTCTAGAATTGTTAAGGTTGGAAAATACATTTAAGATCATCTAGTCCAACCACCAACCATCAGCACTGTGCTCATTAATCCACACCCCTCATATCTACCCCATGCCCACTCACAGGGTCTTCAGACTCACCCAAAACCTTGGCCGTTGAGGCGGGCCTTATTGGCTGTCCATGAGGAGTACCAGCCTGTGTACTGCTCGGGGTTGGAGCAGCTGATCTGGTCAGGGGTGACAGCGCCAGACTCAAAGCCGAGGGGTTTGTGGTAGGGGCACTCTGCAGGGCAAGATAAAAACATGGCACCATTAGTGACAAGAGCTGCTCTGCCTTCTGATTGCCTTTGTCCTAATCTTTTGTCAACAACCTCTGTGGTTTCCTTGTGCCCTACCCTCTCTGTGCAGGATGGTGGGGATGCTCTTAAGCCCTGACCACAACCCCTGCAGTTATTTGCTATCCAGGGAACGTGGCATCTAAATTTCTTATTTTTACCTATAGTTATTCCTAAGTCATTGCTGCTCGTGATGTTTTGGGGGAAAAGGTTTTATTTGCGCATGTTGTAGTCTCCCAATCTCCCCTTTCTTGCAAGCAGAAGCAAATGGATCTATGGTCCTGGATCCCTCCTCCAGGCTGTCCTTGGGAAATGTCTGGCACCACTTTTTTTGCCTCATCTCTCCTCATGTACTATCGTGATTTACATCTGTGCCTACACAGCAGAATTGCTGAGCCTCTCCAACCAGATCTGTGTGTTCTGCTCTGGGGGTTGTAACTGTGCTTGCAGATAGTCTTCCCTTATGGAAAAATGTGCAGGTACTTATGCATGAGTGAGGTGTAATTGCTTGGCCTTCCTGAAGGCTTAGAGATATTTGAGTTTTGCCTTCCAATCTCCAGGTTACCAAACCTGATTGCACAACAGCTTTCTGCAACACTGAGAGGCTCATCAAGACTCCCAGTGGCTGCCAACATGCAGAGCAGCTGAACGCTCCTTGGGCCAAGCATTTTTTGTTGTGATTATCTTTTACACAAGCAGCTTATCGCTAGGTATTTAGATGCAGATAAAGAAGATGCTCACAAGCTTCATGTGGGAGCTGCTTGGGCAAATACTTGCCTACAGCATTTTGTGATTTTGCAGCCTATGGAGAGGGATATTCCCATTGCACGTGCATGCCCCAAAGAGGAACTCTACCAAGTTTTACATCTTAGCATGCTTTGTTTCATGGGCAATAAACAAGTGAGTGAAGTGGTATATATCTTTCATTTCCGGGCCTTAAATATGTCTGATAGACCACTATAATGCATTGTGATTACAAATAAGCTCTATGTGCAGGGAGCCAGAGTGCACCCAGAGCACGGTGTGGCCACTGCCTCCTCCAGCCGCTGCCCCTTGGTTTGTGCCATGCCTGAGCACACCAGTGGGATGGTCAATGTCTCACCAGCAAATTCCACCAAGTCAGTATCTTACACGTCAATATCTCATTAAGATATCTTGTTCAGGCAGTGTTACGTTAATGTATTTTCCTCCCCAAAAACACACGGCTGTTGCCCTGCCTTCCTCCAGGCATGGAAACACCAAGTCCAATAACAACAACCAATAGCAGCTGCTTGAAACCCCTGCACCCACAGCACACACTTTATATGCATTTATACGACACTAAAGAAAAGATCAGAAGGAAACAGAGATTAGCTTTCACTTTTCTGAAGGGCTGAATGGGATGCGGTAGCAGGGGTAAAACCATCTGGTGTATTTATAGCTATCCGCCTTCTTAGTGCAGGTTCAACACACCACCAACAGCATTTTCTCCACAGTAAACCTAAACCAAATGTCCCCTCTTTCAGTTTAAAGCCATCACCCTTGTCCTGTCACTGCACTCCCTGATGAAGAATCCCTCTCTGGATCTCCTATGGGCTACTTTAAGAGCTGAAAGGCAATGGGGTCTCCCTGCAGCTTTCCCTTCTCCAGCTGGAACAGTCCACACTCCCTCAGCCCCTCTCCATAGGAGAGCTGCTCCTCTGGACCCATTCCATGTCCTTCTTGTGGCTGGGGCCCTGACCTGCCTAAGTGTCTCCTTTTGCATAAGAAACCGCTTCTGCAGAGCAGCTGAGGTGGCCCCACATGTTCACTACTCGGCAGGCTTATCTCAAAGGCAGCGTAGTTTTATTTTAGTATCACTAATCCATAGATCACACGAGTATAATGAAATTAGCAGGTCACCTTCTGGTACGCAGGGCCATGCCCCGCCCAGCGCCCTGTGGTGCAGCCCCTTTCCCTGACCCCCAGCCGCCCTCCCCTGACGCAGCTCCACGCCGTTCCCTCGGGCCCTGTCGCTGTCACACAGAGCAGAGCTCAGCGCTGCCCCTCCGCTCCCTGTGAGGAGCTGCAGCCGCCGTCAGGCTTCCCCTCAGCTCCTCTGCTCTGCTCTGAGCAAACACAGGGGCTCAGCTGCTCCTCATACGTTTTGCTTTGCAGAGCCTTCAATATCTTTTAGCCCTCCTTTGGATGCATTCAAATGATTTTATTGGAGAGCTCAGGGGAAGCAAAGGGCCAGGTGTGGATGGCTGAGAAGCCTCTGTTCTTACCTGCTGAGTCATCCTCAGGCAGGAGTCCTTCACATCCAACACTACTGTGGAACAGAACATCTGTTTTCTGCCCCTCTCATTTGTACATGCTCTGCTAACCATGTCATCTCTTGCAACAACATATGCATATGTTTTTGTTTGCTTTCTATTGAGCTGAGAAGAGGCATCAGCCAGCCTGAACCGCCCTCACCAGGCCAGGGGTGCTGTTATCTTTCACTCTGAACCTCCCATGGGCACAGCTCCACCAGCCCAGTGTTTGGGGCAGGCACCACTGCAACACCTCACTGCAGTGCAGGGTGCAATGAGGGGAGATGCTGAGGACCATAGCACAGACACTGCTGGAAGAGAGCAACCCATTACCTGGCATGCACTCCAAGCTGTTAGTTCCACTGGACCACACCGAATTAGGTCCTCCCTGGCAATTGCATTTGCAAGCTTTGCTGTGCCACAGCTCCAATCTCTCATCCTAAAGGGAAAATTAAAAATAAAAAAAAATCAACTTAGTAATCGATGATAGTGACACAAAGCTAAGTGCCAGTCCAGAAGCCTAAACATGAGTGCGATCTAATAGAGTGACATCCACAGACAAATGAAAGGTATCTGCATCTAAATCTTGCAGCCCTCTTGGCTGCTCTTGAACCATGGTGTCACTGCAGAGCCCACAGCCCTGAGGCCATGCCACGCCAGCGAGTATCAGGGGTCACCTCCTGGCTCAGCCACGCTGGATGCAGCCTGGTCCTCCTGCACACAGGGCTGAATGCTGCACCGCGCAGCCTATTTCTTTTGCACAAGACATGGCTGTCCTACAGCCCTGCTGGGAATGCTGAAATGCCACAGTGTGTTCTGTCCTCATGCTCCTGTGTCAGGAGGAGTTGCCACACCAGGATCCCCCCAGAAGGATATCACGTGATGAGTGCTGACTGAAGGCTGTTGTTGGAGTGAGGCAGAGGAGAGTCCCTGGTGCCAACGGCTGCTCCTAAGTGCTCTGCCTGTGACACTCAGATGACTTTCATGGATACACATGCAGATTCACTCTTTTGGTGCATGAGGAAGGCATAGGGGGAATTTCAAAATACAAAGACTTAGAAGTTGCTTCTGCTAAGGAGACCAGCGCTCTGAAACTGGTAACAAACTCATGGCAGGAATGGTCCCCATCCATACCACATTCCTCCACCCACTCCCAGAGGTGTTAGGCATTTTGTGTTTCTCCTACTGTCTGCAGGATCCCAGCCAGCTGTATGGACTCACCTCACCAGGGGACAGGGCCAGCACAGCTGCAGGCAGCGGGCATGGAGGGAAGAAGAAGAGAGAGATTTCAGACATGATAATATCAGGAAATGCAATGGGTATTTACTCCTGAGCCTGATTCAAATAAAGGGAGAAAGGTAGCATCTCCCCTGATTGCCAGGGGGAAAGCAAGAGGACATGGGCATCAGCTGTGGGCAGGAGCAGGATGCTGATATGCCCATATCATTGCTACTCTGCCACTGGGCTTTCTTTGTGATGGCTTTGATGTTTGCTTTTTCCAATCAGAGATGCCTGAAACATCCTGAGGAGAAGCTCATGTCAGTTTCAGTCTCTGCTTTCCAACTGACGTTGCCTCCATTCATTTTTGCCATCTTCCTGCCCTACAGTTTTCCTTTCCCTTTTTGCTTGTAAAAATAAGAGCTGATGACAGGTGAAATTGCAGCCTACAGCCATTGCAGATCACTGGTGGCTTCAGAAGAGATACAGCACCCCTCGAGGTGGCTCTCATGAGAATCTTCCTCTGAGAGACATGGAGGATAAACAAAATGTAAATGGATCTTCCCAATCAATCTTATATGCAAAACACCCTTTCCTTCTTTTTTTTTTTTTTTTTTTTAAGAAAAAGTACTGTGGCTGAAGAGGAAGCACTGCTATTTTTGTAACACCTGACCTGGTTTATCTTCTGCCTGTCCCTGAGTAATGATATTTTACAAGCCCTATTCTTACTGAAAGAGCTCTCCTAACTCCCTGCAAAGCCCAGAGCAGGCTGTTTTAATAGCACTTAGACAAGTAGAATAGTGCCCAGACAACTATGAAAATAAAATACTTTTTAAAGTTCCCATGACTGTTGATAAATCATCAATACAAGCCAAACGTCAGCCCTCACTTTTCCAACAGATACAACGAACGTGGCCAATTAAGGGCTGAGGTATGGAGCAAGTAAAATCTTGCACACAGAAACCACAAGAAAACAGCAATCTGCAAACAGTGATGTTGTGAATAGGAAAAGAGGATTTTTTTTTTATTTTTTATTTTCTATCAAATGAATTAGGCTCTGAATTATTCACTGAAATCTAGTTATGATTTATTCATTCACACACTAACTTTGCTGAGCCTAGGAAGGTCCAACTAATGCTGGCAATTTACATCTTGCATTTACACAGCAAGTTTCATCTCAAAAGATTCACAAATGCAGTGCAATTATAATCAGCTGAAATATAAACTGTACACAAAGCTCTGTTTATTACTGAAATGCAGCTTCTCCTAAGCTTTGACAGTGAGCCTGAATGTATCAAGAATCCAAAAGAAAGACCGCAGCAAGGAATGAAACGATAAAGAAATACATAAAAACATTTTGCGAACACAGAGATGGTCTCCCTCACTTCAGGTTCCCAGGCAAGCATTTCTGGTTTCTGGGATATTCCATGCTAACCCAAGGCATCTGCCCTGGCTGAAAAAGCTAACATCAGTCTCTGATGAAAAGTTGTAGCAGTTAATGTTCCTCATCATCAGATTGATATGGTAGAGGCTGGGACCATTCCTGTAACAGCAATGAAGCACATTTCCTGCCTGCTTGATGCTCTGTTTAATGGCACTGGCTGCTGCAGGGCTGTTGCTTCTGGTAGTCAACGAGCCCTTAAGAAGACCCTTCAGAGTCCCTGATTTGAGAGCCAAGACCAAACTCTGTCCCCTCATTGATGGTTACAGCTGGAAACCCAGCAGCTGTGAGTGAAACAACAAAAGGAGTCATTTTCAGGGTGAATGCTGGGACCTATTCAACCAATCCAGAGTATGGCACAAACTTTGCAATTCTGAGCCAAAGTGGGTTAAAGTGGCTGCAAAAGGCAGCACCCTGCAAGTAGCTTGGCCATTGGGGTGCTGGGCTTCGGGCAGTGGTGGCTATGAACAGACCAAGCATCCCACAGCATCCCTCTGATGTCCCCTGATGTTGGGAAAGAAAGGAGAGAAAGCAATGCCCTTGTCTGCGGTTGGCTGGAAAAAGCAGTAATTGATATATTGGTGTGTTTACAGCTGTGATGGGCCCTGTCCTACAAAGGAAATGAAGAGGAAAGCTAGCTGCCAATAGTTTCAAAATGTGATGGCCGGCATGCTTTTATAGTGAGCATGTTTGCCTTCAAGGAAGGTTACAAAGATAATTGGTAATTGTAGGTCACACAGAACGAATTGCTGCAGTTCATGGAAGAGTCGTGAGTCTGCACCACTGCTGCAGGCTGTTTTAAAAGTACAGGACTGAAAAAAAAAAAAACAACATTAAAACAGAAAGAGTCTTATTTACAGCTCCTGCAGTGCCCCAGGACATTGAGCAAGCCATCAGTTCACTGAAGTAAAGCATTACTTGTGTGTATTTGTGAGGGATGAGGGACAGGGTGTTTTGTCTTGCCTCTTCCCTGTCCCCCAATTCACCAGGCCGTGAGAGACCTCCAATACGTGGCTGGGCACGAATGCTTTTTCTCAGCACTGGATGTGGGGATGGTGATAGTGGAATGGGGAGGAGGTAGCAGCCCTGGGCTGCAGGTGGGGCAAAACAGCAACTACATGAGGTTCTGGTGGGTGAAGAATGGAGGAGGGGACAAGCAACAGCAAGGACATTCAGCTGGGGGGCAATGGGCACTGCAAAGGGTGGGCAAGGTTTCTTTGGCTCTCCTTCATCCCATAGATTTTTGAAGTCAAGTTTTTCTCTGAGCTGAGCTGAGGCTGGAAACAATGAACATGAAGCATCAGAAAGGGCAGGCAGGAGCACAACGAGGCACCATGCAATGGAATGCTGGTATTTAGCAACAGGAGCAGATAACTGCAGGTGTCAGAAAATCTCTGCTTATGGAGAATGTGCCTGAACATGAGAAAGAAAGGAGGAAGGGAAGTGCAGCCAGAAGGAACAATGACAAGGCTGAGGGATTTCAGGAGGTCATCTCTGAGACATCGTGTTGGACATTCTGACCACTGAGCCACAATGGCAAGCCATCGTGTTTAGAGTGGCTAGAATTAACAGTGTGTGTGCGAGCATGAGAAGGCATGCTGTAAGGCAAAATGGAGAATTGAAGTGTAGAATAAACATCAGTCACTTGATTTACCAGAGTAAGCTGGTAAGTTTCCTGGTCATGGAAAATGTTATTGACTGTTCATTGACTTTACAATTCAGGTGGCCTAGATCTTCAGCTGGAAAAAAACATCAGCTCTTGTTTGTGCAAGCAGCCTCTGCATTTAACAGGGCTCAGAGAGAGGAGCAGTATTGCTTTCCCTTTGCTTCTCCTAGTGCAGAGCACTGCCTGCATGTCCCCAGCGTGGCTGCTTCCATGCAACGACTGTGGCATTGCACAAGAGGAAAGAAAACATTTTAAAACAGGGAGAGATTTGACTGTAGCCCTGGAAGAACCATCTCAGGAAGGAGAAAGGAGAGGGCAATGAATGGCTTTATCACATTTTTTTGAAAGGCTGTTTCAGCTCCCTGTTTGCCATGAGCACCCCACCACAGAGGAGCAGTTAGGTGGGAGGTATGTAAGAAACATGGGGCCAAGACATGTAACCATGCAGTGCAATGAGCATCTTGATTTCCAGAGAGTGGGAAGCCTCCTTCTAGGATGACAAATGAAGCCCGGAAAGGGGCATGACGAGTCCTTGGTGGGGGCACTTTTCTTTTGTATTGCACCTTTATTTCAATGATGTTTAATCTGGCTTCTCTTTTTGTTCATCTTCATTTGTGTTCCACTTACTATGTGCCAGTATTTACCTGGAATTGATGAAAGCCGTATTGAAATAATGACAATTATACCTATTTAATTCAAATTCATTTCTCTTTTATGCCTGTTGTCTCCTCAGTGCTTCTACAAATCTTTTTTGTTTTGAAAATACTTGGAAAAAAAAAAAAAGAAAAATGAAGAAAAATCAACCTTTGCCTCTCTTCTTTTCTTGAGAACATCAATTATATTTTTTTCTAAAGTGTTCCCTTGAGAATTTTTGGCCTTTTCTGATCTTACTGACACATTTGTTCCTTCCCACTCGGAGCTCTGCAGTACATTGCCTGCACAGTAATTTTAGTGATTTTGTTAGATGTACCTCTTGTGCCAAAGAGTGGCACTAAAGATGTTATTTACTGTGATCTGAAGGCGGGGTTGGGCCTTTAGTTGTTGGGTGTTGGGTTTTTTTTCTCCAAAGCTGCAAAAAATAGAGAGGGGAAAAAACTCCCCTCCTTCTAACTGTTGAGACGTGCTTCTTATCTGATGCATGACAAGCAGGGATGGAGCGATGTGGAGCTGGGACGTCACATCGATGTGCTGTGTGTTTGTGACAGCCCCCAGATCTGTGTGCTGGTGCAGGATCGAGATGCAAATCTGCTGCTGCTGTTGCTGCTGCTCTGTGGGGTTCCCAGCAAGCAAAATCCCAGCAGAGCCCAGGGGCAGGTGCTCCCCTAAGCTGCGGCTCTGCAGGAGAGAATCGCTAAGGAGCTTATGCTGTCATCGGAGCAGCCGGCTCAAGGCTGACCCACCAGTGCTTCCCCGTGGTGGAAGAGGAGGGGGCCCGAGGGGACGTGGGCAAAGGGCTGCTGCACACTGAGCAGGCAGAAGAGGATGCTTGGGCCATGGAAAACACAAGTAGGTTTTAAAAAAAGCAGTAAAAGAAGAAATAAATAAATAAACACCAAAATAGCGATGCCTGGAAAGTGATCCTGCAAGTGATTTTTTTACTGCAGGCTCTCTGAAAATATCCTGGTGTGTGGGTGTCTATTAACAGCAAGCTGTGCCACGGCTTCAGAGCAAGGTGTGAGCTTGTTCCAAGGGCTAATTGCAGTTATACCACCCATCGGGAAAAATGGGCAGTTTGGGTAAAAACAGCCTTCCAAGAAGCTCAGGGGCCAAATGAAGGGCAGCACAGAGCTCAGGTACGAAGGCAGTGCACAGGTATTTGCTGGCGGATCAAAAGGAAGACCTATGAATTAGTGCAGAGTACAGCTGAGCATGCCAGGATGAAACAGAGGCATGGCCACTTGAGGAACACCTTCCTACCCATGACATTCAGTAGGCCTTGGGCGTCCAGCCTTTTGGCTTGCCTGTACCACACTGCCTGGAGAGGAATTGTCTTGGGCCACATGCACAAAGCTTCCTCCTAAAGTAACACCCCCTATTTATTTCCATGGAAACTACAATGATACAAAGAGCACAATAACACTGGTAGAGCAAAATCTCAACTACAAAATACTCTTTTTCAACACAGCCACTGCCATTAGCTCTGCATTTTTACCAGTGGTGAACGAGAGCCTGCGTGCTGCACTCACAGCAATCTGCTCCAGTGGAGATGATCCACTGTGGCTGTCACCACCACTGAAACGCACCACCCACTGCCTCACTGTGCTCACATCCACCGGTTGTTCTCCACAAACATTCAGCAAGTATTAATAAATGTCAATGGGTGCCATTTGTTTCTGCATGGAGAAATTCAATTAGACTTCTGCTTCATCTGCACTCCTATGTCAGAGTGCCCCTCTGCTGCCATCTGTCACGCAGCAGCAAAATGTAATGGGATGTTGGTGGGAAGGTTCAACCTCTACTGCCATACCACCACCATCCGCCCCGATGTTATGGGCTGACATCACAAAATGGAAGGAATTACTTTTGGAGCAGCCCTCATAAAATAGATAATGTAGTTAATGTATACGAGTAACAAAACTTATTTTAATCTACAATATTTTTAATTAAAGCAAGAAAAGAACACAACAAAACCACAAAACTAGTGGGATATACAGCCCTGTCTCTATGAAACCAATGCATCAGCCTGGTTCAATGGCAGTGGCTGCCATTCTCGGTGACTTCTCATGGGGTTCCTCAGAGGCTTTTGATGAAATGTTACTCCTCCTGTGCTTCATCCTTGAAAACAGTTGTTCACAAATGGAGGCAGTGCCAAAAAGCGATGACATGAATAAGGCGTGACTGTGAAGCAAGGAATGTTTTTCTCTGGTAAGAGAGGTCTCATAAAAATAAAGAGACACGGTTAGATTTTTGAGTCTGATTGTAACTCTGCACACTCCATTTGAAAATATGCAGTCATTTATTTATGTCAACTGAAAATGGAGTTGCAGGCTGTGAGTTGGACATGTGTGAGGAAGCAAAGTAACTGACAGACACAGAGGAGGACTTTGAAGTCCTAGACTTAAGAACATAGAAAAAAAGTAAAATTGGAGAATTCAACACCTGCGGGGGAAAAGCTGATCTGCCCAATACTTTTGTCCCAAATGGACACACCATACTGCAGCCACACGCTAATGGTGGTAGATACTGCACAGCACCCAGCAAGAACAACCCCAGCCTTGAGACATTCAGAGCTTTCTGTCAGCTGTGAAAAAGTCAGAAGTTCAAACACAACCTGAAAACAATCTCCTTCTGCCACAGTGAGGTTAATTAAAATGGAATTGATAAACACTCCCACACTCCCTCCTCCCCTTTTTTTTTTTTTTTTTTTACTTATGATTTTTATTCTTAGAGTGCCTTTGAAATTCTTCCCCAGGACAAAATATCTGAAAGAGCCTTTAAGAAAAGCAGATCTCTACCAGCAATGTCTTGCTGCTAAAGAAAATTAGTGGCTTTTGATTAACCAAGAGTTTTGATTAATGAAGAATCGGTCTCTCATATTCTACTGTACCTCATTTTTCAAATCAGCATTATTATTTACTCACTGGCTCAGCTGCATTACAATTTTCTGTGTAAATTCATATTTTGACAAATTACATGTCAATCTTTTTTCACTGCAATTACTTTGCAAAACAGAGTTGTACTATTGAATATTCATAGAGCTGTAAGAACGCTGCTCCCTCACATACGTAAATTACACATCTCCTGCACAATTTTTCCCTGATTGTTTTGCTTCCATAAAGAGCTCCCTCAGTACCCCACAGCCCAAAGGAGTTTGTATGAAACAAGAATGTATACAAAGGGGGACATCTGAAAGCACATCTCTAGAGGCAAAGTGCATACCTTTGTACCAGAAAAGAAGAGACAGCAGAACGTTCCCCATCTTGAACCGCATCTTTTCCTTCCCCTTTCAGAAATAGCTCCTTAGCCTGCTGCTCAGCTTTCTGGGAAGGCATGAGATTAGCTTAAGCTTCACCTAAGCACATTATGCTCCACCATTCTCGGGATTTTATCAAGGAGCATCAAGCCAACTGCACAGTTACTACTGTCAAGCTCCATGTGGCGTAGCTAAAAGGTAGGAAGCATTGTGGCACTGTGTGGCACTATGACTGTATTCAGACATTTATGGATGTGGTATTTAGGAACATGGGTTAGTGGGCAGTACTGGCAGTAGGTGGATGGTTGTTCTAGATAATCTTGGAGGTCTCTTCCAGTCTTAATGATTCTGTGATTCTGTGAACCAACAAGGACACGCCTAACTAGAAACCACATTTAGCCATCATACAAAGGCAGAGGATGTGCCTAATGCTTACAAATCATAGACCGTTTTATGCAGTGCATATTGCCTATTGTATGTAATATGCATTAATTATCTTCCACCCCAGTTATTTACCTCTGCATCACTGATGCCTGTCCTAATAATTGCTGTGTGTAGGAATCTTCCCTGGCCTTACTGCTCTTCAGTCACCTAATTGCAAGGGGCTGAAAACTGCAATTACTAGATCAAACTGAAATAGAGCATTTTTGTTTTTTACTTGCAGAAATATAAAAGTTTGAAACAAACAAACAAAAAAATAAACTTCCCTTTGCTAACAGTTCTACCTATCATATCCTATCTTTACATGGTGCTGTCAACCCAGCATGAAAGACAGCTATAAATTAGGTTTAAAAGTGACTGAAAGACTCAAGACTACAGCAGATTGCTGGTGATTCCAGCGAATATTGCTCCTGTTTCTCCAACCTCTGTTAATTATGTGCAATTAGCAATGAATTTTAATGGGGGCTTTTGACAGCTATTGCTTCAGAAGCAGCTTCCTTTGTTTCAGAAGATCTCTGATTGCATGTGCAGGGAGTAGATTAAATCACAGCACAACTCACGTGGGCTGTGGGTGCATGAAGATCCATCTACCTTCAGTTTCCTGGTCTGTATCCATTCAGAAAAATCTGTACAAAGAAGGATGCTGATATTTTGGTGGGATCTGCCTTGCCTACCTTTGGAAATCTAAAGACTGTGGATGCCCCACCATGGGATGCCAGATCCAGCATCTCTGTATTGTAATTTCCTGGAGACATTCAAGGTCAGACTGGACGTGGCTGTGAGCACCCTGATTGAGCTGTAGGTGTCCCTGTCCATTGCAGGGGAATGTGACCAGGTGACCTTTAATGGACTCTTCCAACTCAAATGATTCTGTTTGTATGATGCATCCTGGCCACATCAGGACATGTGACATGGACAGTCTGAGCATCGTGCTATGAGGGTTATCATAGCCCCAAGACACTGGGAAGCATCAATGAATCCATAGGTGCATGGCAGAGATGAGCTGAGGCCTGCAGTTGTCTACACCCAGACTTGAGCACACCATTTTTTTAGGTCATTCATCTCAAGGAAAGCCAATCCTCTAGCTATCAGTCTCACCTCGGTGCCAGGGAAGGTTATGGAATGGGTAATCTTGGGAGCCATCATGGACCAGTTGAAGGTCAACCAGGGGATCAGGCCTAGTCAGCATGGGTTTACGAATGGTAGATCCTGTTTGACAAACCTGATTTCATTCTCTGACAAGGTGACCGGCTTAGTGGATGAAGGTAAGGCTGTTAAGTGGTCTACCTGGACTTCAGCAAAGCCTTTGACACTGTCCCCCACAACATTCTCATGGCTACCCACAGATTGGATGGGCGTACGCTCCGCTGGGTGAAACACTGTCAGGATGACTGGGCCCAAAGTGTTGTGGTCAGTGGACTTACATCTAGTTGGCAGCCGGTTGCAAGCTGTGGCCCCCAGGGCTCAGTCCTGGGGCAGCTTCTATTTAACATCTTTATTAATGATCTTGACGAGGGGATTGAGTGCACCCTCAGTAAGTTCGCAGATGACACCAAGCTGGGAGGGAGTGCTGATCTGCCTGAGGGGAAAAAGGCACTACAGAGGAACCTGGATAGACTGGATCGATGGGCCAAGTTAACTGCATGAGTTTCAATAGGGCCAAATGTCAGGTCTTGCACTTTGGTCACAACAACCCTACGCAACCCCATGCTTGGGGAGGAGTGGCTGGAAAGTTGCCTGATGGAAAGGGACCTTGGTGTACTGATGGGCAGCCGGCTGAATATGAGCCAGCAGTGTGCCCAGGTGGCCAAGAAGGCCAATGGCATCCTGGCTTGTATCAGGAGTGGTGTGGTGAGCAGGACTAGGGAAGTCATCCTGGCCCTGTACTCGGCACTGGTGAGGCCTCACCTCAAGCACTGTGTTTGGTTTTGGGCACCTGAGTACAGAAAGGAGATGGAGGTGCTGGAGCAGGACCAAAGAAGGGCAACAAGGCTTGTGAAGGGCTTGGAGAAATGCCCTATGAGGAGAGACTGAAGGAATTGGGGCTGTTTAGTCAGAAGAAAAGGAGGCTGAGGGGAGTCCTTATTGCTCTCTTCCAATATCTGAAAGGTGCTTACAGCAAGAGCGGGGTTGGTCTTTTCTCACTGGTGACAGGTAACAGGACGAGGGAAATGGCCTCAAGTTCTCCAGGATAAGTTTAGGTTGGATATCAGGAAACACTTCTTTACAGAAAGGGTTGTTAAGCACTGGAATAGGCTCCCAACCAGGGAGGTGGTTGAGTCACCATCCCTGGATGTGTTCAAAAACCGTTTGGATGTGGTGCTCAGGGACATGATTTAGCAGAGGGTTGTTAGTTAGGGTAGGATGGTTAGGGTGTGGTTGGACTTGATGATCTTTAAGGTCTTTTCCAACCTGAGCAATTCTATGATTCTATGATTCTATGATTCTATGATTCTAGTAGACATCTTACCATGGCCCCCTCCAGTGATCACAGAGATGGACTTGGTCCTACTTTGATAGGCTGACACAAGGCTGATACAATCTCTCTTGTATTCCCTCCACATGCTCTTATAATGAAATCTCACCTAAACAAGCCTCATTCAACAGGTTGGCCCTGAAGCATCACACTCCCTGCTGCCACCCCACACTGCGGCACCCCCTTCCCAGTGCCATGAGGCACAGCAGTAATTTAAGAGTCTTATCCTAGGCAGATAGAGCTGCTGCTCTCTGGGGGCATTTTCCAAAGGTTGGGGCAGCTCTGATTTTCAGTTCAGAGGTCTTATGCTCATTTTCAGCACTCCTCTCGGGGCAGCAGGAGTCAGCAGACTGTCCTGCCATTGGTCTTGGTTTCATGCAATAGCTCAGGAGTGATATTCAGAAATAGCATTCAAAGGGATAGCCTCAAAGCTAGCAACTCCCCAGTTATAAAATTCCCTCCCTACAGAACACCAGGGCAGCCTTTGTGCAAAACTGTGTCGAAAAACCAAGAAACAAAATCAATGGGTAACACAATTAGTCTCCCTGTCCTTTGGTACACTCTCTAGTTACACATTGTTGACTCTAGCCCATCTCTGATCAGCGGTGAATGACTGAGCAGCTGTACCCTTTTCAAAGCGTGCACCTTTTGAGCTAATTGTTAAAATGCAACGAGCTTGTGAAAACAAAGGCACTGGAAATTATTCAAATCAAGACAAGCTCAGTCAGAACAAAAATCATTGAAAAGAAAGTCAAACTGGTTCACAAGATGAGTCAGAGAGCTTTAAAACTGAAGCCTCTGTATAAACATCATGCACTCCAGACCCTCCGGGTCTAAGGCTGTCGATAATGCTTCTTTTTAATAACCTTAAATGGCAACACCTCCACTACAGATAGCTTTACTAAATGAATCATGTAGTTCTTTCCTAGCAGTCAGACAAATACTTCCAGGTATAGAACACAGAAAATATTTTAAAGTCAGTACACAACACAGCACCAGAAAGAACAACATCTGCTTTTCTTTTTTTTTTTTTTTTTTTTTTTTTTTTAGATGTGTGAAATTTAGCCTGGCTATTGGTTTTGATAATAGAATGAAAGTGTGCCTGGTGCAATAAGACCAAAGTAGGATAATCTGACTACACCATGCTGCTATGTAAATCAAAAGCAGGGATAGCCTGAGCATGTCTTCAGGCTACACATTCTATTTCAGGTCCAGCTCGTGTCCCATTGACCCTAAAACATTTCTGTGCACATCTGTGGCCCTCTGATATTTTGCTACACTTTCTTCTTTCACTTGGTCTGAAATAACACAAAGGTCACCCTGCAGCATCAAAATGCTTTTGCTTGCACTTCCAGGGGTGCATAAGGACATAAGGGATGGTAGCAGGGGGAATGAAGCAGAGTAGAGGTTGTTCACCAACAACTGGTAATGACATGCATCCTTCCCAGCTGCATGGAGCTGGCCTACACCCCACTCTCACCAGAAATTTACTAAGAATTAAGCAGCGTGGATGGCTGGAGGCCAGTGCTCCAGTCTGTTCTTTGCTTTGCTTGGTTGACAGGTATAATCACAACTGTACCATTTGAAGATCAACATGCCAACTTCTTACACAGGCTTGCACTTTCTGCTCGTAGCTTTCTTTTGTCAGAGCTCATGGGCAATGAATCTGCTTCTGAGTACATCGGAGCAGTGTCTCCAGGAGCTCCCAGAAGGCACCAAGCACACACAGAGACCTCCTGGAGCTGGACAAGCCTGGCCCAGCAGTGGTGTGGACACACATCCTTGAAGGGCAGGCTGGAATGGAAGGTGCCTGTGTGAGGGAAGCACAGCTTCACATGGTGATTTTGTGTTTCTCCCAGAGTCAGAGTGACAGACAGGTAAATGAGAGCAACACACACAAATTTAGATGTCTGGGATCTAAGCACATGCACCAAGCAATTTCTCAGCGCTAATGTGTGACTGGCACACATTGGTCTTAGCACAGCTAGGGAACGTACAAAATGCACATTTATATGTGTACGTGTGAATTGTAGGCATCTCTCAGATGTAAGATACTGACATGCTGAAAGAGGAAAACTGCCAGTGCTTTTGGAGCATGAGTCAGACCTTCAAGAGCTGGATTCCATTGAGGTGGATGGAGTGATAATGATCTGCCCATGCTGAAGATCTGGTTCTTAGAATAAAATATTATTTCAAGGAGTCTGAGTGTGGGCTTATGTCCTCTTCTGAAAAAAAAAAGCACCTCAGTGCAAAAAACACATGACTAGTTACCTGGTGCTGCCCACCAGGAGCAGGCCCAGTCCCCTGCCACACCTCAGGGACTTGTGGCTGCCATCAGCACGCTGGGCACCATGGAGTCATCATGGAGGGACGATGGGAAGTACCTTCCCTGATGGCTTTCGTATACTACAGTGGAAAATTCTAAATGTAGTGGACAGCTTTAGACCTGTAACCTGAAAGCAACCCTGCTATGACAGGCATTTTACCCTAGAAATAGGGCTCAGAGTGGAGATCTCAGTCTTAGTTGGGCCTGTTCAGCCCTGGTGTGCCTCTTCCTCCTGCAGAGACCTCTTCACCCCAGGCCCTGCTGGGGCTCCCATGCACAGACAGGTGCTGTGGCAGCATCCATACCCAATGATCACCTAAAGGCTTGCACATGCAGAACGAGATGATGGGCTGTATGCAACAGTGGAATTGCTCTGAGGTGAACAAGTTATGGGGTGTGGCTGAGGGAATTGGGATTGTTCAGTCTGGAGAAAGGAGGCTCAGGGGAGACCGTATTGCTCTTCACAGCTGCCCGCAAGGAGGTTGAAGCAAGGTGGGGTTTGTTCTCTTTTCTCAGACACCAAGTGATAGGACACAAAGAAATGGCCTCAAGTTGCAGCAGAGGAGGCTTAGTTGGATATGAGGAAGAATTTCTTCACAGAAAAAGTGGAGTTGGTGGAGTCCTCATTCCTGGAGGTTGTTCAGGAGGTGTGAGGACAAGGCATTAAACACCATGGTTTGTGGCAGACTTGGCAGTGATATGTGATGGGTGTCCTTGATGATCTTAAGGGACTTATTCTATGGTCCTGATGTGTTTCTTAGGGTGAAAAATCAAGTCCTGCAGTAACACTGTCTAAATTATGTTTGGACTGTTAGAAAAGGTGCTGTTGCACAAGGCTTACGGTGGGCTCAGGGCTGCCTCTCAGCAAGTTGTGTCACTTGTGCACTGAGATGAGAGCATACAAGTAACACAGGGATTCCAGTTAGCAGGGCTCTCCTGACTGGTGGGCCCTTCTGCTCCCAGCTCCACACATCGTTCTTCCTCCACTTCACGGAGGGCCTGCACTTTTTAATAAAGTTGCCCATTTTGGAAGAAAAAGAGGAGGCCTAAACTAAACGTAACTAACCTGAAAGGAACAAAAGGTACTCCCGCTGGTTCCACTGGGGCTCGAACCCAGGACCTTCTGCGTGTAAAGCAGACGTGATAACCACTACACTATGGAACCGCTACGGAAACAGGCCGTTGTGGCGCTCCACCTATTGATGAAATGCTGCGCTCTTCGCTCCCCCCGCCTTCGGTCCCGCCCACATGGAGGGAACAGACCATTGGAGGAGCGCGCGGAGGGGCGGTTCCCTCCCCTGGCGGTTTGGCCGGGAGGGGCAGTTTGTGGGGGGGGGGGGGAGGGAGGAAGGAGGGAGGAGCAGTATGCCTGAGCAGGTCAAGTTTTTTCCTGTCAAAACTGTGGGTTTTACTTCAGTCGGTGCAGCTTGTGCTGCAGCACGCTAACAAAACGCAAACCCTGCTTTCCTTAGGCAGTTCTCGTGCCCGTCTCTTTCCCTGCGTTGGTTCACAAAGAGGTGGCGAAATCTGAGTGTTGTAGTTGGCTGTCGTCTCCATAGGCTCCAAGTATAGGCTGAGACTGCAAATTATGCCATTAGGCACTGCTTTCCAGAGCATTCCGCTGATTTTTTCTGCAGATCTCTTTGTGGATTTTTGGTGGCTTTTTCTTTAATTTTTTACATTGTTCTCATTTTTACAGGGAGTGCCCTGGTGATTCCATGGTGTTCCTGTGTAGTTTCTCGCCCTTTCTTGGCTCATGTTTCTGGTTTTGTGTTCTTTTTGCCAGGGATGCTAAGTTTGATGTCTTTTGTCTGTTGTCTTTGTGTCCCAGAAATGTCCACTGAGGGAAATGTCTTTTCCCATTTACCCACGCTAACCTTGCAAGGCTCATTTACCAACAGGCTTCAGTCATCACACTGATTTTGATAGGAAAAAGCCAGATAACGTGACTGTGTGTTTTTTTCTCCTTTATCTCTTCTTTTTATTCCTTCTGTTACTGACAGATCGCTCAGCTGGGGACTTGTCCCCTGGCCAGTGCTTTAAAATACATGGCTGGATCACATAAAAATACTTTCCTAAGCTTGATAGGGTAAGAGGAGGGGAACCACGGTGCAGAAGGAGCACATTCACTCCCACTGTGATCATCTTCAGCCTTTTTGAAAAATGTTGGTTGCATCACTTTGTAGTGGGTGCTTCCGAGACATGAGCCTGAAGCAGATTTTGAATTATGCATGTGGAATGCCTGCATGAAGGCTGGCTCAGGAGGTTGGTGTTTCCAAAGCGTTTGGGGAACATAACACATGCTGTTACTTCAAGGGCTGCCTGTAAAGGAGTCTCCTGATTTTTGCACTGGCAGCATAACTTTTTTTTTTTTTAATTCTGCTCAGCTGCTCAAAAACGTATTAGAGAATTTTGTTGCCTACTGCCTGTTGATGCTTGCTAAAATGCTTTTCACCTCCTTAGTATGTGATATGTAGCTGCTGAGCAAAAAAGCTCAGCATGTGTGTGACTTGGTGGTGGGACTGGTATGTTCCCTTTGCCTCATGTGGAAACTAGGATGGCTTAATTAGGTCCAGCTGATGTCCTTGGACTTAAATGGGAAAGGCTATTTGGAAAGCTACATGTTACTATGATCCCTATATGTATCTGGAGAGGTGGCTCATTCCAACACATCTGACTGTCATTTTGTCGGGTCACTTCAGAGCACTGAGAAGGGATGAGCAGCTTCCATGAATAACAAGAGAAAACATGCTGGGGAGACATTGTCCTATGGAAGATAACAACTAAGGATTTGGTTCTGTTCCCACTGATCTTGGATGAAAGATTTCTGAATGTGTGTGTTTGGTGGCCCTGCTAGGCAGGGGGGTTGGAACTACATGATCCTTGAGGTCCCTTCCAACCCGGGTGATTCTGTGATTCTGTGATTCTGTGATGGATTTGTTGGCTATTGGAACAAGCCTTATGGCCTCTCATTATGCAGAAATCTTGCTAAAAGCCAATATGGATGAATTTATCAGATGCAGTAAATATTTTATAAATGACATGTATCCCCAGAGTGCAGGGGAAAGAGGTTATGATGTATTTTTACTTGTATGCTTTTTGGCAGGACAGTGTGATCATACATAAATGATTAGCTACTGTAACTCGGATAAGGGAAAGTGCATCCTGCCAGAAAAGCAAACATCAAAACTCTCCTGGGCTGTGCAGAATTAGGGCGCCTTGTGTGGATTTTATTTGCTGTCTCATTCCACGGAAAAGGAGTGGCTTTGAATATGGAAGCTTGTGTCCGGGACTCCAGAAACTCAAAGAACTAGCTCATTCAATCGAAAAAAGCATATTCGCATTTTTCGCATTCACACAGTGCTTTCTGCTTGCTGGCTTTGCACTTCAGGTATCTTTTACATGTTAAAAAACGTGCCCATTCTATCACAGTGAGGGAACTCCTCTGTCTGTCCCAGAAGATGATCTGATCACTGTGTCCAAGTACCTTCACAGTGTTCTTTAGAACTGACACCAAACTGATGGCAAAAATTTATTGAAAATACCATGCTGTAGTATTACTAAAGCTTTGGAGCAAGGGCATCAAGATCTTCATCTGATGGTCTCTGTTCTGTCCCATCTATTTCCAGGACATGGCCTTAGTGAATGCCATCATGAGGAGAGGCTGCAAAAGGAGTACTGTGATCCCCATCCACACAGTGCTTCCTGTCACCATATGCATCCTAACCCTGACCTTAGCCCATGCATTGTAACCTGTGGCCTTCTTTGGGCCCACAGCCCTTACACTGACCCCACAAAATGGCTGCTGTGCTCTGCTCCATCACTGCACAGGGAGACCATGAGAGCAGCTCCTCTCTGGCTTTCAGAAGAGGGCAGAAGGACAGAGTGGGGGTATGAGTGGTTAGTGGTGTGATGGATGCTGAGGGCTGTACCTGAGAGTATAGTGGCAATATTACAGTACCAAACTTATTCTGGTACCTAATATTTATGAGTTGTTTGGTAGTATATGTGCTCAAAATTGCAGTGTATGGGGCTTGTTGTGTCAACACTGAGCAATAAGAAATGGCCTTGGGCTTGATGGCGCTGCCCTTCCTGGCACCTGTGAGGTGGCTGAGTGCCCACAGACAGCAAGGCAAGGAGGTGGGTAGGATGTGCAGGCTCTGCGGTCAGGGTTTGACTTCAGAGTATATGGCAGCATGGCTTTCTAACCACACAGGTCAGCCACAGTGGCAAACTGACCCCTTTCTAGGAGTTACACTGGGGAGGGACAAACTAAGCCATGAGCTTAGTTCCCTGAACTCATTACACTCTTATGGGGAGAATGTGTGCGCAGATAGCGTCTGTATACCAGTGTATGCATACAGTGCCTCTTGGCAAATGAATCTGGCAGTATTTCTTTCCTTAGGGGCTTTCATTACCATACCAGTCACATCAGGGAACCAAATACCTGGGCGGTCTGTATGTGTGTTTATCCCCTGTGTGCTAGGTAGGTCTGCTAAATTGCAAATCACTGCCTCATCCCAGCAGAAAGGCCTTTCCTCTGGAGAGAGACCATGTGACTTCAGATGTGCAGACGATAACTTCAGCCCATCCCTTTCTCTGCCTGAGATACAGGAGGCACGGTGACTAGACAGATCTCCAATAGCATGCCAGCAGCACAGCTGGAGGGCTGCAGCCAAGAACTTCTACATCATGATGAATATGGCATTTACCCTTGACTGCGTCTGAGGAGTGAGGCTCAAGAAATTTCCTCTCGGGAGGCTGTATCAGTAGGTGGAGAGTAAGTGCTTTGTGAGCTCCAGAGCCCCAGGGAGGATTGGAGTGCTGGTTCTGCAGAGCTGCGCCCCTCATTATGCAGTTCTGGTTCCAGAAAGGGACTGCTTCTGCTTCGGGAGGAAGCTTCTGAAGGTAACTCTTGTGGAAAAAAAGCAGGTAATTTCTTCAAGTCAGATATGTATCTTTTTTTTTCTTAGCTCACTTTTAAAGAGCAACTTGCCTGTATCCTAGGTCTTCAAAGTGAATGAGAGAAGGGCAGTGCTTTTGCCCTGAGAAAAATCACTGTGCTTCAAGCTGTCAAGTTTGACCTGGACTGGATCAGTTATCCAGAGCTTCTGAATACGGGTAAGATCAAATAACTTTGAGACTTCTGTATTTCTTGTACTTTTTGCTTTAAGAAAAAGACTTTATGTGATGATAGTCTTTGTTCTGATGCTTAACTTAACTCTCATTAAAACCAATATAAATTTCATCTGAAGCATGAATTTAATTTGTAAGTTGGCTCAAATTTCCATACATTTGTTCTCGAGTTTTACGTTTTGGTCAGTATTCCCCTTCAAGTAAGGAGAGGGAATATCATGGGATGTCATTAAGATTCTGCTCATTATCTGCAGGACAATTTATAATTTATAAATCTGAAATTTATAATTTCAGATTTCCCTTTTTCTCTGTGGTAAGAAACTGCAACTGTTGCTGATTTTTACACTCCTGTTGGGTCCTCTTACTAGAACTAATTTGGCCACAGGATTTTGAGCTTTCTGCTGGCTTCCTAATGGCTTCTCCTTTTGAGGCTCTTAGAGTTTCTGAAAAGTGATATGATATCATCTTCATAATCCAGGGTGATCTGCACCTAGTTGTGTGCTTGTATTTTCCACCTTCCTTTATTACCACACTCTCCCCACAACCTTTCTGTGCAAAAACTGAGGCTGTTTGCTTTGCTTATTTTTTACACAAGAAGTGCAAATACTTTGTGTAAATGTATGCTTTATTGACTGCAGATGGAATGAACTAACTTTCACACATCATTTTCCTACAGATTCTTTTTGGATTTACATGCAGTTCTTGAACTGAGTGTTTGAACAATTGCCATGTTCACACCTTTTCGGATCTTCTGTTTCCTTACTTTTGCAGTACGTTTTTGGGCTCAGGAATATTAGTCTACCTTAATAAGCTGGAATGTCTGCACCCTATTCTCTTTCACTTTGGCTTTGCTGGTTTCCCATTATTACTACATCCATTCCATATTGATTCCTGGCCCAAGCATTGATGTCTATCAGCAGCCATTGCCAGAAGTGACTCCAGCACTTTTGTACAGGCCTTAGCCTTGCATCTCTGAGCAGGCTGAAGATTTTTGTCTGCTGTGTATTTGAAACAAATTTATTAAAACAGAAAGGCTTTCTCATTTCTTTCTTTCACTTAATAGAAATGTCAGTTTGTCCTGTGGATGTAAAATAACACAGATTTAAGCATGCACTGCTTTGTCTATATTTGATCTTCTTCTGTCATTTGGCAGGCCAAATTCAAGTGTTGATTTACAGAATTATTACTCTGGCAGTCCACAGCCAAGTTCTCTTTCACTGCATTGGTAGCTTCATCCCTCTTTTTGCAGAGTGAGTCTTTTAGCTAATGAAATCTCTAAGTCGTCTCTAGATCCTTATCCTTGACAACCCCAGCTCTGGCAGTAAGACAGTTTTGAAGAGCTGTCCCTTTACAGGTACCAACCTGGAAGTTATGATTTAATGTACAAGGTTCTCTTTTCTAGGGTATCTTCTCCTTCCTCCTTCATTTCCTCAGCGCTACGTAGAAGAGAATCCATCATAAACCAATGTTTCATGATTCTCAGGACTCTGAAGTCCCTGTTTCCAAAGGAAAGCAATTCTGAATGAAGCTTGCGAGTTGAAGGAAGTTGAAATGTTAGTAGCAAGAAGACATCAAAGTAAAGTCTCTGGTGTGGGAAGTACCCATCCACCCATCTGATCTTCATGGAGAAAACTGTCCGTGTCTCGCTACGTCTCCAACCACACATACATTCTAACATTTTATGGGTGTAGATGGTAACTGTATGTTAGTAAGTATGGTTGAAAAAGGGAGGGAGGGGAGGCAGGAGGCACACTGTTGGAGAAAGATACTGAAACAATTACAGAGGAAGTAGCATACGTATGGAATTTCATCCAAACCAAAACCAAAGGGGCACTTTTTCAATCTTTGTTTATCAAAGATAAGAAACAAGTGAAGCTGAGAAGTTAAAGCTTAGCAGCTGTCATTCGTATGGCTTCCATATCCACAAGTTTGGTCTAGCTTACACTTGTCCACAATAGCATGGCTTATCTAAATTTTAAAGATGAGCAAGGCTTGAAAGAATGGCTTGCTGCCCAAAGGACCTGCAGCCTGATGTCATTAAAGTTCAGCTATAAATCTTCACAAGATTTTCACTATTTTTGAGGCAGCCTTGTCTTTCTGTGACTGATGAACTAAAGGTTTAATTATTTGGGGCAGCACCTATTACATTCGGATCAAATGCTGCTGGTTCATCATCTCTGTAAATCAGGCTCTTGACAGTGCTGGTTCTGAAACCCAAACTTCTGAATGCTGCAGTTCAGCTTTCAGAGCAGGGTGTGCCACTTCTGCTTTGCTTAGTGCATCTCTGTTGGCATGGTTGGAGCAATGTTTTCTTTTGCTTCACTGGATTGGCAATGTATTTGGTGCCTGTCTATCACAAAATTGCCTTTCTGCTGAACTGAGGGAAATGTAACAATTTCTTAGACTTGTATCTGAGCTATTGTCTGACTTTTAGTGAATGTGACAGACTCTCTCTCTTATCTCTTAAAGGTAAATCAGTGGTACAATATCCAGAATGCTAGCATAGCACTATGTCCCAAATTCTTATCTAGGAATATATATCTAGGAAACCTTTTTCCATATCTTGAGACAAGGCCAACTTTGCATTTCATCTGTGAACACTTGGGGATCTTTTGTAATAGCAAATGATGGTTTACCAGGAACTTTGCATTGCATTGCATTGCAAATGCAGCATTCACAGAAAGCACTTCAGTGTTTCAGATTCTTGTTTTTCAGCCTTCTTAGCTGTGGAAGGCCCTTGTTGTTGTTGCTTGGTATTTTTCTATGAGTTTGGCAGGGAGCAGAGCTGGCTTGAACTGATGCACCTTGAGAAAGGGTGCGGCTCAATTAGGAGCGAAGAAGAGCACTTGCTTGTAGGAGATGCTGGCTATTTTCACAGTGGGTTGTTCCCTTGGTCATGGTCTTTTGGTTGGTCCAAAACAGCAGAAAGTGAATTCACTATGCCTGGATGGAAGTTGTGTTTGCTCAAGTCTCCAATTGATGTGGTTGTACTGGAGCCTGGAGATGTGGGTTGTGAGAAACTACTGGGAGACAAGGTAGTAATTTGAATGTTTGCTGTGCCCACTGTAGAATAGAGGCACTGGGGATTGATGATGGTGATTCCCCTGGATTAGTTCACTGATGGCCAGCTAAGGCATTTTTAAGGGGCTTATTGATATTGTATAAGATTTCCTCCAAGCTTTGAGTATGTGTTTAAGGCTTCATTTACTGCTGTTAGCATGAAATTCTATTCTAGCCTCTCTCTTTATTTCTTTGCTCAAAGTGGGGATATAAATTGAAGAACTTAGAGGTAGGGGAAGGGTGCAGTCATCCTCCAGGTGCCCCTGGCTTGGGACAGCCCACTGATTGCCATGGACTGTGTGGAGCCCTGAGAAGCACTGATAGTTCTATTTGGGGCTCTCGTTGCCTAGTTGCTGGAGTCATGCTGCCCTGCCCATCAATGTAGGTGGTCATGCTGGAAGAAGGCTTAGACTGTGAGCTCTAATTGTTTTGTACTCGGTCTTAGTCTTCAGATCTCCAGCTGGCTGGTTTGAGATGAGCTAGTGAAGACTCATGACTTTCTTAAACGGGGCACGTGAGGAGACGGTATTCAGAATGATAACAATTGTCTGTTAAGCTTTTAGCAGTCTCAGAGTGCTGTATTTGATGCTATTAAAACCACTGATTGGCTTAAACTTACTGTAACAGGACTTTTTTTGGATTTCAGTTTCACTTCAGAGGGAAGAAAAGCATAATCCATCATGAGGAAGAAAACCCCTCAAGTCCTTTACTGAAATAAATACTGACTTGGATGATGATAGACCTAGCTCAAGTGTGGGATACCCATGTGTTGTGGGATGCTGAAAATAGGGTATAAATGTAATATGATTGATTAATAAATACATACAAGCTGGAAACAGTCTCACAACAATAAAGGCATTCTGACTATTGAAGCAGAAAACAAAGCAGTTATACATTTTCCTGTCTCTTATCCTCCTTTTGCTAATTAAGAAAAAGCAAAAGCAGTTAAGCATTCATTTTATGCTAAGGGATTTCTTCTTTGTTTTAAAACCCAGATAAAAGAAGAATGAGTATCAATGAAACAAAAAGAACAAATGCAGTAATTGGGATGTGTTAGAATTACTAGAGGGAAACATACCCCAGGAGACAGAGGAGAGTGATCACTGTGATCACATAAGAAATCCTCAGCTAAAACAAAATTCAGTCTCTCTCAGAGCATTCATGATGTTTTGTTACCTAGAAATTAACCTATTTTGTATTTCAGGGGGATGTTAGTCTTTTGAACTTGTTGATTTGGAAGCATATGGCATTAATGTTTGATCCCATCGAGTGAGGGGATGAGTAAGTGCCAGGATATAAACCCAGAAAGCCACGCTACAAAATGCCCTGTACTTTTTTTTTTTTTTTTTTTTTTTTTTTTTTATGAAACCAAATTTTTTTTGTTAGAATGTTTCTGTAAAAATGCAACAGAAAACTTGGTGCTTTATTTCAGTGAAATCTGTTTAGGAAGCAATTTGCCATGGCACCATTATATATATGGTCCCTGTGCAGTTGGTGGTGGTTTTTATTGTGTTGTGTATCAGTCAATGGTGGGAATTTCCATTCATCCAGCATCTGTAAGGATCTGTAAACAAAGCGTTTATCAGCATTGGAACAGGGAGGTGTAAGGTGGTAAATGGGATGGTAGGGCACCTTTTCAGTCAAGAAGGGCGTTAAGAGGGCTGGTTATTTTTGGGGGGGGGGGGAGTACAAAATAGGTATGGTTTATTTGGTATTGTTTTTGCAGGATGTGCTTCACAGTCATTATGGGTGGCTATAGGTACTTTATATTCTCTATTGCCAAGCGTGTGTATTTTCCTCTCTTCCTCTTAGTGGTGGTGTGAGGATCACAGGAGCCTTCCTTGTGGCTGGAAGAAGTGCACAGCAGACACGTTTAACACCAATGGCTGAGAGAGACATGCTTCCTTCCAGCAGTGATTAAAACCAGAAATGGAGTGCACCGTTAGCACCATGGGGTGCAACTCTTCTGCAGATTACAGTAAACACAAATATAATGAAACAGGTGAGCACTGCCATCATTTCCACGTCCAAAGTTGTTCTCTCCATAGCACTGCAAGAGGATTGCAAGATATTATTTCCCACCAGTCCTGTTGTCAAACGCTTGTTGAGATAAAATTACTTCACAAATATTGTCTCTAATTAAAGGAGTGCATAACTTTCAGATGCCAGTTGAGGTCAGGGCAACTGCAGAGCACCTCTAGCATCTTACACATGAGGTTGGAAAAAATTCATACAGAAGTCATATTTCAGATGTGCTCACGTGTGCTCTCACTGGCGAAGTATATAGGATGAAGGATTGAGGAGGCCTTTTGTGGCCTTCCACAACATGAGGTTCCTAAGAAGACTGCCCCAGTTTCCCTGCTGCTGGGTGATCCTGGTATTGAAATGGATGCAACTAAACAGAGCTACTATAACTCTTTTACTCTACAACTATGCCTTTCCAAATTGATCTTCTGCCATACAAGGTGTGTGGCCTGAAATTCTCCCTGCAAGCCTTTGAGACTGTTGATGGAAAATCCTCACAGCACTTGCACAAAGATTCAATTAAAAACTTGATGTATTGGCCCCCTGCTTTTCAACAAAGCACATCCTAGTTTTGAGCACATGGGGGTTTTGCACAGAATCATGGAATCATAGAATGGCTTAGGTTGGAAGGGACCCCAATGATTATCAAGTTCCAACCCTCCTGCCACATGCAAGGTCACCAACCTAGCATTTAATACTAGACCAGGCTGCCCAGGGCCCCGTCCAACCTGGTCTTGAACACCACCAGGGACAGGGCATCCACAGCCTCTCTGGGCAGCCTGTTCCAGCACCTCACCACTCTCTCTGTAAAGAACTTCCCCCTGACATCCAACCTAAATCTACCTTCCTTCAACTTAACACCATTTCCCCTTGTCCTGCTGTTATCTACCCTGTCAAAGAGTTGATTCCCCTCCTGTTTATAGGCTCCCTTTACGTACTGAAAGGCTGCCATGAGGTCACCCTGCTGCCTTCTTTTCTCCAGGCTGAACAAGCCCAGCTCCCTCAGCCTGTCTTTGCAGGAGAGGTGCTCCAGCACCTGATCATTTGTGTGGTTCTCCTCTGGACCCTCTCCAACAGCTCTCTGTCTTTCTTATACTTGCCCTCTCCAGTTGCTGGATGGCAGTCTTTCTGCTCTTCAGCAGTAGTAAAGTTATGCAGGACTGTCATTGTATCTGCAGTCTGAATCCCTCTAATGCATTAATAATGTGATTTTAACAGGTACTTGCTGGTGGAGTCACCTTCCACAAATTATATTTTATTTTACAGATACATTGTAGCCTAGTGTGAAAATTATGTTCTGGTTTAATCCTGACAATAACAACATAGTAATAAGTACAATTAAAAATAATAATATATATAAAAGAGAGGAAATATTTAGGTAGATTTGCAACATTAAGCACAGTTATCAACATATTCCTGCCTGATACCTGTGGGGTTGTGCCACGTTAAGTGCACGGGGTCAGACACTGAGCAGCCCAGATGAGCATTATTGGGATTGTAATGGCTCTGATGTTAGAAATTAGTTTCTATGCTGGTGGCTCTGCTCTGCCCCATAGGAACTCTTCTAACCAGAAAAGCTGGTGACAGGCTTGCTGTCAGGTCTGGTGAGGGGAAGCGATTTAGACCCTAGAGGTTATGTATGGTAGGGAGTGTGCTCCCACTCGTGCAAGAGCTGTACCTTTTTCATTTAGGAGGGGTAAGATTTCTGCAGTCTTTACTGATTTTGGCTTTGTCTGGACTTGAGAACTTTAGCACTTTAATTGTATTACATAGTACTAATTTTACCACATTAGTGGTAAAACGAGGAAACAGCATGCTATTATGGCATCTAAAAGTGCTTTTATATATGAAAAAGCTTCCGTAATGTTATGCATATTATGAGAATTGTGCTTCTGCAGAGGTTTTTATTTTCTTAATCTGACAGTTATATGAGTAAGAAATCGTTCCCATGCAGAGGGTGCCACTCATCCTAGTCTCATAATCCTAAAAAAAGTGAGGTTTGTGATCAGCTGAAATAATTGATGACTGCAAACCAGTGTTTCTCCAGTGCAGAGCTTTTCTTTGCAGGAAAAAGCATAAGCATCTGTGCGAAGTGTTGGCTGTCATTTGTTGCTTTGGTTTGGTTTTAGCATCAGCTGTTCATTTTGGCAGCTGCAGCCAAATACCAGCACAGTTAGGGTGTCAGTATTGTTCTCGCTTTTCTCTTTTTTTCTCTTCCGCAAAGTTCCAGTGATGATTGTATCAAACCCTGGAGTTCTGGAGAGCATTTTGTGTATTGTTTTGGGGTTTTTTTCCTGATTTTTTTTTTTTCTCCTGATTATCTGTTTTTTCCTGCTCAGAAACAGGCAGTGGTTCTTGGAGTGTCAGGAGTTCACATCACTGTATTCCTTTGGGCCTTGTTGCTTAAGTAACATTGCCCTGCAGCTGCTTTGACTCGTTCTCCCAAGATCAAAAGCGTACAGACCTTTTTGTGTGTTAGGCTGAGCTACTCAGGGCTGGGTAGCCAGGGAAACTCCCTGAAGTGAGGTGTTAGCTGAGGGCTGGAGGCAGAGGTTTGACACTTCTGGCTCTGTCTACTCATTTACTGGCATCCTGTTGAATGTATGGGAAAAGAGGGAAGGACAAGAGATAAGGAACAAGTCAAGAAAGAATTATGTGTGATCCATTGCTTTCTCTTTTCACAGCCATAAAAGCTACTGTGTTAATCCAGAGGTGGTACCGCTGTAAAAAAGCCCAGCTAGAGATCCGCCGCCGCTATTCTCTCACTATCTTTGAGTCAATCGAATATGCTGATGAGCAAGAGCAAACACAGGTGGGTAATCTTCAGTTCTTCCTGTACAGGCAGTTATGTTAAGCCCCTTACATTAAGGCATTGCATGGGTGATCTTAAAAGAATCAGCAAGGCAAGCTCTCTGCAATAGAGAAATAGAGTTTTCAGTATCTCAGCACATCAGCCCGGGCTTTCTTGAGAGTCAGTACCAGGATTAGGAACTTACTGGGCTTTGTGTTAAGTCTAGCATCAGTATAAAGTGAGTTAGGTGAATTATATCTGTTTCTTTCTCTTGACCATAAAGGAAGCTTAGACAAATAGTCTGAATGATGGGCAAGATGAATGACACCCAAATGTCAGCAGCATGATGTAGCTTTGGAATTTTGTATGTGATCATATGCTGTCAACCTTCTCATTTAGTTAGAGATAATGCTCTAGGAACATATAATAGTGTCTGAGCTCCCTCTAAATCGGAAATTGATGGTACCTGACTAAGGAAAAAGAATGTTAATGCTTGCTGAATCCCCTAAACTGATCAGTGCTTGTTTGCTTTTTTCCTTATCCAGCTGTCCAACTTTTTCACATTCATGCTGGAGCACTGTGTTCATCGTGGTGAAGGTAAGGAGAAAAATCAAAGTAACACAGAGATTGTTTGAAAACCTTATATGGGAAAAGGTAATGTGAGATAATGTCAGTGTGATGTTTAGAACTTGTGGCACATGCTGGGACTGAGGTTTGCTTTTCCAAATACCACAGTAAGAATTTGGTCCTGTTAAGTGTTGACTCCATCCTATTGAATTACGAGACAATATGCCTTCTCCTTCATCTGGTTCAGCCACCAAAACGGTGTGTGGTTCAGTGTTCTAATGACAGCTGTTAGAAACTGTAGTTCTTCTCTCTTCAGTAATTTAGAGTGCCTCTGCGTGTTCTGCACAAAAAGAAATGACATTTGAGCCTTGCTGCAAAGCTAAGACTGATGATACAGTTACCCTTCCTTTGATTATTTTTTTTCCATTACCACCTGTTGGTGCAAAAAAGTATTTAACTTCTTGGGGAGGAAATGGCAAACTTGAAGTGAGCAGCATTTGATTTTCTTTATGGAAACTGCTTCTGGATGCTAATGGCACACCTCTGTTTACCTTTTTCACCTGAGTGAGTCAGAAAGTTGTAGTGATAGTCTTAGATTTGGTACAATTGTGTTCATCTCTATTTTGTTATCATATTAAAACAAATTTTACAGCTGATTTATCTACTTTTTTAACTGTGCTTGTTGACAGAAGGAACTAATAGGACCTTAGTGCTCCAGTGACTTTCTGGGGCTTGGGCAGTCTGTTGCCACCACTGCATGAGTGACCTGGTCCTTCATCTGGCAGGTATTAGCAGTCATGCAGGTGGTTAAAGCTGGTGCATGTGATAAAGAATGTTTTATTGGAAAACATTTATCATCTGTCTGTTTCGTTTGTGCAGAAGTTTCATCTGTTTGGACTGAAGTTGCTCCATTATTTTCATCTTAGTGTGGTTGTGGTGGTGGTTTGTTGTTTTTTTTCTTTCTCCCTTTCTAATAAATGCCCTTCATTAGAAATACTAAAACCCCAAAAGGTGCAGAAAGATTCTGTAAGATGCATATTAACAGAGGGACAGCCTGGGGCCTCCTTTGTACTGGATTTTTTGGATGTGTTAAATGAGAAATTGCAGGTTGAACTTCTGTTGTGTGGTTTGCAGTTGCGTTTGTCCAACTGCTGGCTGCGTGCATCTCTTACTTCAGGCTCTTACTTGCCCACTCCTTTGCAGTTCCTGTGCCAGCCCCAGAAATTTGAGCAAAACTTGTGCCTGAAAGATTACTTAATGAACTGCTTCTGTTTCTGCTGTATCACAGTCTTAGTATAAGAGCCCCTGTGAGTGTAAACCTGGCAAGCAGAGAGGCTTCAAATTAGCTTTGCTATTCCCAAGTATTTTCTAAAGCCCACCACGCTTTAATCTGTTTCTTTTTTTTTCTTAATCTGTGTTTGGTCACTTAAATTAAAGTGATGGCATCTTGTTCAAGAGCCTTCTCCAAGAATTTAGTCTATAATATTCTTACCTGAGTACAGGTTGCCTGTTCCTCACAGTATGCAATGAGAAAGCTACCTGAGGATTTTGTGATACCTGTCATCTCTGTTCATCTTGCCACTTTTCTCTTTTTAATCATCTTGTTCCAAATGCCTTTTATTCAAAGGAGGAAACCAGTCACCATCTCATTAACACAGTGGTGCTTTTGATGTGGTTGTTTATGTTATATTCTGAAACTTTTATCATCCTCTCATCCTCTTTAAGATGTCAGTGCAATTAGAGTTGTGTTTGGGATGCTGCATAGCTATGTGTGTATTGTCCTTGCTCTGCCTGTGATTTAAAACCATTTTCCAAGGTTTTACAGGACGTATGTCCAGTGTCTGAGCACTCCTCGGGAGCCAGAGGTCCTTCCTGGGCTTTTGTGTTTGTGTAACAAGGAGCATGGTCACTGTCCTGCACAGAGCCTGGAGCCCTATGGCGGCTGCTAGCAGCCAGGGCTGGGCTCGCTGTCCTCAGGCAAGGCCTCCAGCATCAAAGCATAGCAAAAGGTGTCCCTGTGCTCCCTCTGGTTGGTAAAGAGATGCAGAGGGTGCTTCATCTGATCTTAGGATAGGTGTCTTGAATGCAGTGTGCCTAAGGCTGTTGTCCTTGTTGTTCAGTATGGACTGAAAGAGCCAGGACAGCTCTGGCTGGAAGATAACTAAATGAGTGCTGAGTCCTTCAAAATGAGCCCTGCATGGGTCTTATGGCAAGGTGGGTTGCTCACAGGCCAGAGCACACTAATCACCAGGCTGCAGCAGAACATCCATTACAGGAAGAAGTACTCCTTGCTCCCAAATGAGACATCCTGTGCAGGAAGAACCCTTAAAATCTAGCTGAAAGACTGGCTGAGGAAATGTAAGAATGCTCCCAGGTTTGTGATCACGACTGATTTTTTGATTTCTCATCCTGAAAATGGGGTATACTTTGCAGAGTAATGCCCTCTGGGGAAGGAGATTGGCTTTCCCAGCCTGAGCACCTGCCAGCAGGGAGCAGAGGCAGTGAGGAAGGCAGGTCTGTTCTCAAAGGGGATGGGAAGGGTCTCCTGCTGTGGGCAGGAGGGACAGAGCAGAATGGGCAGGTGTCTGCATGACTGGGGACACTGGGAGGGCTGCTGGCTCTGGAGGAGAAAGCTGAAGGGAACCTTTGGCCAGAACTGGCGAGTGGAAATTAGGATGGTCTGAGAAATGGCAGAAAGTGTTTCCAACAAGAGTCTCATGCAAGCAGCTCTGCAACAGCAGCCTCCAGAACACTGTCCTTTAGGGCTCAGGCTCTCTCTGTTAGAATAAGAGATGACAAAGACTGTCTGCAAGGAGACAGTCCTTGCACTGCGCTGAAATCAGTTTTCACTATTATGTATCCAGGGTACGCTAAGAAAATATTGGATTGAAGCAGTGAGCAATGCTCCTGCTTTCTCCATGTTCAGGAAAATCAGGAGAAGCTGTTTTGGTTTACTTTATGTCTTTCAGTGGTTTTATGGCAGCTGTTGTTGTCTCTCTGTTGTATGAGAAAAGAGTGCTTTGCAGTCTGCTGTGAAGGAACACTGCTTAGCTGCTGGCTTTTAAAATATTCAGTGTGCTGCTGGTAGTTAGCCTATTTTTATGTAGAAGGTAAAAGCAACTCTTTAAAACCCGTATTAACAGCATAATCTGGAACTATAAACAGATGGTCACTGGATGGTCAGTGAAGGCTTCTGAATCTCCTTGCTCTGCGGGAGGATAAAGTCTATGGCAGGTTGTATTCTCATTTCCTAACAGAACAGACTGCTCCACAACTCCAGTACAAAGTATTTTGCATCCTGACCACAGCTGCTGCCTGTTAGGACAGTGTTTTTGCCAGTTTTGTTTGTGTTTATTTCTGTTTTTGTTTAGCGCTGTGGATCAGTGTGGGGAGACCTGGAGCCGCTCTGCTGTACATGGCAGGAGCTGGCTCCTCCAGCACTGCAATGAAGAGAGCATCTACTACGTTCTCCTGTTCCCCTCATGTTGCTAAGCTTTATAGGACTGCTGGAGCATCTACGTTCCCATTTCTCTTCCCTCTCATTGCAGTTGCTCACACTTCCACCAGCTCCCATGTTTCTCCTGGTGCAGACTCATATGTAATTGAGTATGAAAAGATTGATGTTCCAGACTCCTATCGTGGACCAAGACTCTCATTTCCCCTCAATATTGCACATGCTAAGGCTCTTCTTAACGCGCTCAAGAATCGACAGGTACACTGCAACTACTTTTTGTTTGTTTGCTTTTCTTGTCTCACATCTCTATCCACTTGGAGCCCCCCTGTCACTTGAATGCAATAAAGGACTGAGCTGGTGCCCAGGGAGATGTTTCCACCTTCCCTTCCATCCCATTGCTCTTTCCTGCAAACCCTCATTGATCACACAGGTACACGGTGAGCTGCTGTAGGAATCTATTCTGGCCAGGAGGTAACCTTGACAAAACCCAAAGAACTTCTCAGTCCCTGGGTTTGAATCACTGTGTAGCTGCAGCACTGCCAGTGCTGGGAGGGGCAGGGGTTGGTGAGCATCTCTTCCTGAACAAAGATTATAGTGAATGTGCAGTGGGAACCCTCAGCAGCTGCCAGTCAGGGTGTCAGTAAGGATGCTGACAGGACTGTGAAAGGTGCTGAGGTCCTTTTATTTTTCCCTTCAATGTTTTAAAGACAAATTGAGTTGCAGGGATTAATAATCTGATTCTAATGTACAGGACCCTGAAGAGAGTGAATATAAAGTATGGCTAATGTGCTAGCATAGATTTCATAAGCTCTGCCTGCCACTGCTTTACATGGCACAGTTTTGTTTGAACTCGTGGTCATTTGTGCTCAACAGTGTGCTATTTAACAGTCACTCTTTGCTTTCAATTTACTGAATAATATTTTATTTTTCCCCTAATTTTCAGTGAAGGCTGATCTTACAAGTAGCACAATGTAAAGCACATGAGAAATGTGCCCACTCAAGGCTTCACTTTGCTGTGGCTGGCATTTAATAAGGAAATGATTACACATAATTGCCCTCTTTTGTTTATTTCAAGAAAATTCATCTTGACAAGTCAGTCTGTAGGCCAACCATCAGTGTTTGAATTAAATGTTGTAAAAACCACAGACTGACCAAGCTTTGGCAGAGAACAGAAGAGCACAGGAGCCAGAAGCTACATGCCCTCTGAAAAGAGTAATCTTTGGAGCTTGAATATTTCATTCATATAATGTCTTCACAGTGAGCTGGAAGGTAACTCTAAACAAGTCAACCTTCACTGGAGTTTCCTTCTCTTTATTATTTGTGTAATTTGCTGAAATATCATTTATGGTCTTTGGATGGGGTTTTTGTAGGTTTATTTTTGTAATTAATTTGTCTGTTTTTCATTTTGTTTAGAATTAGATCCCTTTTTTTTGTTAAGCTATGTTCAGGGGATGAACTTATGCCATACTTCTGAGTGCTCCACTGCCCATTCTCTTACTGTTTTTGTACATGAGAAGAGTAGAAACGCGATGTAGAAATAAAATGGGAAAATATGAACAGCAGGTTTATCAAGGGCCCCTTTTCCGTTCATTGGGAAGTGAATACAGAGCTACTCCTAATTCCCAGCACTAAACCAAGCAGCCTATATCCATGTTTAGAGAGGTCTGTAGTATCAATGATGTGATACACCTTCCTTCACAATATGTGTGTAGTGCTAATAAAGCATATTTTGAGCTTCTCCTAAAATATCTTCCTCTTCTCCCTGTGGTTTTCCTCACAGCTGCTTCATCCCCGCTATGTACTGCAGCTGTTAGATGAGACCAGAAAACTTCTCAAGGAGAAGCCAAATATCACCCATGTTTCAGTTTCCTACTTCAAGGAGATAACCATCTGTGGTAAGAATAGAACTGGGAATATAGCTGCTTTGGGCCAAAGGTTGATATTCTAACTAGTTGAAGAGTGAGGTGGGAATTTCTCCTTTTTTTTTTCTTCTTTAACAAACGCATACATGGAAACAAAAAACAAACAAAAAAGCACCATTTAAAAAAAGGCTCTGCATCACACCAGGTATATTTAGGGAAGTCCCTGCCCTCCTCTTTTCTCTTGTTAAAAGTTTCTGAATGAGTCAGTATCAATTCAGCTAACACTGCCGTGCAGCTTAAATATTCCTGCAGTTCCATTTCTAAAATGCCACTCTGAGTACTGTGATTCTCACCACTGAAAAAAAGACTTTATCATGAGAGTTTACTCAGCAATGATTTTAATGAAAGTGTAGTAGAAAAAGCAGATAAGGCCCTTTGTTAATAGTATGACCATCAAAAACAAATTGAAATGTATAATAAACCTTGTTACTAAAGGGACCCAAAAGGATACAGTGGTCGTCATATAACCAAAAAAATTAGTCTCACAGAATGATGTGACGTGTCACAAGGTGAAAAATTAAGAGCTCATTGCCATCTGTTTTATTATGTTTTCATAGATTATGAATGAATGGATGTGGTATCCAAGTGTGCCACAGGTAGCAGTAGCTGCAGAACAGAATAGGAGTGGTGACATCCGTTCTGACAGCTGTGTCTGTGCTGCATTGTAGGGGAGACATCTATGCCACATGTAAAACAGCAATTGATGGTTCTCAGATGTGGTCGTGCACCAACTTTGCTTACCAGGAAAGGGCTCGTTTAAATAATATTTTCTTATAAACAATAATTTGTTAACCAAACCAACCAAAATCTCTCTCTGAATGCAGGAAACAGACTCACATTTGCTTGCTATGCAGGGTGTGGCTTACTAATCAGTAATAAAGCACCCCTCTGTTGTTTGCGTATCTCATTTGTGCTGTGCAAGTAGCATCTGAAGTGTTCCCCTTCCTGCCATTGGAGCTAACAGCTTTTGCAACCAGATAGCTCCTCTGCAGAATATGGAAGACCCATTTTTGAAGCTAATTGGTCCAAAATTATCATTTTCCTCAAAGCAAGGTGCCTCCCCCAATTTCCTTCTAATTTTAAACAAATAATGCCAATTAAATATGCTTCTGAAGTGTTTGTGGCCACACCTTTTAAAATCTGTCATCACCCAAAGGAATCCATAGAGTACCTTCAGCAGGCTTGCCATCAACAAAAATTTGCATGGAAGACATAGAAGTATTAATTTGTGTTACAGGCTGATAATGTGTTGGCCCATCTTCCATTTCCCTGAGTGACCTCTTACCTAGGTTGCAGATCTGATCTTTGGATCTAGCTTGGAGAGCTTGTCTGCCCTTTTAAATATTTAATTGCTAGACTTTATTAAGCCACTTCTTCATGTACCTTAAAATGAAGCTGATATAATGCTAATGTAGGGCAAGTTATTAAGGAAAATTCAAATTAATAATGAAAACACGAGGAAAACCTTCTTAGGACTAACATAATTCTAGTCCTATAAAATTCCAGTTTTTCCCTCTTCCATGATTAAATATATGTATATGTTTTTATTTCCTGTAGGAGACTTACATGGAAATCTGGATGATCTTTTACTGGTATTCCACAAGGTAAGCAGGCAGTCTGTGGCGTAGCATTTTGGTTTACAGAATATTTATTAGCATCTAATAGTTGTTATCACTTAAAACTGTCCATGTGTGCCACACACACGCATACAAACCATGGAACAACTTGGATGGTGTCTTTGTCATAGCTTTTCATTCTCTTTATCCTTCTGCTCACTGCAGGAGAGGAGATTCAGGAAATATGCTTGCTTCCAACTGTAGAGCTAGAGTATGAACCTAGGGAGGTTCCTTTCCATGTCTCAAATGTTTGGCTCATGTTTTCTATTCCTTGCTGACTAAGGTCTGAACTCTGGAGCTAACAGTTCCTGAACTGACACTACACTATGGATAATTCTGGTCCTCAAGACTGAAATGCAGAGGCTTTTTTGTACCCTTCCATTGATAAGGTGTTTTTCATTATTATTTGTTTACAGAAAACAAAAGGATGCTATCTGTTTAAAAACATTTGTAATCTTGAAAATAACTACATAGTCTGCATAAAAAGGAAATACCTTGGGTAGCTTGTCCATATCCTTGAACTGCCACTCACTTTTCAAGTTAAAAAGCATAGATTTGTTTTACTGATGTGAAAAAAAGTTAAGCCCCAGGCTTTCTTTTCCACAATTGTGTATTCAACTGAAGACGCAGTTTTCCTGTATTTAGTTTCCCCTTTATCTTTAGTTTGAGTCACCATCTTTCATTTGGCAGATCTGAATTTTCTGAAGGAAAAGGTTTTTGTCTGATCCTTGCACTGGGTGGAGACAGACACAAACTAAACCAGATATTTAAATGATGTAATTTCCCTCTGCTTCCAAGGTCTTCACACATAATATCTGATACTGGCTGGCTGGCTGGAAGCTTGGTGGTTTTGTCCAGCGACATACCTGGAGCCTGCTGAAACAAAATCAGGCCTCTTCTGGCCTCTGCTTTTCTTATTAACCAATTACACGTTGCCAGTCCTTGGCCTGTAGTCTTTTAGCTGTTATTTTAATTAGGCAACCTTCCCTTTTGGAACTGCATATTGAAACAGAACCAGAGTATGATTCACATCAGTTTCATAAACCAGACCTGGGAAGTAAAGCAGAGCTATCCTGGGGGTAACTGCTCTGTTATCTCTAAATTTGTTCAAGCACTTGGATTTTAAGGCCTGTATTGCTAAGCTAGATTGGTAAATGGCTGCTAATGATAGAAATAGCCCGAAGATGTAGAGAATGTGAGCAAAAACCAGAAGTTAGTTAATCACTAATCCAGCAGGTACAGTAATGATACCCAGCAGCAAGTTGCTAATCTTAGAGAGCCTTGTTCACCTTTTTGATATGTCAGAGGCTGCACCACAAGCAGTGCTGGGGCAGCAGCCATATTTGTGAAGTAGGATGCTTTGCAATGATGTCTGACCTTGTAAGAGTGGCCTCTGTTGTCACAACATTTTGTAGATGTTCTGTTGGTTATTCTTGTCCATGCCAGTTGTGAAAACAGAGGTTTCCTTTACCTGGCAAGTCAAAAATGAAGAATATTTCCAGTACTCATGACTGGAAATGATGAAGCTACGTGTAGTCACTGCTATGCCTTTTGTAGGCTGGTGGCACCTATTGACATGTGGATAACTAGTCTTACAACACGTACCATCGATTCACAGTAGTAGCTTTTGGTAAGTTGCTATTCACAATAAAACATTGCTCTGAATCTCCAGAAAAAAGATAAGGTAATAAGTATGTGTATGTGCAGTCTCCCCAGGAAGGGGAGTTTTCAGGATTAAAGCAACTGGAAAAAAAAGTTTCTTCAGCATCCTGTATTAAGGTCTGGGCTCTAGTATTTCTTAGGAGTTCTGGAAGCAGAGACTGCAAACAATGTAAATATCTGAAATCTAATTTCTTATTGGATAAGGAAACATAAGGACCTTCAGATTTGTATCAGAAGGTAATTTTTCATGTCATACACTCAAAATGAATAAGTCCCTTCTATTTGCAAGAGCATAACTTCCTGGCAACAGTTGCATTAACAGAAAAGAATGTTTTATTACAATAGTAATGTTCTTACTCGTCCCTTTCAATTTAATTTAATAGGTATAGGAAAGGATTAGAGGCAGCATCATAAGAACAATTAGAGAGGTCATCTGTTCCCTAATAGCTCTGTATTATGCAAGATGTATTTTTTAATTCATTTGTTTATTACAGGGTTTCTAGCAAGGTGATCTCATTTGAAATGATATTTCCTTTACTACAGTAAAGGACTATAGTAAAGTACTACAGCAGCACTGCAGTCTCTGAAAATCTTGTTTTTGTTTCCTTCTGCAGAATGGTCTGCCTTCAGAAAACAACCCTTATGTCTTTAATGGTGATTTTGTTGACAGAGGAAAAAACTCTATGGAAATACTTATAATCCTATTTGTGTTTCTTCTTATCTACCCAAATGATTTTCACTTGAACAGAGGAAACCATGAAGACTACATCTTAAACATGAAGTAGGTTTAAAGGGATGAGAGGGAAGCATATCTAGTCCTTCATTGTGCCAACATCTGATCTCTAAACCAGTAGTGTTTTACTGGGTATTCTGGTGGAGCTTTGTATCTTCAGGATGCTTAAGCAAAGAACATCCTCGTTATGTTTAGACACTTGAATAGGCATTTCTAATCATAGTCCATCGAATTCGGTGTGTCACTGAGACTTTCAGAGCACCCTGGGGGCAGGGGATGGATGGAAGGACTGTATTTTAGTTAAATGATGAAAATTAGGGTGTTGTGGAAACGCCCCCTGCAGCAAGGGTGCTTTAGTGTTAAAAGAATGAGGTATTAGACTCTTTGTCCCTTGTGGAGGAAAAGAGATGTGATAGATGGCGCTGTCTGTGGAGGTTTTGTGGGAAACATCCAGCATCAGTTGGGTTCCTTGAAAATTCTCCTGGCATCCCAAAGGCAAGCTGTTAAGCTATTTATTTTAAGTGGGAAATAACGCTGCTTAAAAATTATTGGTCTGGACTTTGTTCTCGATCGCAAGAATTGGTTTAACTTCATTCTTGAGACAAAATAGAAGAAAGCTCTTTTATACTAAAGTGAGACAGAAAGCAGAAAAAGAGGGATGGAAAGTTCTTGGCAATCACCACAGTGCAAAAAGAAAAACCCATACACACCCAGTTCATGATGCTGTCCTGTTTTCAGATATGGCTTCACTAAAGAAGTTTTGAAGAAGTATAAGGTAAGACTCTTCCCATTTTCCCTGTATTTTCTTTTAGTATTGCAGACGTAAAATGAAACCTGTCTGAAGAAGGAGACTTCCAACCAGTTTAGGTGTAGTACAGAATGACTTTAATGATGTAGTTACAATTATTTTGGCTTTTCAGTGGAATAACTGACAAAATAACTTTTAACTGTCAACCTTTTGTGCTCAGCGATCCACAGGATGAAATAAATAACATTGGTGAGGCCACTCAGAAGCACAAGAAGAGGTAAAAGTGAAAGGAAAATGAAATGCTGCAGGGACAGCTGAGTGGCTCTTGGCATGAATTTCAGATCCTATTGGCTGGTGTTGCAGTGCAGTGTGTCCCCTTGGGTGGAACTGTTCATATAGGTGTTTGCAGGCACCTCAACAAAATGTAGAGCTAAAAAGTAACAGAATGTTCCCCCAGTAGCATCTAATCTAAGAGTACATTTTGCAGGTCCATGGCATGACAATTCTGTACCATCTGCGAGACGTTTTCAGCTGGCTTCCCCTTGCCACTTTAGTTAATAACAAAGTGCTTATTGTACATGGAGGAATTTCAGACTCCACAGATTTGGATTCCCTGAATTTACTTGAGAGAAATAAGGTAAGTGAGCATTTTCGTGTGATGGTACTTTTATTTTCTTTAAATACCATAGCAGTAAGAACGCTAAAATCAAGTTGATTGCAGGAAGAAAGAAATCGCTACTTTCTAAAGCGAGTAAGGAACAAAGAGTCTTGTTTTTCTTCAGAATCAGTATTTAGAAAGGGAGGTTTCAGTAGGTTTTGGGAGCTAATTGGCTGCTGTAAAACGATGTGGGTCTTCTGACCTTAAAATAGTTGAACACACGTCAGATACCTCCATCCGCAGTGATGACACACGAGCCAAAAAGTATGCAAAGATCTTAATTCACAGGCATTTCTAAACACTTCAGAAACCAATGTAGCTGCATCTTTTTAGCACCGCCTGTTGTCCCGGGGCTGTGTGGTTGCCATCTGCTCTGTGTAGGAAGCTCTGCACCCTGCAGTGCTCCCATGGCAGCACATGTGGGAGAGCCCTTCCAGCAGGAGCAGGCCTCGAAAGCTGGCCTTGAGGAAGCAGGAACGACTGCTGTTCCTAAATTTAGAAGATGGAGTCATGTGGTTTTTATTCTGAAATGATGAGCAAATACAGCTTTTCAAATCGTTGGAAAATGGTGTAGGTTTTGATCTGGAAGATTTATACAACTAAATGAAGGTGAATGTTTGTAAGCTGGGTGCTTAGGCTCCTTATGATTGATGTAGACCCAAGAGATGAGTTGAAGCTTTACCATTCATCAGATACAGGTCTCCAGTGCAGGTCTCTATGGAAGATCTCCCAAAGCCACAGGGGATTTCCATTGCCTCTGGAGAAAGTTGTCCTCACAGATCTCTTCCATGGATTTCCATTAGGCTTGGTTCACAGGCATGCAGAGCATCCCAGATGGCACAAGATATAGGTATTTCAGCAATTCATAGATCCGTGGAATGTCCCAAGTTGAAAGAGACCCATAAGGATTATTGTGTCCAAACCCTGGCTCCACACAGTTGCACTGTGTTCCTAGTGCCTGTGGAATCTCACCCTCACAATTTCTAGCACAGAAATAACAATTTTACTGATCATTCAATTGTAGCTCAGTTTGTTTCGTAAAGGTGTGAAGAAGGGCAATGAAACTGAGCCTAGCACACTGAATTTGGGTGCCTAGCTATAGATGCAGGTGTCTCAGCTTTGGGACAAGCTGTTGTCATACTTTCACCTAGGCTGGGCTGGTTGTATTGGATGCACTGCAGAATTAACAGGTTGACAGTGCTGCCAGGGGAGAGTATTGCTAATGAGACATGCACAGGCCACAGCTCAGGGCAGTATCACTCTGGACTGACCGATGTTTTTTTAATTGGTACAAGTGGCAGCTGAGAGGTCTTCAAATCCCGGTCAGTGCACCAGGAAATAATTTTTTGCATCAGTTGTTGTTTGTTGTTAAATTGTTGAATGTTTTTGGTGGTATTCTAAAAGGAGATAGCATGAGGAAATATCAAAAGAGAACAGATATTCCCTGGAGAAACCTGCATGAAAAGGCCTTGTCGGAACCACAGCACGCAGCTCCAAAAAAGCAGATGCCCATACGTCTCAATTAAACATATTTAACAGTGAAAGGACTGATGTACTACTTCATGAATTTTGTAGCTATATTCCTGGTACTCCACTGATTCCAGCTGAATTAACCTAGCAGCATGCTACTGTATCAGAGCAGCGGTGGGTGCATTTCCATCCTCTATATTATATGTGCATTTTCAGTTTCCAGCAAAGCTGGGCACTTTGGGATCTACCCTGAGCCCAAGTGCTGTCCTTGCTGTGCAGTGAGATCTTGTGACTGAGTGTGGCTTGCAATGAGTGATGTTCCATGACAGGGATGTGCCAGCACATCCAAGGAGGTTGGTGCCTGACAGATGCAGTTTGCTGATGCCAAACACCTGCAGCTACCACCAGACCTGAGAGTTCAGAGCATTATGAGGATTAAAGATTTGGTAGGGGAAAAGGGAATGGATCATCTTTATTTTCTGGTAACTTTTCCAATGTTCTGTATTTATTTTTTTAAGCTGAAAACATTGATGAAGCTACCAAAGTTAGACAGAAAAAAACAAGTGAAAATACAAGGCATCTCACTGAGCTACTCTGAGCTTTTCCGATGGAGTTCACATCCAGAACTCACCGAGGAGGAGCGGAAACAAGTAGGTGAAACCAAAGACAGCCTGATGCCGAGACCCAGTTATGACAGTGGCAGGGGCTACGTTAAGAGGGCACCTCTGAGTCTGGGAGGTCTGTCTCTATATAGGAAACCCATTGCTCTGGGGAGTATAGTAGCCAGCTAGTTGTTATTTAGCTGCTTTTTGTACACCTGGTAATATACATTTGTGATTTTATGCCTCGAAAATACAATTTACTCCGTGGTTTTGGTTCTCAGCCATTAGGAGGAAGAAACTCTGTATGAGATGTGTTTGCATGCCCCCGTGTGGTAGGTCTCTTGGTACGTACATAGTTGTCAGTTAAAATAGGTCAGACTTGGCCACCAATTGTGATAGTATGCACCTTTCTTTGGCCATGGTTTTCGCAGCTGGATGCCAATAGTTTCCAAAAAGCCCCATTCCAGAGACCTACAGGCTGATTACTCAGAGCAGGAAAATTTTGTCCTCTGGCTGTTAGTTTCCTCTTGAATATCAGAGGCAATATGCTGCTTGTCATGCTGTAATTTAATAAATCGTGACAATTCGGAAAGCTTAATTTGCATATTAATTTAGAAGCTCAAAATTGAGTTGTGTATATTTATTTTTCTGAACTTCAGACAGCTGCTGTACAGAGCAGACAGCTTCATTTTGCCTCTAGAGAAGCAAATCTCTGAAAATGTGATTTCCCAAGATATGCATCTGACCTCAAAACTAACATACTGGGCAGGAACAACCCCCTTAATCTGACACTCTCCAGCAAATGGGAAATAGAATGCATCTCCATAAACCCTTTCCAAGGAGATATGAACAGAAACATTTTGCCCAGTGTTTGCTACAGGCTGGAATTAATACATTTGAACCTTGAGAATTCATCCTCATGTCTCTGACTCTGTTAAAATGCCAACATGTAAAATGTTGTTGTGGAACACAAGCTAAACAAAGACAATACAGCTGCTGTGAGGGCAGCTCTTACCGTGTTTAGAACAGGTATGCCCAAGCTTAGTTTAGATAAAACCACTGACATGGGTGACCTCAGTGCTGGGAAATAAGAATCGCCTCTCACATGTGTAGGTGGCTTTTGCTCTCCTTGCCCATGCACTGTACCTGATGCATCTACCTGTCTGCAAACTTCATTCATAACAGGAGATATACATCTCTGAGAAGATATTGCATCTGAAAAGGTTAACACATACTCTAAATATGTTTTGTAATTTAGAAGAACAAAAGTTTCAGCCCAAAGGAATGCACAGCTGAAAGAAAGGAAGAAAAGCTTGTTCTTTTGGGTGTTTTCTCTCAGTAGCCTGGGGTTTTTGGTATGGCCACTAGTTCAGGCATCTGTAGCCTGTCAGTCCTCACCTAGTATCAGTCCTTCTTGAGTTTGCTCTTCCTAGGTCCTGGACATTCTCTGGAGCGATCCAAAAAAACAACACGGCTGTACTCTGAACCAGCGTCGAGGAGGAGGTTGTTGCTTTGGCCCTGACACTACTGACCAGCTGCTTAAAAAGTATAATCTGAAGATGCTAATCAGGTCTCATGAATTTAAGCCGGACGGCTACGACCTCACTCATGATGGGAAGGTAAGGGACTGCCGTGGAAAGCACGTGATTTGCACAGGCACATCCACAATAGACTTGTCAGCAGAGTTAATTAAGAATATGAGTGACTTCTTCAAATGGGTTTGGGGGAATTGTGCACTAAATTAATAGACGTTAGAACGGATTATGGAATTCTGACAAACACAGAAGTCTTCTGGAACTTTAGGGAGTGGGGACTGGCTCATTACTCATCAACATCAACAAAATCCACGGGGACAATTATGTGTACATATACAGCACAGAGATGTTCCTAGGCTCTAGAAGCTTTTTAACTTAATTTCTCTTCTGGCCTTGCTTGCTAACATGCTCTATTGAGAGGCCATGAAAAAATCCTGAAAACGAACTGTGTCTCAGATGTATCCACTGCAGCATGCTATCATGCTGCCCTCTGAGCTGTGGCAGGCCAAAAGCACTGGTGTGGAGTTCTGATTGGAAAAGTACAAGCAGTTTGGTGAATGGCATCAGTATTGATTTCTGGCTTTACACACCGACACTTCATTTTGTAACATGCAGGTTTTTCTAAGATCATTTTTAGCAATCAGTCTCAAGAAATATTATTCTAGCCAATCCAAATTCTCTTTTTGCTCCAGGTTATCACTATATTTTCTGCTTCTAACTATTATGAAGAGGGGAGCAACCGGGGAGCATACATCCGAATGAATCCTGACCTGGTTCCCCACTTTATACAGTACCAAGTCTGCACGAGCACTGACAAGCGGAAAAACTGGGAGAGGTAAAGATGCATTGTGTGTATGGTGAGCATGACCACCACAGATCTGTAGCTTCATTGTAATTGGATAGAGTCACAGAATGTCCCGAGTTGAAAGGGACCACAAGGATCATGGAGTCCAACCCCTGGCTCCACACAGCACCACCCAAAACCAAACCCAACGTCTGAGAGCGCTGTCCAGACACTCCTTGAACTGCAGCACTGGGGCCGTGCCCACCGCCCTGTGGTGCAGCCCCTTTCCCTGACCCCCACCCTGATGCAGCCCTGTGCTATTCCTTCAGCACGTTCACAGTAATGTTCACATGACAGTTCACATCAATCTCACAATTTATCTTCTGTTTCTGTTTTCCTTTTTAAAAATCAACGCTTAAAAATGCATTTTAAGTACCTCCAGGTTTTGTGAGAAATTTCCAAAGGCAATTAGAAGTGTTAAATGCTAAGAGTGGACTATTGTCAGGGACCCTGAAGAGCCTGCACCTGTCCGTCAGGTCTGCTTTAAGGCTACAGCGTTAATCCAGAGAAATCCTGCTATGAGTGGAGTCCAAAAAGTTCATCATTGCAGCTTTGCTATGCCTAGCACTGTGGCCAGATTTACTGGAGCAAAGCAGCTTAGAATTACCTGCATAAACTTGATTATCTCTTAAGTTCAGATTATTCTTCTAGGGCTTTGTTTTATTTTTCTTGCATGTTGTCTTTTAGGATCACCGTAACAACACTGCCTGTTAAAGAACAGAATTTGATAATGAATGTTGAAATGCATAAGTTGCTGGAGGATTAATATCCTTTAAGGATCTGCTTTTGATTTCTTTTTTGTTCCAGGGTGAAAACAATTGAACAGTCTGCTTTACAAACCTTACAAGAGAGGATTTTTGTTCACAAGCAAAAACTCATGGACACCTTTGCAAAGTATGACCGCAACAGCACAGGTAACACCATCTGTCTGTCCGCTCACCACCACAGGGAAAACAGCTTCTGAATGTTCATGGTGGCAGAAGGGTCCTGCCTGCTTTTTTGTAAGGCTGGAGGAAGGCAGAGCCTGGTCGGTCTTGTGTTCTCTCTGACCAGTGCAGGATGTCTGTTAGTGGACACTTAGCCCTAGAGAACAACCTGGGGAGCTTTAAGTAGGAGGAACAATAGAACTGAAACACGTGAGCAAATAAAGAATCAGTGTTTGCCACCAGGCAAAGTTTGAGTTGGCAAAGTTTGAGTTGAGTATGGCTCCAGAAGCTCACTGGGGCATCTTCAGGTATCAGCCAGGGAACTGGGGCCTCTGAGAGAACTAGTCTTCTAAGCCTGGGAGTTATTTCAGTGAAGCTAAGCAGCTAGTCCACTAGAAGGGAATGCTCACCCATCAGCTGAAGAAAGCTCAGTGATAAATTGAACATTTATCATGAACCTTTTATATAGGAAGAGGTCATGGCTGACTTGTAACAAAAATACAACATCTAGCAAAAATACTTTTCCTCCTGACGGCTTCTCATCTGACTAGTTTGTCATCTGTGCCCCCAGGGTGGTGGTACTGTTTCTCTGGCTGCTGAACAACTGAAGAAGATATTTCTGGCTTGTTGGCTTTTCAGTCACATATGTCTGTCTTTATTGCTGCAACTCGACTCACATCTGAAGTACTCTTCATAGCATAATTTGTTTTTCTCCAAAGGCATTAAAGCATGCTGATAGTCATAATAGAATCACAAAATTGTTGCAGTGGGAAGGGACCTCTGGAAATGCCTCGTCTGACCTCACTGTTTTTATTACCTTGCTTAGGAAAAAACATTTATGTTTTGTGAATGTTGTAAAACAATGTCAGAAGGCACGCTGGGGTTGCTGGGTCTCATCTGTGCTGCGTCACGCACTGCTTGTAACCATGAGCTGACCCCTCCCAGCAGGCAGGATTTCTGTCAGTGACTGGGCAGCAGTGATGGAGTCAGTCTTACAACTCAAACTGCCCTGGAGGACACTGAAGTCTCGGTTAGTGAAGACAGATCCAGATGGAAACGTTGACTACATGTCATGTTTTTACTGTATGGACACAGCTCGTCCTATGCATCAGGTAAGAAGGAAAACACATCCTTCCAAATCTTGGAGAAACAGCTTTCAGTGCAGCTTGATGCACAAGGCAGTGGTTTGGCCACTCCAGTAGAGATCTGCATCTGAACTAGTTACCTAGCTTCCTCTTATAGTTACTGGAGAGAAATAAGCATTTCTAAAGGCACAAATCATCATTCCCTGCTAAGGTAGACTTAAAATAGGCCGGATGAATCACATGCTAGAACTGCTTTGTACATTCCATTGACTCTCAAGGGCATTTTGATAAGGTAGCTGAGGAGCTATGCGACAAATCCTACCGTGAGCACTCTTTTGAGATGAGCTTTTTCAGATGTGCTCAGAGCTGCTTCTGGCACCTGTAAGATGAAGTCACAGTTGGAGGTGAGCTTTTAGGTGTTTCATGATAGATGAGGTCTCTTCTACAGAGTCCAGTTGCTACTGCATGAATGCACAGTGCTTTGGTACTTAGCTCTCAACACCATTTTTTCTATGCAGCAGGACCCATTCCTATATGTCTAATGAAAGTTTCATGAGTAAGTGATATACAGCATTTTCCCCAGATTATCATTTTTTCCACAAATAATTACTGAAAGCAGGAGGCTTGAAGGGCTCCTTCACCTGCCCCCACCCCACCATATGTGGCAGGTTTTAGCTGATTTGGGGCAAGACACACAAAGCACCATTCCTTTGAACTTTTGCATAAGGATTTTTTCCCTAACATTTGGCAAGTTAAACTAGTAAAATAGATTAGGATAATAGTACATGTTCTGTCAGTTAAGCTAACCTAAACCCAAAGTCTAAATGGTTTCCCGTACATGATTTCAAAACCAGGTTCAGCCAACTTTGGTGGAAACGCTGTGCAAATACAGAAGAGATCTGCAGGTGATCTTCAACATCATGGATGAAGATCAGTCAGGTAAGGCTCAGTAACTCACAGTCGTGACCCTTAGAAGCCTGTACTGGTTATTTTTCCCCACTGTGTTTCCTCCTTTTAAGGCTTCTATATAGAGAGGAACCAGAGGTGATGTCATTTTTCTGAATTAGTGAAGGCTAATTTAAGCAGTCATGCTGTACCCATATAAGGGACGGTATCTAACTCAAGAAGTCTTCACGCAGTTTCCAGTACTGTTGTCACTTTGATGGCTTTCTCCCTTCTGCACTTGAACTGTAGTTGAGTTGTGAAATAACAAAAAAATCCCACGGAAGCCCTGCTGAGCAGGTGACTTCCTGGAAGTGGAGGAGTGTTCATGTGAGTGTGGATGTAGGAAGGGGAAAAGTACTGGAAAAAGCAAACTGTCTTCTGTTTCCTGTAGGTCTAATTTCACCTGATGAGTTCCGCAAAACCTGGAAAATCTTCAGTTCTTACCTGGGTATTTATTCACATGATGAAGCCATTGACAAGTTAGCCCAGAGCATAGACTACAACAAAGATGGCTATATTGACTTCAATGAATTTTTAGAGGCCTTTCATGTGGTTCGCAAACTAGAGAACAAGGCAGCCTAGGGAAAGGGCAGAACTTCTTGGGGGGGTCAGGGGAGCTCACCTTCCTGCTGTAGTCACAGCAGCCTAGCAAAACAATTTCCAGACTGACAAACAATAAATGGTAAGCGCTGCGGTCACTGTGTAAACCTGTTTAATCCCTTTGGGATGATGCATACCTTCTAGTGAGGAAAGCAGAAGGGATGACCACTCAATGCTGTGTCACTGCCACATCAGTGTCTTATCCTCACCTTTGGTGTCATTTCCTCCACCACCCTGATCTGTGAATGCTACCAAGGTAGCAGCTACAGTGCCACGGCAAGAGATGCTCTGGTAAATTTATCCCAGCAGCCCTTAGAGCTAAGAAGCAGCATCGATGATCACAGAGAACATACCAGTCTCTCCTTGGGGATGTGTAACAGGAAAAACAGGCTTTCTGTGGACTCCAGGTGAGGAAAACAGGGAAGAACCTTCTCATTAAAATAAGCAGTTCTGCATATTTAATCTTGTTCTTTGCACGATGTAATTAAAGCATTCCACATTACTAGTTTTCCTCTTTGAGGTTTATGGACCCAACTTAAAAGGAAAGGTGTCTATATCTGCCACAGATTTGTACTTAGCACTGGTTACTTTTGCTGCAGTTGTTAGGTTTGGGGGTTAATAAGTGATCCTAACTTCTCACCTTAATCAGGGCTTAAGCCAAAGCATCTTCACATACAGTAGATCACAAAAATAAAGCTTGAGCTTTCACATAATGTGTAAGTTTGCGGTCTGTTTCTTGCCTGTATTTTGACAACCTACGTGGAACAGAGCACAACAGTTTGAAGAGTGGAGGATTCAGATGAAGGATGCTCACCTTGAGAGAGGAGGGAAGGTCGCAATGCAGCACTTAGCATACACTGCTTTTAGGGCTGCAGAGCTGCAGCACAAGAGGAACTGAGTCATCCAACCAAAAGCAACACCCAGCAGCTGCTGCAGGTAGCCTGGGGCACCCTCACCCCCAGCAGAAGGAGAGAGTAGAGGAGGGGAGATAACTGCAAAGCACGCCATGCCAGGAAGAAAAGCCACCAAAGTGCAAAACGGGGAGCCACGCACGGCCCAGTTACATGTGCTTAAATCCAAACAGATCCAGATAAGGCTCTTTCATCACTCTCATCCCAAATTTTTTATGTCTCACCGTGTTCTGCAGGGGCTAATAAATAACACGCTGCAGTGACATTCCTCTGCACAAGCCACAGCCTGGCCCTGCAGGTCCTGGCAGCTGTCACACAGCCAAGCACAAAGTACTTGCGGCAGCTGCACATGGCAGGCTGAAAAAGCAGGGCCCGGGGGACCACCTCAGCTGCTGGAAGCCCTTCTTTCTGAGACAGGACATGTCAACCTACCTTCACCTTCCTTCTGTAAACAAGACCTGGAATTTGGCCATGTCATCCTCCTCTCAGTCCCCTGGGAAGCCCAACAGCCAAACCCATCACTGCCAATTAGTGGTAGAGCTGTGACAGCTTTCACCTGGGGAGCATAGCCTCACCTCCAGCAGCACTCCTTTTGTTTTGTAACAGCTTAGTAGCACACAGGTGCATCCTCTGCCAGGTGTGGGAGTGTTTGGTGCAAAAGCTTGTTTGCTTAATTGGGTCTGCACTAAATGGGACTCCAACTGACACCACACTGCCACCATAGCTCAGCAGCAGGACCTGACCTGCAAGTTAAATGAGATCTCCCTCTACTCATGCTGTGTTTCAGCATCCCACTGTTTACCAGCAGCTATCCGAATTCTTCAAAGCACCTTCTAAGTCCTCTGCCAGTGCCTGGCTTCCATGTGATAACTAATCATGACTATCAAACATAAATCGTAAGTTAGATCATAGCAGAAATTTTAAATCAAAGACACTCACTGTTACTCCCATTAAAAAAAAAAAGGGGGGGGAGAGAGTTTAATGTTCTGTAGGTTCCAAACCCTTGTTTCAGTCTAAACCACCTATTTATCCTAACCTATCCACATCTAGCACAGACCTTGCTTGCCTCTTCCAGAGCATCCTTGGAGAAGCTTCAGGGTCCGCAGACTGCCAAGTTCTTCTGTTACTTCTGCATCACCTCCTCAGGCTTCCCACCCCCACCTGCCTTCTCTCTCCCAAGCAAGAGCACAGATGTGGCAGCAGCACCTCTGGTGTGGCTCTGCCACCTCAAGCTCATCTTCCCCGGCACCACCGTGCCAGTAACTGGCAGGTGAGACAGAGGCTTTGCTGCCCTCTTTTCATCCAACCTCTCTCTGCTGCCAGGTTAAGCGACTGTGGAGCCATTTCCCAGCAGGAGTCGCAGCAGCTCAAAGCAGCCACACAGCTGCTTGCAGTAGACCTACTCATGGTGATAACAGGCACAAAACTGGGAGATGGCTGGAGGCAGACTTCCAGAGAGCCCATCCCTAGCCATGAGTGACAAGTGTGCCTTCAAAGAAAAAAATAATAATAATTTAAAAAAACAGGGGTGGAGGGGGAAACAAAGACAGAGAGGAAAAATCAAAGCTTTCTATAAACTCTCCCTGCACTGGAAGGGCGGCCATTACGCCATTCTCAGCACCGAGGCTATTTGCAAGGGAAACGATCAGGAGAGATGGAAGGGTGCTTAAGTGGCTGAGATCTATCTTTCTCTGTTCAGAGAAAAAGAACACAGCATAAAATTCCCTGTCACCTCGGAGCAGTTGGAGTCTTGAGACTGTGCCTGTGGAGGGAAGGAAGCAGCTTTGTTCAGATTAAAGCGAAAGACATCTCCCTGAGAGCTGCTATCATCTCAAATTAGTGGCTATTGTAAGACATTTGTCTCTACCGGCGCTAGCCCTGCACTAACGAGGTGCAAACGAGATGAGAATCAGGGTGAATGTGTATTAAAAATACCACCTGGTTGTTTCCAGTTCTCCCAATTCCTTTCATTTACATTACCCCTGGATGTTTCACACTGCACATTAGTGATTCACAGCAATGTAGATTTACAGATTGGCAGGAGAAAAACTAATGAGTTCCATTATTTCCCTTATTTGGGAAACTCTGTGCCTGAGATTCAGCTCCCTCGTTTTATTATGCCTTTTGATCTCCACAGAGTAATCTGTTTCCCCCTTGGCAGAACTAATTCTTGCTAATTTAATACGAATTACATTTATGCAGTTTAGGCAGAATAAGCCTCGTTATTTGCTCTTTCTCACACCCTCCCTTAAAATGAGGCCATATTCCACCCACCTGTCCCCCTCAGGTAGGTGTGCAGGTAACATAACACTGTGACTGGTGTATCTGCTGACACGCAGCAAACAGGCAGCTCATGGCAGCAAAACAGGGAGAAGCTTCCTAGCCTCTTTTCCCTAGTGAGACATTGCTTACTGCATCACACAGCCTGTGCTAGGCAGGAAATCCTGCAAATAAATAATTATGGCTTTTGTCAGGTACGTCATGGTCCCGTAGGCCCCACTTGGGGCACTATCATAAAAGAAGTGACAAATTCCTGTGGCCACATCCTTCTCCAAGATACCACCCGTAGCTCCGTATGATTTCTGAAAAGATACAGAGAAAAGATATAGGGAAAGTTAGGCAGTTATGCTTATTTATTCAGAATTAAAAGACCCCATCAGAATTAAAATGATGATTTTGCATTTGTGCTGAATACAGAAAGCAATCCTCCCTTCCCTCATTGAAGCCTTCATTACAGTATACACACACAGAATCACAGAATGGTTTGAGATGGAAGGGGCTTTTGAAGACTATCTGGTCCAACTGCCCTGCAATGAAAAGGGACACTTACAGCTCAATCAGGGTGCTCACAGCCCCGTCCAGCCTGACCTTGAATATCTCTACAGACAGGCCACTGACCATCTCTCTGGGCAACCTGTACCAGTGCCTCAACACCCTTGCCTATTTATTTGGATAAAACCCACGTATATAAGGAACATCTCGCTTCACAAATTTTGTCTTGTTTTCTTTTTGATTACTCAAATACTGATAATTTGAACACTTTGTGCTTAGCTTTCTCAATGTTCTTCTATAATCAGGTGGAGCTGCATGCAGCTGACTGGGGCATGAATTTGGTCAAATTCATCAGACACACAAAAATGAACAGGGGACAAATTTCAGATGTGAAGGATTTCCTCCTTTGCACTCTGGACTCACCAGTTCCTGCAGGAAGAGGTCGTTGGCCATGTGCACTATTTGGTCTACATGGATGATCCCCCCAATGCTGTTCACCTCGATGTCAGACAGGAATGTGAGGACAAGAATGGCTTCCACTAGGAGCTGCCGGTACTCAGGCTGAGGGACGTGGTTCAGCACAGACTCCACATGTACAGCAAACTTGATTTCACATGGGGTCATCTGGCAAGTCAGAGAAAGAAAGAAAAACTGACAAACCCAAAAGAGCAGTTCCCCCACACCCCCCCCAAGCTCTGAACCATAAGCTCCTCTCCTCACGTGGGGGCACTGATTGAAGTAAACAAAACATTTCTACAGCTTCGGCACTTACAGAAACTTTCTGTCACTGGGCCCTGATCCTGCAAGCAGCTGTGCAGCTTTCAGAAACTGCTCCAGCCCTGTGACCCATCACACATACATATTTTATTTGTATATGGGACTGCTGATGCTTAGTTAGCAAATTATCATAGAATCCTTAGAGCTGGAAGGGACTGTTATAGGCCATCTAGTCCAACTTCTCTGCAGTGAACAATGTCCCACCACAGCTAGATCAGGTTGCCCAGGACCTGATCCAGACTTGCCTTGAAAGGCTCCACAGATGTGTCTCCACCACATCTCTGGGCAACCTGTTCCAACACCTCGTCACCTTCACTATAAAAGTCTTTTTCCTTATATCTAACCTAAATTTACTCTCTTCAAGCTTGAAACCTTTTCTCCTTGTCCTATCACCACTGACCCTGCTGAAGAGTCTGTCCTCTTCTTTCCTATAGCTCCCCTTTAGATACTGAAAGGCCACTATCAGGTCAACTCGCCATCAAAGTCATCTCTTTGCTCTTAATGTGACAGCCTCATGCATTCTGCTTCCCAAGCACTACTCTGGCATCTCACATTAACTGCAAAACTGAACTTACTATAGAGATCGGATGTGCTTTAACACCAACACACAGCTCTATTGCCTGCAGAACAGCCTAACTCTTACTGTACAGCTGTATGGATGTTGTGTGAAATGCTGTTGCCTTAGAAGTTCTGTGCTTATTTAGTTTGATTCCTTTAAACAGCAAAATTAGATACTAAGTCTGACATACCAAAAACATAAGCCTATTTATTTATACAATAGCAATAAATAAAGCCTTCCATTCTGTAAAATAAGGTTTATATTTGGCAGAAAATTCCAGCCCTTCTCTTCAGCTGTTACCACCACCCTCAGAAACAAAAGAAGCAAACTGCTGTTGGTGAAGGCACACAGGCAGCAGACACAGCAAAGGGGCAAACCCTCCCAAATCCACTGCCAGGCATGGGTGGAGGAAAAATTCTTTTTACAGCCAGGGAGATGCTGGAGGAAAGATCACCACCTCAGCCCCTTCTCACAGTGACTGTTCTTACAAGGACCCTGCAGCATCAATCCTGCTCTGCATCTTACACTGCCAAATCAAACATTCAGCCATATGACAGAAACACCTTTGGCATTTTACTGTACCTCTCTGGTGGTTGAAGAAGGAAGGACATACCCATCAATGGACAGACCATGGCACTGAAACAAAAGCAGTTTGACAGTGAACAGAAATTATAGTTCTTGCAAGTAAATCTGAATGATCCAAGCCAACATGTAATAAACTTCAGTACAACAACAAAACTTGTTAAAACTACTACCTCACCTTTGCTCGAGAGTTTATTATGTAGCCTGGCAACTGTCAGAAATAACCTTACACAACACTTGCACAGTGCTCTATATTCCCTTCTAGCTATTGAATGGGAGGAAATTCCTTGGGAGAGCCACCAGAGCAAGGAGCAGACAGAAGACAAGAACAAAAAACCTTCTATGGGTCACATAATGCAAAAGCATAACAAGAAACCATGGAACTGAGAACCTTTATTTCTCATTTTTCACTGAAACAACATTTAGTTAAGTGCTTGAGATGCAGGATACCACAATTGAAGGACTTCAATATGTTGTGGTTGCTGGAAATGGGCCACCAGCAGTCACGGAGATGGTGTCAGCAACACTGAGTGTGACACACAAGAAAAGGATATGACCTAAGGGGTGGCAGGCTAAAGAATGGCACATCTGGGTACCTCAGGCACAAAAAAAATCACTAAGAAGAGGACAATACTTTGTGTACACAAGTGATGTTCACTGCATTGAAAGATCTCATCTAAATCTAGTGGTCACATATGATTCGTCTTGGCTGACATCAACACTAACAGCTTCAGTACAACTGATTTTACGATAACCAAAGCAGGTGCTCAGTATCTCCGCAATGGTGTAGGCTTGAATAGTTCAGTTTTGCAGGCTGCCAAATATTGACACTCAGCAAAGCAGAACAGGTGCATTGCCTTGAAATAAACAGAAATTCTTAATTCCCCTTTTCTCCCTCCTGGAGATCTGCTTCAACACATTTCCATACCTCAGATCTTCAAGGTGCTACCACGGATTACTTTTCATATAACAAGAAGCAAGTAACACTAGAAGAGTTACACAGCTCAGAAAAGCCAGGAAGTTTTCATCATTTTGGAAGAGTCAGTGAAGCTTCCAAGCCAATTCCTTGCAGCCTTTTCCAGCAGGAGCAGGGGAATTGCACTGCATTACAGTGCCCCTCAGCGGCAGTGAGCACAGCCTGCATTAGGCCAGGAGAGATGCTAAATAGTGGTAAAACACAACTGATCAGCAAAAAACTGTGCACCGGTGTTTTCAGAGAAAAAAAACACTTTCAAGCAAATATGTGAAGTTGCATTAATGAAGCCCTTCTATCTCCTACAGATACGTTGCTACCAATAATTCCAGTTTCCACTAGTCTTACAGTTGAAGACAAATTTTAGCCAGCAACACCATCTTCCCATAAGCTGCTTTGTTTTCTTACTGCTATAATTGTCAACCTACCTTCTGAAGAATCTTCCATACTTTCTCATAAAAGCCAACAGGAACTCTGTTAATGGCACCATCAAGCCTTCTTCTGCGCAGCCACTGCCCTTTGCGGTCACCCCAACTAATGTCTCCGCTGGAACTGGTGGGAGAAGTACTGGAAGGAGATGGTGGAGTACTGCTCCTCTGTAAGAAACATTAAAGCCTCAGTTAGTTGCTTTCTACCCCCATGGGTGCTACTACTTGTGAAGATGTTGTACTGCTACAGTGCTAGCTCAGGGCCAGGAGAAAAACCACAGGCCACGGCATCATACAAGGTGATGGAGCAGTCTCATTCCACTCTTCCCCTTTCATGACAAACTTCACTTCTCCCATGCTTCAATCATTTCTCAACGAAATGAGCCAGCAGTGCCACAAGGCATAACTGCTCGGTTCAACTCAAAGCATGGCCGTTTTAACAAGTATGAGCTGGCTGACATGGCAGCTTTACTGCTGCATTCAGTGGTGGGATTTACTGATAGGTCTGATTCAGACTTCAGGCTCAAAAGAGTAAGTGGGTAAGAGTAAAAGAGTCAGTGGGTCTGTAGTGAGGTCCTCCATAGAAACCAATCCATTAACATACGCTGATTAAAGACCAAGTTTATGTGGTCATACAGTTACCACACCCAACTCCCTGTAAACATCAACCTTGTTTTCCTTTGTTGTCATGATTCATGGTTGGACAAGACAATCTTAGTGGTCTCTTCCAATCTTAATGATTCTATGATTGGTTTTCTATTTTAACTCTACCAGACTTGAAGACTAAGCTAGGCAGCAAATCATCTTCAAAGATGTGGCAATGCCACCACATCCTCACTGTTACTGTCACACCAGGATATGTGCAGGCTGCCCATCTTCACTCTCCCAGGCTCTCTGCTATTCTGTTGCCTCCCTTGTACTTCTTTGCACATCCATTACTTTCAGCCCAGGAAGGACTTCACTGATGGTTCCTTCTGAAATCCCATCCTCTCTGAGCACAGAACTGCCCGAGCAGGGTACTGGGGAAGGTGGGAAATAAGACCAAAAAGTGCATGTTTGCAAGGGGTATGCTCAGTGACTCCACAGAGCCACGCTCCACAGAAAGATCAGTAAGTGAAAACAAAGTCCATTTTTCACTTCTGCTGGTGTCAGTGAGATGTAGGTGGTGTTCCCTTGATGCCCCCTATTCCTTACTATCACACCCTGACTGAGATAATCAGGATCTCCTCCATTTCATTTTGCAGCACCAGAGGACACAGGAGGGTCAGTGGCAAAGCAGAAATCCATCCACAAACAGTAATTAATTTGACTACTCAGGCAGAGATCTCATTCAAAAACTTCTGTGCACTTTTATCAAATGCAGCTGAATCTTCTCTTTCTGCACTGCTATGTTGGAAGAGAAAGGCTGCAGCAACGTGCTTAGGGGTGCTCTGTAATTGTATTTAGAGCACCTGAGGGCTGTGCCACTGAGGACAGTGCAGAGGTGCACTCATCACAATCACCAGTTCAGAGTGCACACATAGCTGCAAACCTTCCATCTCCTGGTGACAGATTTGGAGTCTCAGAATTTAAATCGCTAAGGCTTCTACTGGTAAAATATTCAAACAATTATATTCCTTCTTAACAGCAAAAGCTTAAGTGCTACAATTTTCTGCCTTGAAAGAAAATGACTGCCTGAGGAGATGCCTGAGCCTATAAAATCCCTGCCTCTGAAACTGCCAGCACTCTGAAACTGTGCTGGTCATCATCAGCCAGAGATTGCCAGCATAAATGCTATGTTACTTTTAAATACGGATGACACCTGCAATATATAATCAGGTAGCTAAATCTGTGACAGTGCTTTATCTGCTTCAGCTGTTTACTATTAGGAAGAGCTAAGTGGATCTAAATGTGAGACTGAGCTATTAAAAGATTACTAATGAGAACAGGCTCCCAGTGAAGATGAACTAAACAAAGAGGGTTTGAAAGAAGCTTTCACAGAGCAGAAGCAGCAGGAGGAGTTTAGAGCTAAGGTCCTTGCACACGTGTATGCAGACATATACAGACACACGTAGGGTGAAGAGCAGGAACAGAACTGCAGATATCATTTTACCCTGGAAGCGAACATGCTGCTGGACATGGAGTGGCCCTCATGAAAGAACTACAAAACAAAAACAGACACGAACAGATCAGACAGACCGTCACGACACAACAAGACACAAACAAGGTTATGTAACCCATCTGCACGAAGGCAAGGAGCATGGAATAAACTCAGGTACTCAAAAGAAAGCCATGACAGCCTCAGATACAGGCAAAGGCTGAGTTTACATATTCCAGAAGCATCTGCCGCAAAATGTTCAACACAAGAGCTCTGTCTCGTGATAGTGCTCAAAATGTTTTTCCTGACACAAAGTTGGTTGTCCCTCCAACCACAATGACATTAAGATGGTATTTCACAAATACATTGAGATGTGGTGTGAAGCAATAAGTATGGACCGGTGAGGGGAAATACAAGCAAAACAGCCAACTCTTCTGCTGTTTTTTTGTTCCTGCAAAAAAAACCAAACAAACAAACCACATCTATCTAATGCAAAAGCAATGCAAGGAGGTACCTTTCCAGCCTTGACAAACTTCACAGGGTTTCAACTCATATGCACACCTATATTTAAGATTTAATGCTGCTGCATAGCGGCCAGTCCATGTTCATTCTGGGAAAGGCACTGAGGTTGAACATCCCCAGTAGGCTGCTGGACTAACAGCCATGCCCAAACGGAGCTACCAAGATCACCCAGAGTCTGCAGTTAGCACCCTGCAGCAGCTTCACAGACACTGCTGCACCACAGGAGGGGACAAGGCAGGCTTGGCTGCAGTAACACTAAGGCACCAGAGTAACTCAAACACAGTGATCACAAGGTACAAAACACGAATTTCACCCACACCTTGCCTTCCCTGATTAATTGTATCACAAAAAAGAATTATGAACTCATCTTTACATCAGCATAAAACGCTCTGTGTCAAGGATTATACAGAAATGTTCCTCCTCTCCAAAAGCTCATTCAGCATTTTTGTTTCATATAAAAGCAGAACACCCCATATTTCCCTAGAAACTTACACAAATGGCCTCAGAGTAAATGCTCTTGCTTGCTAAGCTCTTAGCAGAAAGTGTGTTTTTGAAATATGTTTTCAATATAATACACTTAATTCCCATCAATATCTTTCACTCCACCTCCTTCCTATTTATCCAGAGCAAAAGAAAATTACTAGTAAAAACACACGTACACAAAAAAATGAAAACCAGCTGCAATAAAACCATCAGTCACACTCATCCAGAACACTTCGTGTCTTCTATCATTTCTCTCATTAAGCTCAGTTGCTGTGTCACTAAGAATACTGAACTTGGATGCTGCTAGAATATGAAGTATGTTTCTCCTGTCCATAAAAAACAAAACCGGAATAGAAAAAGCAAAATCACCAAGATTTCTCTTCCAAATGTACCTTTCTAGAAGGCAGATAGACCACATTAAAAACTTGTGCAGAGTACAGGAATGAAAACCATATATGTGAAAATCTATGTGAAATGTGCAGCTGATTTCTGTATAGCTAAAGACAATAAAAAATTGTTTTAAAGTTGATGCCATGAATGCAGTAGACTTTGCTATTTGCTAAGTTGCAATATTCAGTACATGAAACAAGAACAAAGAATAGGCTTCATTTTTGGAAGAAGCATCTCCCTCCTGCCTTCTATTAGCTTTAAACCAAAGGGTGACTAGCAATTTCTGTGATTTATGAAGAATGTATTTATTTGGCATTGGAACAACTTCCTGAAAGGAACACTAAACTCCGATGAAACGCCATTCCAGAGCAGCTACATTTTCTGATATGCACTGACAGAAAACCCTCACCTGCTTCATCTCACTCTTCAATTTAGTAATACCACTTCTTTCTGTTTTCGTTGCTCCAGAAGGCCCCATTTCATGAATAGAAATTGCAGGGCTGGATGAAGAAGAATCCATAGGTCGCACTAAAAGAAGCAAATGAACATTTTAGAAATTATACTGGTAGGAAAAGAGACAAAATTGTGTCTAGAAGTTACAGATAAAAGCATATCCTTTCATAAGTGTTCAATGCTTTTTTTGACAGCGTGCTTTCAAATTACATCAATAATTCAAACCCGTTTACGTCAATTCAGAGATAGAGAGCCACAGCTGGATGTTAGGATTTGACCTTCAAAGACAAGGAACAATCATAGCTTCAAAAGACACTGGAGTTGCACTAAGTGTGTGAGGATTTAAGACACAGTTGAAGTGTCAGCTGGAAATACTGGGGATCACAGATACACTCCTGGGAGGCAGAATGGACAAATCCTTTTCACAATCTTCCTTCTGGTCACGTTAAATTTTTTCATTTTAAAAGTTTGCCTGGATACAACATTACTCCTGTGTAGGACAGTTACCATCATATGTGCTTTTTTTATCCCGCAGCAGATATATGCAATAGATCTGTTTCGTACATTACCTGTACTCCTATTTTACATGCATAGATTGTAGGTTCCTACTTACTACACAATCTATATATTTACAGTTCCCATTTAACATATACCCAAATGGATAACTTACAGCTTCTTTCCACACCAAACTCTTTTCCACTGAGAATATGGTGTAGGAGATTTTTCATATCAAAAGGGCTTAGATTCATCAAACTCTCTGAAGCTTCTTCACCTGGTTTAAATAACAAAAACAAGCAAATAAAAATCCACAAAAACAAAACAAAGCCACACACACAAAAACAAAAATCAAACGCAACTATAGGATGCTTTATGGATGGCTTTCCTAACTAAATTGCTGGCTGAATGAAATTCCATCACTTACTTTTGTAGACAATGCTTCCCTAGAAAAAAAATTAATATGTAGAGTCATTTCAAAGAAAACACATTTCAAGACTAAGCAACACTGAATGGAGATGATGGCGGTTATGTTACTGAGCAGCCTATCACAGCTGTGTGAAATCTCACCAAAGGTTATGATGAAGCAGGTGCTCCTTCACAGAGCAGATCAACTGAAAAGGCACTGCAGCCACCTCCCACAAGAAGATCTTACTCAGATCTAAATTACAGAGCCAGAGTTATTCCATAAAGAAATGCATGCAAATGGCAGGCTTGTGGTGTTTTCTCTAATTAAAGGATGATGCTTCGAAGTGTGAGAAAAAGCTCATACATACACATGGGCACAGGAGTGCACAGAGAAATTTCCCATAGGAGAACATGGAAAAAGCAGCAGTGAAGCTGAGAGTGGCTTACAAAGAAATAACAGAAGGGACTATGGGAAAAAGAGGCTTTGAACTGTGAATGTAGCAGCTTCTGGTACTCAGCTTCAGCTCTGGGGGAAACAGGGCTGTCTGAATGCTCCTCGTGGAGAAACAGAATTATCCCAGAAAATTACTTGGCTCCATTTACCAACTTCTCCTAATGGACAAACATCTCCCTAGAGGTAGGCATTGAGTTTGGTCGAAGACATCAGTGGTGCCCAAGTGAGGCCTTTCTAAAATAAACTTCCATTGATCCCCCTTGGGGTGTGCTAATACATTAGGAACAATGAGCTGAGCCACAAGGATCATGCCCCTAAGCATCTGCATTTGAGACTATACATTCACCACATTAACTTGATCACTTCTTATGACTATTTTGTCTTGACCTCTGACCAATTTGAATTCCTTTTATGTGGAAAATTCATCAGTGGTTTTTCAGATATGACTTCAGTCATGATTTCTCCTCTCTACTTTTTTAAGTAGAGAGTAGTATTTTCATCCTGTACAACTTGTTATTTTCTTCATTTTGCTTTTTTGCAGTGCATATGCAGCAGCTGGGGTTTGTATGAGGTACGTGTTTTTACTGACCTCCTGGTGTAAGTATCACTAGCTGAAATCCAAATAGCAAATATTTTTCAACCACGTAGATTCCAAGCGAGAAGGACTACAGGACAGAACTTATGCTGAATAAAACTCACAAGAATGCTGAATAATCAAGGTTCAAATATTCTGAAGATACCTAGTGTCCTAATTCTCATTGAAATTAGTCCCTAAATACATACACTTGCAATTTCAGTATCGGCACCTCAAGCACTGAAAGTCAGGATGTTTAAGTATTTAACATCTACTTCAGACTGACAGAGTGCAGGGAGGCAGGAATCTTTCATTAAGCCAAACAGAAATTATTTTCAATTTTTAACTGTATATGTAAATTCTTTACAACAGAATTTAACACAAATTTAAAATTAGTAACTGAGGTGAAGCAAAAATAAAGCCAGAAGTATCTCCCACAATAGAACTATTCTTACCTGAGCATTTCAGACTCCGAGCCAGCTCAGTGGCCATCACCTGAATTATCAGACCAATGCGGAGCCTGAGCATCTCCATGAAAAGACTAGGCTGTGATCGGACATACATTGCCAGGTACATAATTATTTCCTGTAAGGACAAATTCAGAAGAGCTGAAGCATGGGTCATCCCAGCTTTCCCAGTCTCAGAAGAACACTGGCATTACACTGGGCACAGCTTAAAGAACCATTTTTTTCCCATGCTCTGTACCTGTGTCAGGACAGCAATACTGATGTCTTGGCCACTGGCTTCATAAATAAGATCTGTGAGCTCCTCAGGTGGCAGAGGGCTGTAAGAGGGCAAACTACAGTCAGCAATAAGTCCAGCACTTGTTGTCAACCTCTTCAACGTGCACTAGAACCACGTCACCCAGAAACATCTTTGCACCGCAGACTTTTCTACCTTAGTGGCTGTAATTCTTTCTGAAGTTGAAAAATAAAACCAGCAGGAAGCTGAAAGGCAGTCTGCTTCTACAACTGAAACAAAGCTCTGACTTACGTGGTAATGATTTTCTCGCGGGGTTCTGGTGGCAGCCCCACTGTAAGCTGCTTGTGGTGTGACAGGAGGTCTGTGCATGCCTATTGCAATACAACAGAAAGCAAGAGATCTTCTTCTGAGACATGCAAAAGTGACACAGCTTTTAACTCCAGAAAATGAAGCATTTATTTATCAATTTCTAAGTGCATTTCAATTAACTACTAGATATGCAGATCCAGCAGAATGCTGTTAACCAGCTGGCAAATATCCCTTGAGGTTAACAGGACCTCAGGAGTCTACCCAGGCTGAAAGCCTGCTTCCTCACACTGAAATCAGCAGCAGAATTATTATGCTCTCCAGTGGGACTGGCAGATCAATAAAGGATTTTATCATAAGATAAATATTTCATTTTTATTTAAGACAAAAAAATTATTAATGGAAAGTTTGGCAGTATTAGCAAAAAAAGAAAATAACCCTGTATACCAGAATTCCTCTAGTACCAGCATTTTAATCTTTTATACTTCCTACAAAAGCGAGTGCTTAATTTACCCAATTCATTATTCTGAATCAAAGACCTCACTGAGTAATGTTCTTCATATTTTTCTGATTCTGTTTTCCTTCCTTTAACGTATAACAAAGCTACATATACCTCTACTCTCACCCTTGACAGTTCTTAGTCAATATCTCTGCAATTTAATGTACACAGGTTTTTGTAAGCATGTACTGCCTTGGGGATGGAAAAGGTACTTAACGAGGAGTCACGCAGAGTGACTGTTGCAAACTGCTCTCTGCAAATACAACTGTCAGTAAAACAGGCCATTCTAAGTACAATTATCAAAGCTTTGAAAATGGCCAGAAGTTAGAGAAAGAGTTCTTTGGAAATATGCAGGATTAAGTATTTTTAAAAAAACCCTTAAAACAGCAGAGTGAACAGTTTTGTAATGTTCCAAAGGAGATCTGTACCCTTACAACGGATCTTTTTTGTTAATGTTAAGCAGGCCCAGATATCATAATGCCTCTGTACTGCCACTCACACTACAGACTGCCTGCCTAATGGGACAGAAATCACTGCAGCATGTTTTTGCATCATTTCTAGCACTAAGATATACTGGAGCTCCAAGTGTTCATGTTACCACAATAGCAATAAAGCAATTACCAGTGACCACTACAGCTTTCAACGCACATAATTAAGCTGCTCGGATTAACAGAGATTAAATGAGGCCTTCGCAATCACTTACAGACTGACATTCTCATTACACTCTAACCTTAGCACACTTTTCAGTATAGACGAGAGAGGTTGTAACAAGATTTTAGATCAGGAAAGCAAACAGTGTTTACTGACAAATGCTGCACTAGGTTTGTGGTGAAGCAAGACCAGAAAAGGGCAAGCACAACCCTCACTGGCACTTGTGCCTCACATTGGTAGTCCTGTTTTCAGGCAGGAATCTGAACCAGCACTATTCCTATCTCATACCTCTGCCAGGACTTCCAGTCTCTTTTTAAGTATACCAGAAATATAACGGATTAAGCCCCACTCTTGATTGAGGCCTGCCTTTCTGTAGAGCTCATTGAGCAGACAGTGAACAGTGACTCCACATTGTCCATTCAGCTGTGTATCCCAGTCAGGGCCTCTGCAGGAAAATAGAAGATTATTTCCATTAGATCAAACAAGTAAGGGGTCCTTGAGGAAGACATAGAAAGAGAAAGCAGAAAACACTAAGTTGCTTAGTCTTAACACACAACAAACAACCAGACTTTGACTGAATTCTCATTTGTGTGACAGCCATTTGGGTGAAGTGAATGGGACACGGCAGTCCTTCATCAGAGATCAGCTACACATGGGCAGAAACCTCTTGGTAACAGCAACTCTCATATTATCTCACTTGGCCATAAGCCTGTGACTACAAAGCAACCAGCCAGGGGATTTCCCATTTGGCTTTAAGTTCAGCACAAGGAAGATTGAAAGAATGGAAGAACACTCCATATGTTGCTCCTTAGGAGTGAAATTCAGCACTTTTTTTCAGTACTAATAAAGATGATAGCCATTTTTTCAGATACTACAGGGCCTCTATGAGTATTTCTCCCTGCCTTATTCTTAGCTACTAACTAGACTTCCACACTGCTTCTGTCAATATTGATGAATCAGTGAAGTTTTCAATTCCTTTTCCAGTTTTGAAATTTGCTGTATTATGAACAAAAGGTGCCTCTAGTTGACAGCGGCTCCATGCACCACATGATGATCTTTCAGCTCCAGTTAGAGGGACACATTTCACCAAAGCCCAACAGGGACACCAGTGGTGAAACAGTTCCAGAAAGTAAACTAAGGGTGTTACATACAGTCAAACAAACAAAAAGTAATTCTTCAGGATCTCCTTTTAAGAGAGTTACTATTTTGCTTAGGAAAATAAAAAGACCAAAGAAAAGGCCCACACAGGAGAAAGACTAAGATAAACATTAACACAATCTCTGCAGCATTAAGGAAGACCATCTGTGATCAATAAATGCACGTCTTTGCAACCTAAACCAACTTTTTACCAGATTCCAACAGTATAAGGAAAAAATGCCAGTTAGCACACTTTAGTAGATAATTCTGTTGATCTGTATTTGAATTTTGCTCAAATCCATTTAATGAGCAATTTTTTTTTTGTTTTCCAGAAACATTTTGAAGAACACCAAGTTTTAGTCAACTATGCACTTAAGCATGGAAGGATTAGAGGAAAAAATAAAACTGCATCTGTGCTTTAGTTAGAAAATGAGAAAATTAAGTATCCCTCCACTCCCACTTTGGCAAAATTGTGTGTCAATCAACTTTGAAATTTGCACAGATGTATTCTGAATGCAAATTATTTGTGTAGTCAAGCTGACTGAAAATGTTTCCGTTAAAGCACAAAACATTTTAACCTCTCCCCTGAAAACACAGTCCTGAAAAGTGACAACCTTTTGCACAACAATAATCAAGTAGCTGTAGCCAAACTCAAGGGGCTGAAGCCTATACTCAGATAACTCACTTTAGTATATGCAAGATATATAAGATATCTGCTTGATCATGGAGCGTTGGGCATTCCTTCAGCTGCTCAACAAGCTTCCTGCAATCCAAATCACCATGAGCATCTTTAGCTAAGTTCAAAACCTTTTCATGGTCCTGATAACAAAGAGGGATGAAAATCAATAACAGACCTTGACAAAAGCAGCAGATAAAATTTGTAGCTCACCATTAAAGAACACAGACATGCAACACAACTCTGTGCTTGAAATACAGACATATCATGCAGTTTTTTTTTCAGACTACTGGCAGACATGAAAAGAAGTATGATCCCCAGAAACACAGCACCCAGAATGGACTGTCTCTAGATTTGGTTCAATCGACCAGGAAAGCTATTTTTGGGACAAAAAAAAAAAAAAAATTCTCATAGAAGTAAACAAAATTATTTGCATACTTTTCCTGTCATACACTGCTACTTGCAATGAAATAAAGCAGAAAGATACCACTTTCTTGCTGAAAACATTTAGAGGTGGGTTTTTTTTGTTCTTTTAGTCTTGTCTCCAATCTGAATAATTGCAGTGCTTTACTTATGCAGATGTTGCCATCACAAATTATCCAATGCTTTGGAACTAGCATGTTAACTAGTCAGGTGATGCAACACTGCAGTGAATTCTTAGATGAGAACAAGTTTTATTTAACAAGCTATTCAGTTATTTGTATGGTCCTGAAATACTGCCTCCACAGACAAAGCCTATATAACAGAATCTTCTAGCAGGTTGGATACAACCTCATGTCACCACCCTCAGCAGCCAGTCACACACACTGGGACAGAATACCCAGCCCAGCCTTGCCCTTTGTGCTTAGTAGTGGGATTCAGCTGGTGCTGTATGACAGCTATCCTTTCATATGCTACTCTCCTGGCTAGAAATTAATACAAGTACTGTTTATTAGACAATATATATATCAATGTGATAATATCTATTTAACAAAAAAAACTTCCCAGCAAAAAATAACAACCACCCCCTACCCATTGCCCCAGGCAGACAGCTTTGCTGTCAAGGTAACAAAATGAGAACTAGTGTACGGTTTGGCTGGAAACCAGATGGATTCAAAATATTGAGTCCTAAAAACATAAACAGCATAAAAAATCCCACGGTTTACCTTTTTCTCAAGGGAAAGGGGAATATCAACAAGATTCAAGGACTTCCGGTGCGTGTTCAGAGCTTTAGTTGGAAGAGACATGGAAACAGCTGGAAATCAAAGCCAATGACAACACTTAAAAGACTTTTGTTGCTGTTGTGCAGAAAAGCAAAACCACAAATATGAAGCAACTGTACTACGAAAAACAACAGAAATACCTCTGAGAGTCAAGTTAACTTAGGCAACACTTGCAAGATGCTGTGTGTGGAACTCAAGAGACAAGCTCACACTTGAAATTTTTCCTTCCTGCAGACCTGGTCCAAGAGCTTTTGAAAGTAGCACATCAAAGTCTGAGGCACAACATGGTGAACTGACATCTCTTATGGCAGTCTGTGCTTCGGATGTTCTACAAATGAATGACCTGATCCTGACAAGTATTTCAAATGTTTTTGCAGTAAACATGCTAAAACATGTTTAACATATGGACAAAATGGTCTAATTGAAAAACTGCTGCAATTGAAGTGACAAATGTGAATGCAGGCTCATGCTCTGCTATCTTTATATGACAAATTTAACAGAGGATCACATGATTCTGCAGCATATGAAAGATAGGAGAAAATACTAAAGTTTGAAGATTTATTAATATCCAGTGAAGTTGAGAGAAGCCCTCTCTTAACCAGGATACTGGATATTACATATCTACATGAAAAACACTATAGATGTCAGAATCTACTTAGAAATTCAGTCAAAGCATTATTTGGGTGGAAGTCCTCCAATCAGTTTAATACAGCATTATTAGGAACACTGCCTTCCATTGGTACTCCATTTATTCTTATAGATTTAGAGTACACATGTGCATACTGATGTTTCATGTCATTGAAACACTTAATTTCACCACAACTTCATTGGATTAAGAAAGTATATTATTTGTCTGCCTTTGTAGAAAGACAAATAATAATAATAATAATAATGAACTGACTCATGTTCTAAAATTCTATCTGATCAGTTAGTTTCCATAACATTAACTTTGATTCACTGCAGATTATTTATACATACATCATGATATGGGATGCTGTGGGAACTACAGCAACAACTTCAGACTCTCTTCTTAACAGCTACAACACATTTGTGTTACTAACTTTCTTCAAATAATAGAATTTGAAAATAATTGAACTTATCCATCTTAGCACCCATGGCAAATAATAGAGAGAAGTACCTGGAATCTCCAAACCCTTTGCCTTGGCCATTATTGACAGTATCTCTTGTGTGGAATGGTTTGCACTGAACACAAGCGGCTGATGAGCAGTCTTTGAAGTTGGAGGCAGATATGACTTCAGTGCTGTACTCTGCAGGATATCATTTATATACTGATCCAGCTCATCCTGGCTTTCTAGTGAGACATACATAAAAGAAAATGAGTATTAAAGGTAAGAAAACCTTTAAAATACCAGTACTTTCTTTTTTCACACATATCACTCTATTCTTGTTTATACAGAAGAGCACGTGAAAACGTAAGAATAAGCAAGAGACTTCTAAGCTGAACAAATTGGAAAGAAAAATGTAAATAATTTTTGATAGTTCTTAAACAGTAAAGTTTAGAAACTGTTTTTCCCTTTGAAAGAGATCAAAAGAATTTTTCTTTTTGGTAGACCAAAGATCAGCTCTTGTGCACGAATTTGTCTGTGACTCCTCACACTCTCTACTCCCTCTAGCATCTTCTACACACCTCCCACCTGCTGATTCTCAGACTCAGCTTTACCACAGCAGTTACTGGTCAATGCCACATCGAGGATGTAGGATGAATTCACAAAATCTCCTTCAAACTAAGTCATGCACATACCATCCTTGAGCTGATGTATGAGAGATCTGAATAACTATGAACTGTGCATACATCAGATTTTGTGCTGTAGGTAACCCCAGACTCTATGCTTGGATAGACTCTATGTCTACTCTACAGAATGTGACAGAAAAAAAAAAAAATAAAGTGAAAAAACTATTACCTTTTTCACAGAAATCTGCTGGATAGCCTCCATATTCACTGTCAGGGCTACAACAGCCTCCATGAGAGTCATCAAATAGTTTTATATCACAGTCTGGATCCAGGAAGCTCAGATGCGTATGAAAAGATGTGGTAAGAAATTCTGACAGCTTGCCTATCTTCACCCTGCAAACAGGAAAGTACGCCAGAGGGAGTATGGCATATAAGTATGCCAGAGCCAACATACACCATTTTGATACTATTGGCTATGCTCACCGAGCTTTCAACAGCTCCAAAACCTATGAGATCCAGCAGTCAAATCTACCTTTAGTAACTACAAAGAAGTAAATAACCAATGTGGAGAAAATAAATGCAAAAAAAATAGTTGCAGATCCTGCTGAGTACTGCTCTATCTAGTAACTGCACTTAACTGTGTTACGGTAACACTCACAACACCCTCTGATTCCTCTCCACAGGAACGCTCTCCCAACACTCAGCTCCCAGTCTGTAACTATCTGGCATTACTCTGTCTCAACAGCAGAATCATTTTCTTCACATTAAATTTCAAACTGCTGTTGATCACCCAATGCTCTAATCTATCTAAACCTCTCAAAGAGAGTCTAGATAGATCAGAGCATCGAATAGAGCATTTAGATACCCCCAGAGAGTCAAAAGAATCTCCCAGATATGTATTATCAGCAAATCTGCTATGGGTACATGCAACTCCTGCATCCATATCTCCAGTAAAAATGTTGTCAGGACTGTCCACACACTAGAGCCCTGAGGAACACTATTAGAGGCTGGCCACCATCCAGATGCAGCCTTATTCACTACAGCCCTTTGAGCTCTGCCACTCAGCCAGTGTATCACCCAGCACAATGTGAACCTGTTCATCTTATAGTTAAAGGATACTGAGAGGAACAGTATTAGACATCGTGCTAAAATCCATAAAAACAATACCCACTGTCTTCCCTTCATCCACTAGCATGGATAGCACTTCATCTTACCATAGAAGGATACCAAATTAGTGAGACAGGACTTTCCTCCTCAATCAGTGATAGCAGGTTTGATGGCTGTTGCTATCCTTTAACTGCTTTTCATTGGCACCTAGGCTAATCTTCTCCATAATTTTTCCAGGTACTGAAGTTAAACTAACAGGTCTATAATTTCCATGGTCTTCTGTCTTCTTACAAATGTACACAATCTTGGTCAGTTTCCAGTCACCAGGGACCTCCCCAGATTCCCATGAACTTTGATAGAGAATTGAGAGGGGTCCTGCTACAATATCTACTAATTCCCTCAGTACTGAGACATGAGTCCCACCAGGCCCTATAGACTTGTAAACATTCAACTCATACAATTAGTTCCTAAAACTTTGATGTCAACAAATGGAAAATCTCTGCTCCCCAAATGATGGTCCTCCAACTTGCAGGGCAGGACAACTTAAGGCCTTCAATTAATACTGAAAACTGAGGCAAAAAAAATAAAAAAGAAAAAAAAGACATTAACTGCCTTTGCATTTTCACCATCTATTAATGGCAGTCAAAGGTGTTAACTCTCCCCATCTTCCCATTGCACCTAAGGTCTGGCTATCATCTGATTGCCACATAACAATTAAAGCTAAAACTGCTCTCTCTGTAGAGCTCCAGCACAAGATCTATCACTATCACAAGTTAAAATGTAGTTGTGACTTGTATACGATTTAATTATAAAAAAATCACAGAACCATTTAAGGGTTACAGCATTACCTTGCACCACCGAAATAACCATCCTCTAATTTTCGTATGGTGGCAAGAACTGCTGGATGAATGTCAGTACCATCGTCAACTGAAAAAGAACAATGGAAGAGTTTGAATCTTACCAACACATTCTTAAATAATCTCTTCAAACACCAAATTTAAAACAGACCCTGCAAATGTTATCAATACTAGTTTATTCCAAAAACCTTGGAACAAAATCAAATCAACTCCAAGCCCTTCCACTCATGACAAGTTCCAAAAGGACTACTACCAAATTTATTTGGACAGAATCAGTATGGAGATGATGAGAAGATGCAGGGATATTAAGGAGGAATAAGACAAAATGAAGGATTCCCTGTCATCAAAGTTCAGTACACTTGAAAAAGTTAAATTGCACTTTTGATGTTAAAACTCAGATGTTAAAACAGTCACACCATCTGTCTCCTCTCAAACCTACCCACATCCTACTCCTCCACAACAATTTACTGCACTTGAAATAGAGAAAATCAACTTTACCAAGCATCGTGTGGGTGATGGGAAACGTCAGAGTTGGTCTCCCTGTCATCCTCCAACAAGACGTGAGGTAAGCCAGTTCTATCTTGAGCATCTCCACAATCATCTGATTGTCTAGAGCCAGATAGAAGTGATGCTGGTCAGTAAACTAGAGAATAGAGAAATACAGCATATAAGTGGTTGTCAGTACTCTCTATAATTTTTTCCATGTCCTCTGTTAAGTCATTCACAAAAGCCACATGAACTATTTTAGACACAGATTATGTGAGTTAACCTAACCAGGCATGTTACTAGGAAAAAAAGAGATTCATGTGTCTGCAGGGAGTGTATTTTCTTACAGTTACAGGCTTACATTAAAAAAAAAAAAAAAAAAATCAAGCTGTACAAACAGAAAGTAGATGATAACTCCCATGAGGGAGAATTTTCTCAGTGATGAATTACAGTAGTCTATTATCTGAAAGACTAAAGTAGCCTAAATGCGGAAAGAAAAACCAACAGCAACAATACAAACAATAAACAGGCTTAAGTGCATGCTAAGGACCAGGAATTAACAAGTGGATGTCTCTTAGAAACACTCTGAAAGACAAGCAGAAAAGGAACATCTGACAGATGGTAGGGGAAAAAAAAAGATGCATTCTATGTACAGTGGTAAATGGTGGCATTCTCACTACAAAGGAAGGCCAAAAACCACAACAAGAGACTATTATGACTATATCATCAGAAATGGAAATTTTAAAAAGCTGGAAAAACAATGAAAAGTATGACAAATCAGCCACAATGAATGTTAAAAGCACAGAAGCATTAGTGAGGGGTGGAAGAGGGAAAAGGCTGGAATGTAAAATAAACATCGATTGGTAAGACCCATTATGGACAAGGAGAAAACACCCTGTCAACACATCAGAAGTAACTGGAAAATACAGAACCTGTAGATCTTTCAATGAAGAGAGGAAGAGGATAGGAAGAGAGGGCGAAGATAAGCTGAATCAGTGTCCCTCTTTAATGAGAGATGAAAAGTAGTAAATTATGATCTGTAACACTGCTTTTAAAACAGTGACAGGAGTTCAGCCTGGGTTGGGAGGAAAATGTTAAATATCATGTAAATTCAAGCTGGTGAAGTATAAAGAAACTAATTAGAACAACTTAAGGAAGCAGCCAAAATGATTCCTGAACCACTGGTAGTTAGGTTTAAGAACTCAGAAAGAACCAGTCTAGACATCCAAAGAGAAGCAAATATACTGTCTGTATTTAGAAAGGAAGGCCACAGTAACGTAGACCAGACAAGCCCATTACCAAGAGGATTGCAAATAATAAAGCAAGTTGACCAAATAGTCAGATCAAAACCAAACTCAGCAAACCAGTCTAACTTCACTCTTTAAGAGCAACAAGACAGCACGCAGAAGGAATTGGCAGACATATCCTGACTTCTGCAAAGCTTGTCACACTAGTAGGATGAAGAAAAGCATCCAAAAAGGCTGAACTGCTTCCAAAGCTGCTCTCCACTGGTAGTTATTAACCATTTTCTCAGGCTCAGAGGGTATTTAAATAAAAGCCTCTGCCCCGTTCCTAACTCATGTTTTCATTACAGAATTGGATGAAGTACAAATTACAAAACCAGAGAATCTGTGGACATTACTCAACTTCAACAAAGATGAGTTAATTACTAACCTAAGGATAGTGAAATTAAACATAAACTCCACTCCATCAAAAAGAGAAAACGGGGGAGGATGTAATGTCTGACTGAAAAGTACAACAGAAGACTTTATGGAGGTTTTAGTCTAATATGGAATAAGCATGTCCCCAGTTCAAAGATAAATGCCATTTTTGAATATATTTATAACAAGATCTAGATAAAGATATGTTTTATTTTGGTTTTGTTTTTAAATAACATCTCTGAGAAACTTTTCCCTAATTTGTAAAAATGGATACTGGTGTGGTGGAACAACACAACACAACAGGCAATCCTCCTGCATACAAAATATCTTACAAAGCCTGCTGCAGTCAATTGACTGGAGGAAGAACACGAAGGAACATTACTTGCAGAAAAAATATGATTAAATCTGGACATTATGCAGCACTGCAGAAGCCATGTCAGTTGAGCCCACTGAATCTCTTTTGCTGGAATTTGAAGACTATATTAATCAAACATAAGGTCAGCAGGCTGTGAGCATTCTTTATCCTGTTCCAGTTGCACATGGATGGAGTAGATGACCCACTGGCCTTCCAGTAACAACTACTACAGTAAGGCTACAAGAAGTGTGTAGTATTTCATTATATGTATGAAAAGAGCCACTAATTCTGGGAGGATCCAAACTTCCAGCTACAATGAAAAGCACACTAAGCAGAAAACAAATAATGTCCTTTACTCAACATCAGTGACCCTTTCAACAAGGGAAAGATTATGTCTTAGTGTCGTGGGGATTATAGTACTTGGCATACTTAAGTGAATGTACATTTTCCATCTAAGAAATCAGTAGAAAGAAAATGTTAAGTGACCTATTTCCGAATTATTTCATCAGAATGTTGGTTCAGGCAGGGATCAGTAACAAATCTAAGCCAAAAGCCAAAGAAGCTAGATGCTGTATGATGGAAGAAAGATTTATCAGTAGTCTTAATACTCTGATCATCCAAAGCTCTTAAAAAAATAAAAACACAAAGCAAAGTACATCTGCTTTATTAGCCCTGCTCTATCTAAAATGGAATGATAGCACATGAAAGCAAAGTACTTCCCTAATGATTAGCCATTAAATATACAGGGATTTCCCTGCCAGATTTAGATGCTCACCTGAGGGGTAAAAGCAAATATTTGGTTTCTTATCACATACAGCTTGGAGGTACCCAGCACTCCAATGTGTCGGTGTGGCCGTCCACTTAATTTCATGTTCTCATTCCGACCTGACAAGAGGAAAAAAATATCATCTAACACTTCCTCTCTGGTTTTCTGCAACAGCCATCTTAGACATGGAGACCTATTTCATTTGTTGCAGCAAGGCAATAGACAGATAAGAGTGAGATGCTACAGAGTGGTATGTTTTGTAGCAACCATCAATACAGTAGTCAGGGTACTTCAAAAGCCTGATTAAAAGTTTGGCTTCACTGACCATGAAATTAAGTATTCTGATCACAATCATTGCTCAGCACCCAAAGCTTCACCACCAAAAACTACGTCTTCAAAAAGCAGACCATCAACAAGTAACAAACTGCAGTACTTTCATTACAAAACCTTAAAATTCTTAACTGTAAAAGGCTGAAGAACAAATTTTGATTCCTTTCATGGAGCTAATAAGCCCCACTCTTCTCACTGCAGCTTATAAGCTAGTGTTCTGCATTGCAGCTTTTGCTCCAACATCCAGGAGCTGACTTGAATCTATCTGACAAGGAACACAAGCCCAGCAACTGAATGCCTGAAAAGAAATCCTTGTGAACATTACCAAAGAAGTCACTGTTGAAAACAGTACATCTCTGTGTCAAGTTATCCTACTCACCCCCACTAGTGAAAGAAAGCTATTTCAAACTTCTACAGAATAACTGCAAACATCAGCAAAGCCCTGTAAATGTTAAACTTGTTAGAAATTCCTTGTAATAAGAAAACAAATTACTTTCCCCAAACCATATATGCAAGCTCCCTTCTTCACATATAAGGCTCAATGTCTAACACTTACTTGAAGGCCCTCTTACCTTCTGTTAAAAAAACAAAAACCACATAACACTGAAAAACAAATAAAAGCATAAGCTATCTTCTTCCACGTTATCCATAAACTACATGACCACAGAAACATGCTCAAGACTGACAGAGAAGCATGATACAGCCAGCTTTCCTTGTCCATACTGCAAAGGAATCTACCAATGCTGATCCACTCCATCCCAGTTTTACTTTCCAGTAACAGCAACAGATTTGAGTCATGACTTTTTGGCCTGCTTGAAGTTGTAAAAGTAAGTTCAATTAGGAATACAGGCAACAAATTTTCACCAAAACCCCTTTCATTCCAACAAGTATTACCAGAAGAGCCAGTGGTGGCTGAAGGTTTATCAGATTTTCAACTTAACTAAAAGAAGTTTGAGGTTTTGTGCATTAAGTTAATCAAATTGGCAGGCTCAGAGGGACCACAGGCGTCTAGGGTCACTGCTGAGAAACTGGAACTTTATATATAGTCCTGGGGCTATAAAAGCCTTAAAGGTTTCTGGATTTGCAGACAGAGAGCTTCTGTGAGCTCCATTTGGTTCAGGGTTGGAAGAAACAACAGCAAGAACCTGATAGCCTAATGATTTTTCTTTTTGGAAGAATAAGATCTCAGTTTTTGAGACAGTTGTTCTAATTTTGTTAACCTTCTTCACACAAATGCGGGGTTTTATTTCGTCTTGGTTTGTTTGTTTTTAAATCAAAGAAATTGTGGCAGGGTGCAAGAAATATAAAAATACCCAGTATGGCAATAGATATTTAAATACCTACCTAGCATGGTGTAGAGATTACTTAGGATGCGAGCTGGCTGCACTCTGAGTGGATGGATATCAGCAATGCTCTGAACGTTGATTCCATGGTCTTGCAAAAGATTCTTAATTTGATTAGTTTCTGCCAGAACAGTTACTGCATAACAGAAATCAGAAACACTTGTAAGAGCCAAGGTTATTCTTTGTAATTGCCTGCCTTTACTGTCACCTCCCAGCTATCGTGTAGTTGTCTAAAAATGCACAAGGGTTTTACTTCTTTCTTAATTTATGTCTTCATGAGATCTAACAGGACCTCAGAGAGCTTTTGGCTCTCTACTTCCCCATACATATTGTCATTCTGTTCCATTCCGGATTGTATGGTAGCTCAAGTTGGAAGGGATCTCACAGGGTCTCTAATCCAACCTCCTGCTCAAAGCAGTGCTAGTTCGGAGGTTAGATATCATTTCTCTTCAATTTCACACAGTTTGGATTGTGCAGTCACTTTCAGGAGATGGGGCTTGCAAGGGGAAATCCTACTTGAAAATCTTTGTTTTAATACAGCACATCAATGGTTACAGCTAGGTCAATGGTGAACAAGTATGTTAGGATTATGACAATAAATGTTCCAAAGGCCGTACAATGAAAGAGGTAGGAAAAAAAAAGTCCCCAGATTGCCAGATTGGAGGAATTTACAATCCAAGGCCTGATTTTACACTTGTTTTTGCCCTTGTGAGCTGGCTTATTGGTTTGGGACTGACAATTCATACTCTCTGCATTATAAATAGCAGTCAAAGAATGCTAAAAATAAGCATGCATTTATGCATCTAAGGGAAATTACGCATTTTAGAGTAGCAAAATGTCACCACTATGACAACAACAAAAGATAAACAAGCTTTTGCTCAGCTTGCAATACCACTGAAGGCTCCTCCTGCTAAACGAGCTGATTACTTTTCCAGGATGACACAGGCGCTAGGAAAGCTTTTATGCCCAATTAGTTGGTGTTTGCCCTCAAGTATGCAGTTGTGGCTGCTCCTGCATTGATGAAAGCAGCAGATGCACCCTGACGCAGACAAAAACCAGGTGTAAGTCTGGCTGCCCTCTGCTCTTTAGCTCACTCCTCACCTCTGTGAACACAGAGATCTGCCCCACCCCTTGCTTTCTTGGGTCCCCTGAAAAGGGGCTGCACAAAATCCTAACTGAACTGAATGGTTTCCTGTCAGCCCTCCTCTTTCTGCTATTACCCATCACAACCTTCCTTTTCAGTAAGTCCTTTCCAGTCTCTGACCAGTCTTAAAATCATGACTGTTTTTTTAAAAGATTTGTTAAAGCTGATCTTTCCTCCTAGAAGAAAAGCAGCTTGACAAACAACCACTTTCTCACAGTATCAACAAAGCATCCATGTGCCATGCAAAGATCAGTATCATTTCAAAACACGTCCTTCTTAATTCTCTTGAATAGGAACTTCACCTTCACATAATCCAGTTTATTCAGAATGTTAAAACTCCCTAACCTTGTACCACCACATCAGGTTTAAATCCAGTGGAAAATCTTCTGTTTAAGGGATCAATTTCACCTGCAGCCAGAAATCCCTAGAGACAGAGAGAAAGGAAACAAACAAAAATGAAGTAAAAGGCTTTTGATGAAGATTTCTAGAAGATTTCTTAACTGCTTTTCACATTTTATCAGGAAAGCCAGATTAAAGTCTGGTTTCCCCATCCCATCCACTAAGTACATTCAATGAAAACTATGTTGTAGTGGCTGTAATATTTTTTGGAACAACAAGAAAATGATTATGACTGACGCAATCTGCATATCCATATTTTCTATTGTAGAGTTGTAGCAAGTAATGCAATGCTACCATGCCAGTGATTTTTCTGCAGTTCCTCAGGGATACTCAGTTATTCACTTCCAAGTCCATAGCTCACACTGGACAATTCTGTAGGCATCTTATGCTGCAGAAAAATGTGCAATCAAGTGCAGCTGAAATTGCAGAATCCTAGCTCTGGAACTGTCAAGTCAGTATGGACTTTGTATTTCTTGAGCATATCTGGCAACTTACTGACCTTGATGAGAAACACACAATTTAGCATAATATACAGATGGTATGTTATCCATAATAACACAAATAAGCTCCTGAAAGCTCAGAGTCACCCCTCCACAGTTTTCATTGGAAAACACACTGACCCCTACCTGACAATCAAATTGTGCTTAAAGGCTAAGCCTACTCAAAACAAAATGAAACACAAACTCATCTGCTATACAAGAAATAATTACCTCTGCTAATAAGCAGCTAAGGATGTACAATGACTGACCCCAAAGATGAGGCAGCTTTCCCACTGGGATACGATCCACTGAGTGAGGATTTTCATACTCCTCATCAACCTGACAACAAAAACACAAAAAACAAGAAACTTATCTCAAAGTTCTGAAGAACAACCAATAACACAGAAGTATTTGTAAAAATACAGTCTATCATCTACCATTTCTAACCCGCTATTATTGACCTCCCTTTCTACTGATTTCACTTCTGAGGCTGCACGCTACCTGGGACAAGAACCATGCTTCCTTTTCATACACCAAACTATTGAAGCTGGAGGTTGAATGAGGATTCTGCACACGAGTATAGCTTTGGTGTCAGGAGCTCCCCTTTCTTCTCGTCATTCCTTTGCTGCCTTCCCTTTGGGAAGCTTGTAGGGAATTGTGTCAGCTTTCCAGCTCCTTGCAAGATGGTTCTTGAACTTCACTGCTGCCTACCTAGCTTTCTGAAGACGCTCATGGAAGTGCTTTCCAAAAACAAAGCCTATTCTACTGTTCTTATTTTAGTAATAATGGTCTGTGGATAAATAAGGATTAGAATCTCTCAATTTTGCCAAACAGAAAACCAAAACCCCTGACTTGATCTTGCAGTATACAGATCTATTGAGGGAGGAGCATACAACCTTCTAGATAACATCTTTATCACAGCCATTTTAGAATTTACAAACAGAAGGCAAAAATTACACTATTTATTTGGCATATTCTTCCGATCATAAATATATCAGAATTAACAAAAAGGCTCTGTACCATTACACACTTGCTCCCAACAGAAAGGTAACTCAGAGCTTCAGTCTCAGACCTGTGAGAAAGACATCAGCTTTTGATACTCCCTCCCTAAACTCAGATCAGTCCAGAAGGCTCCACACCCCCATTGGTTGCTGAGAAATCTGGAGTGGGAGAAGTCAGCAGGGAGAGATATAAAAGCAGGTAGCATGGAAGGAGATATAATGTTATCTGAATTTCTCTGTCATGATGAGAGAAACGGGTTAAACAGTGACAGAAAAAATGGGAAAAACAAACAAAACAAACAAAAAACAACAGAAAAAAAAACATACTTAAGATCTAACATAAATTCCCATTCATTTGAAACCTGTTCCATCTTAAATACAAGCTCTGAAAAAGAGCGAGCACAAACCACTGGTAGAATAAACAGGCAGAACAGCCTATGCTTTACTTCTTCTCTGAAATTCAATTTCTAAATTTCAGCAAAACTTCTTAAATATACCTTATTATAAAGTCTTAGTAATTTTAAACCTGCTCCAGAACTTCCATAGACTCTTGGATTTCTATCTCCAGGATTTGATCATTTAGAAGCCTAAAGTTACCCATTTCTCAGTGGGAACCGTGAGAGGTTTACCAGCAATTAATAATGTGCTGTGAATTGCTTTTTTTTTTTTTTTGTATTACTGACTTAGATTTATGAGCTATAAGATCTTCATATCTATACTTCACATACTGAAGGGGATGCTGCATTTTCACAATACCTTTTCTGAAGGGACTGCATATAGTTCAGGCATTAGAACTATTCCATTCCTTTCTCTGATGAGTATTCCTTCCAAAGCCTCTCTGTACTCTTCTACCTGGAGATATTTATAAAAGAAAATTGACAATACACTCAGCAAAACAGAAACAATAAAGTTATAATTTTACTACTTCTCTTTTGAAAATTCATAAAAAGTAAACAATAAGGGGGAGGGGGGAAAGTGGATCACAGCTTGCTGATGGAAGAAGAGGCTTCAAATTGTCAAACACTGTTGCAAGATCTCAGTATTATCATTCTCCAAAGCATAAGCACACATCTTTAATCAGAAACAAACCAAAGCATGAAAAAATATTGCAATCAAGAAGTCACTAGAAATCCTGCATAAAATTTGATCATGAAAATGAAGGGACACGGAAGACGTCAGCACTAGCAATATTCATTAGAAGTGTATGATTTAAGAACTGTTAGCTTTCTACCAAGCACATTTGTGTACGATATTCTGAATCCAACTTTGCAGAACTGGGAATTCAGTTTCTCTTAAAAATTTGCCCTAAGGAAAGCTTTAAATAGATGTAAAGCAAATAAAATACCTAAGTTAAACGAACATAAAATCCTCTTGTTCTCATATCGCTAGACAACATATTATTCTAGAACTGTAGAATGATTAAGGTGGTAAAAGACCAAGATCACCAGTCCAACCACCAACCCATCCCCCCCACACCCACTGTGTCTCTCAGTGCCACATGTACACAGTTTTTGAACACCTCCAACGACAGTGACTCCACCACCTCTCTGGGCAGACAACTCCTACGCCTGAGCAATTCTGTCCTGGTAGGACTCTGAGAAGAGCAAGCAGAGTAAGACAACCATTGTAGAGTTAGCCACAGTAATCACTAGGACATGCAAATGGTCTAAAATTCAACAATTTCCATTTCTTTTTCTTTAAATCAGATTTCTTATTTCGCCCATTTCTTCACACTCCCATTCTAAGTTTTAACTCACAGGGAAGCTGTTTCCTAGCACTACTAGCACTTGGCTCTGAAATTCTATTCCTGCCTATACCTTTCAAGGAGTAATCTCTAGCCTAATGCACGAGCTAAAGTACCCACACATTCATGTCATGGTACACTAGTATTGTCAGTATCCTATCCTTATCCACTCTTGTTGAGTGATCAGGGTGCTTGTTTTCCAAATCGTTGCTGCTACTGCAATTAGGCTTATGAAGCAGTAACTGTGGAAAACTAGACACCACCTCCAGAGTGTCACGAGCAACTATGTGTAAAGTGTGGGAACTGGGGCCAATTGCCCCTTCTGAGCACATCCTACCACGGACCATATGTACACCGTAAAAGGAATCAGGTACATGATGTCCCAGACCACCCAACTAAATTCTGGAGACTGCTTTTGAAAAAATAGTTTTATCAATGTGACTGAAGTTTCAGTAAACTCTGATTTTTCTCCTTATGAAACGTTACTTTTCTCTCCACCAGACTATTTCTACTGTGTTCAGCAAAGCAACCCATATTTTTTACATTAATAAATACTTCACTGTATTTTCATCTGTTATAGAAAGGTATTTTTGGTTTGAAATTCCTTGTTTTGTTTCTGATGGCATTTTATTTTTAAGAGGTTTTATTTAGTAATCATAGTCCCTCTGCATACTGGGCAACTTCAAATCACATGTATTTGTTACTTCCTTCAAGCTGTAGAGCTCTTGATTTGAATACATTTAGTCCTCATTACTTGCTGCTCTTTTAATTTACCACTGTTCTCCAGGAACCACTACAACCTTTGAAAGGTTACAGTCAATCTAGTTCCCCTGACCATTCAATGCTCGACACAGCAAAGGCATGAATTACATAAAGGAATCATCAATTAACCTACGAAATCAGTTAAAATGAAATGGCTCCTGATAAGGGTCTAACCCATCCCAAACCTCCCTAAATGTACCAAAAGACTGAAAGAACTATTAACGTTGTTCTCAGCAGCCAAGCCACAGAGATCAGGGAAGACAGAAGCTAGACTCATCTCACAATAATTTGGTGAGACATGGTTGGTGATCAAACAGAACCAGACAAATACACCATGTCCAGATCAGCTCAAACCCTCCAGCCAACAGAGCCACTCAATCTGACAGAGAAAGGGAACCCTTCCCTGTACCAGCGTGGACAACACTGCAGCTTTTCTCATGACATGAACCTCCCAGTAAGGCCGGAGTGGTTGGAGACTGCTTCCAACCTGTTGCGTGAAACTCCACTGAGTTTCACAGGAACTCAGTGATTTCCAGTACTGTCTGATGCCAAAAGAGCATCAACATTGCAAGACATTCAAATAATAATACCTGTTACACTCCAGCCTGACTTGCATGTGGAAACAAATGCTCCATCCACATTCTCACCCAGCTGCTGTTATCTGTCAAACGTAATTCATCCACACAAATACACAATTTAAATGTATGCAAATAGCAAAGGGTTCTGCCAATAAAAAAAAAGGGTCATGCGGACTTTTAAAGGTGGTAACTGATAACTAAATTAAACAGAGAAAAGCTATAATGGGGTGCTTTGCACTTCATTTCTAAGCAGTTTCTTCTCTCCTCACCTGAATTTTGTCCTCATTAAATACTCCATCAATTAAGAAGTATGTCCAGAACACCGGCCACTCACATTCAATATTCTCAAACAGCTTGAGCTCAGCAGGATCATAGTGCAATCTGCTTGGATCCTGGAAATTCAATCATGTTCTTTTAGTCACAGTGCTAAATTAGTCACTCAAACTCCATTTGCAATGAAAGCCTATTTTATACAAATAATTAAAACCAAGCAAGCAATAAAAATACAGCAGAAAGTTTCCACATAGCCTCTTGATTTCTTTTTTCGCATTCATTCCCAAACTTGTTTAATTGGTCTCCAGACAAACCAGCCCTTCTCAGACTCAGAATCTAGGTGTCACCCAAATAATCATGCTTCTGCCCTACTTCATAATACCCTGGAGCATCTCAAAGGCAATTCTTTTCCTTAGGTGCCGTAAGCACGTCTAAGGGTTAATACCTTGCAGAATCATGAATTAATTTATCTCATTAATAACTGATGGTCTTTAAACCACTAGCCACCTTCAGACATGAGTCATTCCCAAGATTTACTTGGTTTACTACCAAATATCTTAATAGTGATACTGAATTTTGCCCTTGATGCAAACAAGCCAAAATAATGCCCAAAAGAGATAGCATTCTTCCTAAGATCTACTGAAAATATACATCAGAAGTACCTCTCTGGGTGTCTTGTAGCCATCTCGGAGAAAGCGACAGCAGCCATAGCGGCCCTATAAAAACAGACAAAATTACAGAAATCTTAACATACTGTTTTTCCTGACAGACTGCTACCAACATCTAAGTTGTGAGTTTCCAGTGCTACTTTGGGATTTTCCTCCCTCTGTTCCATGCACGGACCCACCAAGTCTGTCAATCCTCGATTAATTAGGATTTTCAATTAAGAAAAAAGGTTCTGCTTCTCCTTCCTTCTGAAAAATAAAACAAAATAAAATAAAGGAAATCCTTACCTGCAATTTGGATATGATTTCACTCTTGGTTATATTAACAAGGTTTATATCCTCCACTGCAAAAGCTGGGTATGAAATTATGGAGAGAAGGCCAGCATCTATTTCCTTTGACGTGGATGCCCTTGGCAACATGGAGTATAGTATAGACTGAGCAAAACACAGAAGAGAGGGATATGAAATAATTTACTTTGTTCAAAAGGCTATGTAACGTGCAAAACAGAATGCACAATTTGCAAAAGGAGAGAATTCACTGCATAACTGTTTTAACTGAGTTAACATAGGAATGTTTCAAACCAGCTCCATGTGATTTACTATAAACAGGATGAACAGCACAGTCTGAAGTCACCCTTATTAAGTTTACCATTCAGTTAACCAGCATTTCAATTAAGAACGGAATGGAAAAGGAGATGGATTTTCTTCAAGCACTAGAAACAGAAGACTGCTTTTACCTGACAATGTTCTACTTCATCGGGAAGAACATGAATCACTGATTTATGCCCTCCATGAGCTCCAAAAAGATCTAATTCGTCAATTGCTTCCAAAGCAGCCTTCAAAACAAACAACACCCACACACAAAAATACCATTAGATATCTTTTAAGCCAAGTACAACCCAGCCATCTGACATTTCCTCTGAAGGTTATTAGGCAAGACAGAAGTTTGCTCCACAGATATTGTTTCCAACCTCAATGGGAAGCATGTCAATACTTCTGAAAAAGTAAACAATATTTTTGCATTTCCATTTGTAGGATCCAGGACTGATGTGCTGATGACCGTTCTTACAATTAAAACCTAACACAAAGCAACAGGAAACAGTGCTTCTGCTGAATAATACCTAAATAATATTTATCCATAAATGCTTCTCCTGTTCCACGTTCCAATATAACCCCCCTCCACTTCAGTGGCAATTTGTGGCTCCTAGTTGCAGGGCTATTCAAAGAGGAAGGCTTGCTCAACATGCTCTGGGAACCAGCCTCTGCTAGTCAGGGAAGAGCATGTTGCCGTCTACCTCTCTTTCTGATATTATCGCTTCCCTAGGGAAAGAGAGATGAGATGTCTGCTCTCTGCATGCCTAATGGCCAACCAGCCATTAGGTTGTAGAGACACATCATGCCTGTCTTAACAGGTGAATCAGTACATCTCCTATATCACAGCTATAACGCGTATGTATATGCCTTAGGAAGATATTAACAACCCACCCATTCATCTCCGTGCACCCCTACGTCAACCTGGAAGTGTCCTGGCTTTGCTGATGTGGGGTTTGCTGTGCCACATAGGGTATGGATCTGGAAAAGAGCAAGGAGCTTTCCTTTTAAAATCCTGTTCACTGTATCTACCACATTCGTGCCTCAATGATTCTGCTGCACATTTTGCAGTCCCAGAACAACTGCACTAAGGTCCTTCAAAGTAAACCATTATCACAAGGATTTTATGTTGAATACTCAAAAATTCTTAATACAATTAGTTAACTGTTGCCAAGAAGGCTATGCAAAGGAAGCCGCTGGGTTCACTAGAGCTATTCAGAGTGAGGGAACAGCCACAAAAGAGGAGTCAGAAAGACATGCTCACTTTGGCCATCCCTACGGAGCTTGCGTTCAGTTCTGGGATGCCTTGGTTTGTCTTATCACCACGTTCCCAAATTCCATAATCCTGCAAGAATAACAACATTAAGAAAAAAACTGGTATGGTTACATATACAACCAGTATTTCCCTACCTCACCTCCAAACGCACAGGCTACCAGAAAACCAGAACCTCATAGGAAACTTGTTTATCAGCCTTAAAAATAAAGTAACAGGTGACTTCCAAAGAGGTCCTCTGCACATTTAAAAAGCAGAACATAAAAATACATCCCAGCAGGATCACATCTGCAGTCATAAATCACTTTCTCCATAAAACACACAAAGACCTCCAAACTGCATGCTTCTCCCTGTGCCTCTGCAACTCATCACTTTCCAAAAAAGAGTTTGATAACACTTTCTTTTCAGAAAGGCTCATGAGACGTCAGGAATTGTTATTAATTACTACTGTGATGATAGAACAACTATACTTCATCCAGAAAACAGCAAATTCCCCCACAGCTGTCCCACCACCTCCAGAAATGTTGCTCACAATGTAATGACAAATTCTGACATCCTCTGATGGAAAAACAGGATTGTACTTTCAGTCACCATCAAGAAATAATTTTCAACCCACATCTAAGCTGGGTTCAGATGTCTTACACATAAATAACTACTTACAGCAACTTTGTAGGCAGCTTCTATGTAAAAAACAAGATTCTGAATAAAGGTAACTTCATCAAGGGTGAAAATGATACGTAACCCTAAAAACAAGAGAAGAAAGAAAATACGCTGTATTAGAACTATTTCCTCTTCAAAAAATGTCAAGCTTTTGTATATTTGTTACCAACTACCAACTACTATTCACAGAAATCAGTGAAAGACTCAAGTTGATTTCAAAGGGAGTGGGAACAAGCCTCAACATTTGCTGCCCATGAACTACTTCAAATGCCACCAATACACATCATCTGTTTCAAAAATACGCCCTCAGTGGAAACATGGCATTCACACACCATGGCTACGGAACAGGGAGAGCTGAACCACATCCAGCTCCTGAGAACCAGGTGGCGCAGCTCCCACAGCAGCTGCACCATCTGCTTCACGCTCTGCCAGGAGAAGAGACTTATCCTCACAGAGGAAGAGCATGGTTGCTATGAGCAGAAAGCCAAGCAAATGCCCACAAGAAGAGGAACACAGACAGGCATCCAGCTTGGTGTAGTCACTCTGAATAAACCCGCTGGTCCATCAGACACACTCTCTTCTTTGACATAGTTTTGAATAGCTCTGAATAGAATTTGTACACCAACAAACTCTAAGAGAATGGACTTCCTAGGCAGTTACTGTAAGCGTGAAATCCTAACTAACAAACATCTCTTTCCACTAGTGACGGTTTTTTTCCTCCTTTTCAACTGAAAGTTGTAAAACATGAAGACTGTAACAACAAGATAGTCAAGGCTAAAATATCTTCTGCTTACCTGATGCAGTCATCTGTGCCAAGAAGAGCAAGTAAAGAGAAGTGGCATCGACTTGCAGATGTCCCCACTGATCATCTCCAACCACTGTGGCACAAGTAGCAGAGTTGTACTTGGCGTGCAGGCAGTCCTTGGTACTCTGTGTGCGTTTGAACTTCTCCACCTTATCTACCTGAAAAAGCACCACAGATTTCAAATGTGAAACACTTCAGAAGAAACTCTCCAAACAATTTCACAACACATTGTCTTAGATAGGGAGAAACTTGAGGTCCTAAATTTTGTTACCTCAGATCAGCGTGTTTTGATTGATCATAGTGCATGAACTTTAGACTCTGCCTAAATCCACATCTCTCTGGGAAAGAGTAAGCTTAAATTACCTTGCTGAGTTCAGATCTTAGTAACAGCTATGCACCTTTGAGCAAATCAGTTTGCAAAGGCAACACTGTGATTTGCTGCAAACCTGATTTTAAAAAGGTACAAGCATGATCAGAGTTCAGCTTAGGCTAACAGCAGTGTATGTGCTGAGCTGTACCATGCATACATACCTGTCTCATCATGCACTGTAAGAGACCTCGCATCAGCTTCACAACGTTCTGCAGGAATAAAGCAGACCAGTGACACTCCTGTACTACCAGCCCTATCAGCTGTTAAAAACAACATGCAAAAGTCACAGGTTCACATCCCATGTTAATGTCCTCCCAAAGGCAAAAAAAAATGTATTAATCTAAAATGTTTTAAATGCCCTTTAAAAAAAAAAAAAAAAAAGATTTTTGTTCTCATGCTTCTATTTGGGAGAACTGATCTTTTCCCAGAGGCCCTCTCCAGCATGCAGAGTAACCTGTGTTCTTTCTATCTGGCTAAGGAAGTAAGAGGAATGTTACCCACTGTAAGAATAATGATTGTTAGACTGACAGATCCAGGCAACACTGGTAAGTAACTACAAGACACAGACACAGCCGGAAAACCTGTGGAGTCTCTTCATCTCTTTATACAGCAAGCAGATGACTAATGTAAAGAGACCTCAGTGTGTATTAGGAGAAGCACAGAATAAGCATTAAGACTAGATTTCGTCTTAAATTCCGGAAAATTATTAAGGCTTAAAAATACAATCATGCTTTGCCTTTTTTGGTTCTGACCAAACATGTCTATACACCACATATGATTTCCGTGAGACTACACATGTTCACATTTCAAAGACAGCTGCTTTAAAGGGCATGTTTCTCCTTAAGGGGAAAAATGATAAATTGCCATCCTACGACACAAGCAACCTAGGTCTGAATTTCTGCCACAGCACACCTCATGAAGGATCTCACAGTTTAATAAGGGAGGCTTCTAAACGAGGCCATAAAATCTCTTAGAAGCGCAGTTTACAATAATGTGCTAAACAATGGCAGTTTTACTCCTACCAGTTTACTTTCAGTATATATATGGAGATGTTAGCCTCTCTGTTGCTCAGCTGTCCAAATCTCCTGGGGGGCTGCTAGGAACACAGACCATTCTGTGTTACATAAACACTGCTGTCACAAGAACAAAACATGTATTCCACGCTGGGAAAACAGTGCCACATCCTCGACATAACACCAATGCAAGCACACCAAAACCATGACCATATGAAAAAAAGGCAAAACATAGCATAGTTGCTTTGCACTGAACTTTAGCATACCTGCTCAAGCTCATAGGCTTTGGCCTTGTCCTCATCCCGGTCTGCGTTCTTTCTGTAGGCCATGCCAAGCCCCCACACTGCCAGGATGCTATAGACATTGTCCCGTACCCACGCATCCTTATGGTCCGTACCAGCTGAAAGCAGCCCTGTAACTGGGTTCTGAACATGGTAGAAAAGGTAAAGAACAAACATTATTACCTGAAGTCCCATCTATTACGATAAACCACTTCTTTCCATATCAAAAGATGTTGGAGGAGGGAGAAAGAAAGGATTTGGGGTTTTCATACTGGCTGCAGAATACAGCTTCTCACAGTTTTGCAACAGAGATGCCCAGTCCTTTCCTGAACTCACACATGCGAAGTGCAAAATTTAGTTATTTGAGCACTTCAGGACACAAAGCTTATAGAATCCATCAGGGCACCCTCACCCACCCAGGTTGATGAGCTACGCCACTCGGAGACAGCCGAAGCACAATGAAGAAATACAAATCTAAATTGTGTGTATTTGGAAGGAAAACAGGGTAACGAATTAACATTTGAAACTGAGCTGGGATCTGCCCTTGTCTGTGTGACCATGCTGTGGTATGGTCTTGAAGAAGTAAAAAAGAATTGCTTCTCTTCTAGGAAGTGGGCAAAGTGTTTCTGTCTCACTTGGTTTATGGAAGCTAAAGCATGAATGCATGCAAAGCCTTTTTATGTTCCAATGCAGAGAACAGCAAATTCTGGTAGCGTTCAGTAGCAACACCGTTTGAGAACCAGAATATTGCATAGTCTCTTGTGTCTCAAACACTTCACAACATTTTTCACTTAATCATTAATTCCCATTGTCTCGTTGCCATTAACTTTTACGCTTGTTTCTCAGCTGTGTGTTCAAACAGAGCAACTGTTACGAATGCCAGATCAATTGCTGTGGCAGGGACACCTGACCCCTGCCCTGTCAGACACACCTTTATCAAAACGCAATGTTCCCAAACACACTTCACGTTCTCCAAGCCACGTCTCAGAGAACATGAGCTCTGTCAGAGCACAGCAGCTTAATCTGCATGATGCTGGATGCCGGGCACAAGGTCACCTCCGCACACCAGAGCTGTACAGCCCTGTCTCGGCGGCACCTCTGCCGCCTGCTGCTCTTCTGTCTGGCTGCTCACAGGACGTGAGTGGCTCAGTTCAGGCCCAGCTCCCCAGCAGCTGCTGAAGGAGCCCAAGGTCATCCCGCAGGGCCAGGAGAGCAGTACAGGGCAGCTCCCACCGCCCACCATGGTGAGAGCCCAGCAGTGCTGTCTCATACTGCTCACACCAGATCCTTGCTTTTTGTTGCTGGTAGGTTTTCAGTAGTTCACCTAATGATAACAGTTCTCAGGTGTCTGGAGCTTGTGCCCACAGAAACAGCTGATAGCATAAATCTTACTGAGTTGATGGTATAAATCTTATTGACCTGTTGGGCTCTGGGTGCTCACCTCTTTAGTTAAGAGTCACAGAATCATAGAATCCTTAGAGTTGGAAGGAACCTTTAAAGGCCATCTACATCAGGCTGCCCAGGGCCTGATCCAGCCTCGCCTTGAAAGTCTCCAGGGACAGGGCATCAACCACATCTATGGGCAACCAGAGATGCCTCACCCCCTCTCTGCTAAACATTTTTTCCTTACATCTAAAGACGTTTCACTTATGATTGCTTTGCAATTTCTTCTAAGTCACTGCAGTGAAGTGCATTTGGGACTAGATTCACACAAGAAGCCCCACTGCCCTTCTCTCTGCGCAGGGAACCACTTTAAAAGAAACACAACACCGTGCATGCCCCCCACCCTCAGCACACACACCTGAAGCAGGAGCACCGAGCAGAACGCACGGCGCTGCGCAGGCTGCACGAGCCAAGGCACGGGGAGCCGGTGACAGCTTCTCCCCAGCAGCGCCGACACCTGCACTCAGCGCTCAGAACGCGGGCAGCCCGGCTGCCGTTAGTGCTGCCGCAACCCGGGAAGGGCGGACAGCCGCCTCCACCCGCTCGCCCCGACCCAGGCGCCGAACCCCAGCCGCTACACCGGCGACGCTGCCCTCACCTGGTGGCAGAGGATGGTCCGCTGTACCAGGCGGGCGTAGCCGTCCAGGCGCACTCCCGAATTACTGCGGCTCCTCATCGCCTCGTCTCACCGCCCGGCCGCCATGGGCGCGCCGGCAGCGGGAGATGGCGGCGGCCGTTTCTCTGCGTGCGCGGCGGGCGGCGCGCCAGCCCTCCCAGCCCGCGGCCCTTCCCCCTGCCGGCGGCCGGGCGGGGCCCTACGCCGCTTCCCCTAAGCGCCCGCGGCCCTACGCCGATACCCGGCGGAACCGAGCGGTCTCGGCTGCACGGCGGCGGCTGGGCGGGGCGGGGCAGGGAGCAGTGCCACTTTTCTCCCAGATAAAGGGTTGCTATGGCTACGCTGCTGGCAGGGCACAAAAGTCCGAGTACCGAAGGGATATGTATTCTGTAGAGCATAACACAGCTTGGAGTTGCAAAGCTTTCTATGAAGTACCAGGAACTGGAAGCGGAACAACCACAGAGTTGTATAAAGCACAGTATGACTACTTATTTAATGACTTTTTTTTGTGTGTGTGTGTTTGTATTTGTGACCTAAGAAGGCGGTTAAGCTAACCCAAATTTGCTTAGGCAGCTGCTCGGTCCCCACGCCCCCTGGTGTGCAAATGGTTTTTCAACGCCTTTATTGATGGTATTCACTGGGCTGCACCAACAGGCTGCCGGGAGTGTGAAACTTTACTACAGTATGTGTATGGCCAAGTAAGGTGAAATTCCCATGCCTAGGAATAAATCAAATAAGAATGATTAAAATAATCCTAGTATAAGTTGAGATGCAAAAATAGAAACAAACGAAGAGTCCAAGCTGTAACTGTAGAATATACTTTTTAGTACAGAATTGCTGAAGCCGAATTCAGCCATGCCCCGGAGGAGGCTCAGGGGAGACCTTATCACTCTCTACAAATGCCTGAAAGGAGGTTGTGGTGAGGTGGCGGTTGGCCTCTTCTCCCAGGTAACAGCAACAGGACAAGAGGGAATGGACTCAAATTGTGCCAGGGGCAGTTCAGGTTGGATATTAATACAGATTTCTTCTTGGAGTGGTGAGGCAGTGGCACAGGCTGCCCAGGGAGGTGGTAGAGTCACCATCCCTGGAGGTGTTCAAGAACTGTGTCGATGTGGCACTGAGGGACGTGGTCAATGGGTATAATGGGGACAGGTTGATGGTTGGACCTGATCTTAGAGGTCTTTTCCCACCTTAATGATTCTATGATTCTTTTACTCATGGCATTCTTATGGAAGAGTTTCAGCAGACTGGAGGAACAAGCACTGACTGGGCAGACTTATATCCGACCGCTTATATCAGACTCATATCTCTGCAAAAGACAGATCTGCTTGAGCTATGAAAGGTGAAAAATGATATGGACACAAAAAAGCAAGGGCCATGCCAGCACTTTCTTCATGAGGTGACATACTCCGGCTCACATCATTTCAAGAACTGTAACACAATCCAGTAAAAGGACACATTTAGCTAAAAGACAAAATTTATGTATTTTGTGTTTACTTGCTGTAAATTTATTGGTTTTTTTTTACAGTTGAAAATATAAATACACAAACATTAAATAAATTTACAAGAAACAGTGCAAAGGCAATTCGCCAACAGTTAAAGCATTCACATAAAAGCACTCTAGCTACTAGCATTCCAGTACTTTCTTTTATTAACATGCAGTTAAAACCTTGTGGATAAACACAACAAATGCTTTGAATTCTCACTTTAAAGGCATATTCTGCACAGTCTCAGGCATAGGTGACCAAAAGAATCCAGGCACTGCATTTAGAACCTCATGAGTGTTTAGTAATTTGGTTCAACAACTGCACCAGAGCCCCAGAAATGTGTTCCACCGATGTACTTTGTTGAGAAGTGTTTCCAGAGATCCTTACTGAGTCCTCTGGGAAAGCAGAACTCTTTCTCCCACCCAGTGTGCACCTGCCTCAGAAAGCCCCTTTCCAAGGGTTGGCACTCTGCAGTGCGGCACTGGCGTTTGCTCTGGCACTATCCAACCTTTCCACAAGAACCCACGGAGCAAAAGAAAGTCACAACTGCACACTTGTCTAAGAAGTAGGCACAACCTCTGCTCACACTGTTCAGAAATCTTCACAGTGTTGTATGGGCTCTATTTTCTTCTGACTGTTGCGTATGAGGAGCCAAAAATCCACCTTTTTCAGAGAAATATCACAGAGGAAATTAGATGATGATTCAGGAAGTAACTGAGGTGGGGCCTCAGAATTTGGTTTGCCAAAGAAGGACCAAAATGCGAGCAGAAATAGATTGTAACTGCTCAAGAGCTGCCCCTTAAAAATAGCCACACAACAAAACAAACAATTTACTAGGCTACTAAATATAACAGCATTATTTTCTGTATTCTTTTTATTCAAAAAAAGTAACACTTTTTTTTTTCTTTTTAAAATCACTGTAGATGAGAAATGGCAGTGTGTTTAATACTTGGAACTCAAGATAAAATATTGAACCTGGTGAAATCAATGGCAAAAGCTCCCACCAACTTAGTCCAGCTACTAAGATAACTTAGCTACATTTAATAACTTACAGGTGACTTTATTCATCACTCCCTCATTCTTAGTGCTCTACTTTGATGACACCCAGTTTCTCTACCTCTCTGTGTTGCAGTGAAAGAGGACACTAAGGATTAAAAAATAATGGTGTTCACATATACAGTTCTGTCTCTGGCAGACCACAGTAAGTGGTTTCACTAACTGAACACATTAACTTCTGTATCATTCTGTTAATTATTTCAATTAAAGACAAATGCGAAGTACAATAAAAGTTAAAACAAAATATCAATTATTTTTCTATACAAAAGAATATTTAAATTTATATTACAAGAAATAAATATAAAACTACCACTAAGATATTTAAAGGCTGGCATTCTCCTCCTTATGTACAGCACTAACCTGCAACTCTAACATACAAAAAGTTGAAGACAGTATAGCTAACATTTTTAAAGTTAACACACAAGTTGTAATTTCCTACATTTATACAATACTACTATGCATTATATCCAGATACTTAATTGTACTAAAAAAAAAATAAAACTTTAAGCGTAAAAATCCTCAAATATCTCTAATGAAGAATCAAAATAGAAACGTGCCAGCTGTAATTCGACATCCGAAATACCTTGTCAGAACAGGAGCTTCCTCCCCATTTTTTTTTCCAATTAATAATTGTCGTTGTGAAGCCATTACATGGCTGCCTGGAAGTTTCAAGACAATATATTAAATAAAATCAGTCTTTGGTCTTCTCACATTATGTAAAACTGTTGAAGTAAATCTCTACTTCATACTGTAAAACAGTGTTCCGTTCAAAAGGAAATCACATTTTCTCAGCAGAAGGTAAGCTTCCCCTGTTTGAAGTCCTTCTAAGTGAGATACGGCTATTTGGGCTGCCAGTGTCATCCTTTTCTTGAAATACAAGTTGTTTGCCTGAAAAGTCCTGAAGACACACATCACCATTCTGCACGCTGAAAGAAACACCATTCTTCTCACCGGAAAGATGGCCTGTAGAAACAAAAAGTTGTCCCTTCTCAGAGAAGGTCAGAATCAGAAGATACAGTACTTTTCCAGTGAGTATAGGGAGCTCACGGTATCTCATTTTATCTCTGCAATAATTTCAAGATGAGGATTTCTCTGTACGCATTCTGTATATATTTACTCTACGCGAGACAAGTAAAAGATCTGAGAGACCTTAATATATTGTACACACAAAAAGATTTCACATTTTCAACCAGGAAGGTCACAATTCTAAGAATGTAGACTAAGATTGGAATCAGTGTCACTAGGTAAGATGCAAAATACTTCTAACTCCAGTTTTGCATTAACTATAGTTAAGTTCAAGTTTCTCAGTTTTGCCATGGATATGAAATAAACTTGGAATAAACATGGCAGGTTTTGTGTTTTTTTTTCCTCTTTAAAATGCATGTAACTTGCAGTATTTATTTCTGGAGAACAATCAGAATGTGGCCTTGGTCCAAATACTTTTGCAAGCCATATTTAGATTGAAAAATCTTAAACATTTCTGTGTCCCTACAGTGAACATATGTAATACCACTCCCAAATGAAGCCTCTTAATGGAGTGGAACACCAGCTCCACAAATGCTCAATTCACTGGATAGAATTTCCTATATCTATACACCATACTCTAGATATTTTTTCTTAGAAGTAGGATTCTTTATTATAAATATTTGCACAAATGCTTTCAGTTGGTCTTTCTTCTTTTTCTTTTTCCTTTTTCTGTTCTTTTTCCTTCTCAGAGAGTAGGTAAGTTTAAGAGATGTGCCACTATCCTGATATCACATCTATCATGAGATGGAATAAAATATCAAGATGGGAAAACCCAAACTGGAACTAGTATTTCTTCTGGGAAAGAAACATGAAAATTGAGTTCACAAACACAAATGCAATACATTTAAATTAATCTGTTTTAAATAACATAATTAATCAAAACACACATTTAATAGTGTTATTGGTGTTACTGTTTGTATCACTTCACAAGCCAACATGGCCATGACTGGCTACTGTTAAATTTACTGAGAAGACAACAGTCTGTGCAGAATCTAATTTCCATTTATGGTTTTGGGAAGAGAAAAACACTGGTGAGAAACATCAAGGCAGTGCAAGATGAGTTGACTACAGGAACCAAAAATCTGATCTTCCCTGGTACATCTGACAAGAAAGGCGCTTACAGCAGCTTTTGGTAAATAACAGGCTTACTAATGAATATTACCTACTATCTGATATGTAAATCAACAGACCCCACTAAGTATAATAGGGATATTTTAAACCTTTGTGTACCATCTCCTAAACCAGATGTGATATTATTTGTGAGGAAATCTGAAATATTTTGACCTTATATTATTATTGAACCTATATTATATTATTGTTATTAATATGAATAATCATTCCTAGAATCATGGAATAGCTTGTGTTGGAACGGGCCCAGAGATCAAGTTCCAATCCCCCTGCCACACACAGAGCCACCAATCTCCAGATCTGATGGTACTAGAGCAGGTTGCCCAGGGCTGCATCCAACAAGGTCTTGAACACCTCCAGGAACGGGGCATCGACAGCCTCTCTGGGCAGCCTATTCCAGCACCTCACCACTCTCTCTGTAAAGAACTTGCCCCTGACATCCAAAAATTGGTCAGCAATTTACTATGTTAGCAGGAAAGAGCATAGCATTGCAATGATACATACCATTCCCATTTGCATGCACTGAATAATCATTATTCATTAGCACTGTTGTAGAATTAGTGGAGTTACTGTTTGACTGCAAGGAATTGGAAGAACTGGATACCCCTTGGTTTACAGTCTGCTTCTTTAAACCATTAGTAGCAGTTCTGCTCCAGTCTACAACAGATAGTAGAGAAAATTGTGCAACTCATAGAAGCGTTAATGTAGTTTTCTAAACAGAACAATATTCTGCAAAGAATATCATAACTCTTGATGTTTACAATTATTTGCATCTAGTTTGGTTTTGTTTCTGTTTAATCCCTTCTTAAAGCAACAGGCTGTCTTAGTGTTATGACTGTGTACCAGATTAGAATTTTCCAGCAACTAAAGAAATGACTGAAAAGCATACAGCTTTATGAGAAATCAAGTACTGAATAACAAAATAATCAAACCTATTTCTACTTTTTTTTTTCTTTTTGTTTAAAGTTTTCTTTATCTTGTGTTTTTTCTGAAGTTGCTGGCAAAACTACAATTGACTCAAACTGGAGCAAATCTTAAAACTTCTGATCGTGATTAGACGAACTTCTAATCTAATCACGATCAGAAGTCTTCTTCAAAGACATGCCCATAAACTGCACCAGAAGAGACCAGCTGCAGTTAACAACTTAATGCAAGAACTGCATTAACTGCTGTCTTTAAAGAGTATAATTTCAAAGGTTTATTGTACTTTGAGAAATAAATCATGTCTGCAACTAGAACAAAATAGTTCATTGAATTTAAGAAAAAAGCGTATTATTAAATGCTAGGAATTCTTTGGAAGAAGGAAGAAAAGAAAGAACAACAAAAACATTTTCATGCTTACCAGAGTTTTCAGCTAGCCTGAATTTTCCACAACACAGATATCTTCTCCACTGCTTACGGACATTCTCCTTTGTTACACAATAGAAGATGAAAATGAAGAACCCTGCAAAACAATGACATCTGTGATAAACAACATTTTGTTGTCTTTCATTTCTTTTTAGTTTCTAACCAAAAGTTTTCTTTAATGAAAAAGTTAGCAATTCTGAACACTGAGAAGTACTATTCTACTGAACATAGATGGAAAGAATCATGTATACACAAATGCAAGAACAAACCAAGTCCACAAAGTGAATAAAGTTTCTCCTTTCAAATATGAAGGGAAAAGTTCTGTGCATCCTGAAGATTACTTTGCAACTTTGGAAAACAATTCAAAGCAATGTCAAACAGAAAGTGTGATGTGACACTGGGAGGGTATGCAGTTCTCATTACCTGGTATGACACTGCTCCATCTGTTAACCACAATCAAACCAGTAATGCTTATAGATTTATTACTTGGAATGCCAACTCCTGGAGCATTATTACTGACTTTCCAAAAGTTAAAGGAACTATTAATAGATCACAAAATCATTCATATGTCATTTAGAGTATTTGTACAAAGAAAACATCGCATACCTAAAATATTAGATAAATGGTTTCCCCTTCACAACGACTTTAAAACCTAATATTTTCTATAAGGGATGGGCTCATCCCTGTCTCTTGTCAGCATCATGACAGACTTTACCACTTTACATTCACTTCTAATGACACACTGTGGAACAACAAATCTCCCTGCTTATAAGAACCCCTCCCCTGTTTTAAGAAAGGAACTTGGTCTTTGCATGATTTTTCAGCTGCAGCGTGTCCCTAAGAACATAAGTGTTAAGCTTATAATGAATGAAAAAGAACATGAAAGAGAATTAACTGCTGAGACTAGCACAGAGTTTCACGTATGTTATGTTCATGCTGTTTCTAAAGACAGTTAAGCATGTAAAATCTCACTAGGAGAAATTACATCTTTGGTAGCTTAAATATCTTATCTTTGGCTTTCAGAATGAATATTTGAATATAAAGACACGATTCTATACTGAGATGGTTCTATACCACTTCTGAATACAGTTCTGAAACACTGGTATATATTTACCAAATTGTGGTACTCAAAAATGAACATACTGATGAGAGCAGCGAGAAACGCAATCTGGCTATAATGGAAAAAATAGCGATAAAAAATGATTGCTAAAATACTGACAGAAGGAGATTTCTGCTAGCTTGAGAACTACTAAATCGGGCATGTGAACCAGCAGCACCTCTGAGAACTGCAGCCAGTCTCTCTGAAGTGCAGTTGGCAACCTAAGAACCAGAGACATCTTGACGATACTAAAAATAAGGGCAAAACCAAGGAACTATAATTGCAACTTTTCCACAAAGGTGAAAAATACTCTGAAACAAAGGGGAAACTCTCTGAAAAGACTGAAATCAGTAACTGCTGTTGTCTGCATTAGCCAAGTGTACATATAAGTGGTCTGGGAAAAGAAAAATTGTGCCTGAAAAAATAGGAAACATCATGGTCTATTGGTTACTCACATGAAAAACAGAAATTACAAGTATCTATTAGCTGCTCCAAGTGTCGAGTTCTACATCCTCTTATGTCTTGACTAAAGATCTATGTGATTAAAAATGACTTGTTCTCCATCCGAAACTGAACTTCTCTGGGTGTATGTATGTACGTATATATATGCATGCATACATAAACATACACACATTTGCTATTTTGCTAGTGACAGTTTTGCAGTAACCTATAGTGGAGATCTTTCTCAATACACTTGCTGGTGCTATCAAAAATACATATATTGTAGCAGCCCTTACAAATGGTGGAGTGAACATTTGAGTGCTGCTCTGAATGTAATATTTCCTATTTTATCATGTTGGCCCATAACATCAGAGGCAGATGTCGGTGCTACGGCAGTAGAAGTTGAACTTTCCTGCCAATATCCCATTATATTTTGTTGCTGTGTGACAGATGGCAGCAGAGGGGCACTCTGACACAATGGCGTATGGAAGCGTTGATGAAGCAGAGGTGTGTCACTGAATTCCTCCATGCAGAAAAAATGACTGACTGACATTCATCGTTATTTGCTGAATGTTTATAGAGACCAAACAATGGCTGTCAGCACAGTGAAGTGGTGGGTGGTGCCTTTCAGCAGCAGTAACAGCAACATGAAAGACAAGCCACATTCCATTACTCTTGTTCATCACTGACAAAAGTGCATAGTGGTGACTACATAGATACATGACATTGTTATGTATACATGACTACGTTGCAAAACAGTTTTGCAGGTGAGAATTTTCTCTACTGAATTCTCTGTTCTATTTATTGTGCTCTTTGTTTCCGTGGAAATGAGAGGAGAGGCATTACTTTTGGACTGACCTACTTGTATATACACATACACACACCTTTCTGGTAATACTTCTGTAATAGCTTGATATATATTTGTTTTATTAATCATAAATAAGTACACTTGCTAGTACCCTGTATTAAAGTAAACAACTGTTTGAAATAATGCCTCTGGTTCCTTACGTACTATGGAATCTTGCAAACCTACTGTCATGATTTCTATTCTATGGCCAGAAAACCATTTAGGTTGTGACACACCAAGTAGAGAAGTAGTATTCACAGAGCTATAAATTGAATTTCTTTAGTCTCCCTGGGAAATTATTCCACCAGTAATCTAAAATACATTGAAAGAGAAATTTGGATTACTCAAAATACTATAGGGAAATTTAGGTACACTCAGATAACAGCATGCAGCTACAGTACCTCATATTTATACAAAAGTTTTTGAAGCCTCTGAAATCTGCTTTTGGATATGTCCAGTAGTATCCTAGCATCTGCAGAGCTGCATGCCTTCATATCTATGAAGCTATAAGCTATGCTTATGAGGAGATATTTTAGATACCACAGCCTTGCCTGTCTTAATGGCCCTTTGATGAATGTTACACCTCACCTTCATGCTTTAGTTGTAAGTTGGGAAATGATACCATTTTCACTACATCAATTGTATTATTTTTTTGAACACTTACAATAACTGAGTATTTACAGTTAATCTCTTGACATCCCGTCACTTTCCATGGTATCTGGTTTGCATGTATTTATATTTATATTTATATATAATATGGATATAAATATACTATACATGTAATTAGTTGACAGCCTTTCTATATCTTACTGTAACACAAAATTACAGTAAAGCAGCATAATATCTAATTTAATTGTTAAAGAACTTACCAAATTACAATTTTGTTTCTGAATTATGAAAGTGCCATTTTGAAATCTTTCAAATGTTTTATTCATTGTAGTGGTGGCAGTAAGATGACACATAAAAGCATAAACTTACCTTGCAAAGTGTTAAAGATGGTAAAGAGGTAAGTAAAAACCTCATTTACTGTGAAGAAAGCAAATCCCCAAGTAATTCCCAACAAAAATGTGAGGCCAGCAACACTCCGAAGGTCTTGAATACTTGTTTTTCTCTGAGCACCAAGTTGTTTTTTCTTTTTTATGCGACACAGCTGGATCAGCACAACAATGAACATGCTGATATTGATCAGGAATATCACACAGAAGTATCCCACAGCAGTAATATAGAAGACAATTCTATTTTTAATCCAGCAGCTAAAACACAAAGATAAAGTCTGTCAACCATCAACAGAAAAAAAAAAAAATTGAAATAAATACAAGTTTATCTTGTTTTAATTACAAGTCATTTTTGCTTCATTAGTAAAAAGTTGTGAGGTTTTTTTTTGTTTGTTTTACCAAAAGCAAAGTGCATTCATGTAGGCAGATACCACAAAGCACCCAACATACTATGGAGCTATACTATTGCAAAGCTCTCTCCCTGCTTCCTTCCCTCCCCAACCTTTAAAGAAAAGCAGTTTAGTAGGACCCACCCCTTCCCCTCCCCCTAAAAAAAGAAAGCAAGCACCTCCTTTTATTTAACTTACAATTCATCAGGTCTGGTTTTTGAAACTCTCCCAGTGGATATAAGTCCATAATTATCTGGTGATACTGCCAACACAATAGCCACAACTACTGCTGGTAACCCTAAAAGATTAGACCAAATACATAAGTGAAAATCTTGACAAATACAATATTATAACTTGAAACTAAACGGGGCATTCAAGCTGTGCTCAAGAACACAACTTGGAATGAAACCAGAGATCCTCTCTGCAGCTAGCTCTAGATTTTCTCACTTAGGCAACAAATACTGTCACACGTCAAACTGATTTAAAGCATTTAATAAAGCATACTCAAATTTTATTTCTCATTTCAATTTGAAGAAAACAATTCTGTTGATTTTAGTGCCTTTACTAATGTTTAACTCAAGTGGCCAAAGATGATAACAAGGGCCCGAATCTCTTCATCCTTGAACCAATTACATTTGCCTTGCCACTTTTTGCTAGTAACAGTGCTACCCCAGAAATGCAATGTATATATTCAATTCCATTTATTTTGAAAACAGAACTGATGCCATCTGTCTAGCTAATGGAAATAAGCCATTTTGAAGGGGGCAGACTCTTTACCAAGATCTATTGCGACAGGACAAGGGGAAATCGTTTCAAAATATAAGGGGGAAAATTTAAACTGGATATAAAGGTTTTTTTTGTTTTTTTTTTGTTTTTAATGATAAGGGTGGATGGTAGTTGTCCTATCCCTGGAGACATTCAGGATCAGGCTGGAAGGTGGCTCTGAGCGCCCTGATCACGCTGTAGGCGCCCCCATTCATTGCAGGTGGGTTGAAAGAGATGACCTTTAAAGATCCCTTCTAACTCAAATCATTCTGTGATTCAAATTTGGCTCTGTTATATTTGCAAAAGGAAAATCCATTATTCACTTACATTGCAACAGCCGCAGTTTTCCACATTGCAAGCTGAGAATGCCAGTTGGAATTCATACAGTTAGATTTACTGATAATGAATACTTTGTAGTTGACAGTAGTAATACATAGCAACTATTTTTCTTTCATTTCCAAACTGTATCACCTTTGCAGAAATATTTGGTAAGTTGATACATACATCTAGAATCCAAAAAGTAAAACCAATACGTACCCCAACCAACAATGCAAAACTTAAGAATGTATTTCCGTACGTAGGTATTAAAGACTTTCACAAGTGCAAGATACATGTGGAAAGCTTCTAGGCCCATCCAGGTAAAGGAAACCAACAGAAAATAGTGAAGAAATACAGCAACTGAAATGCATAGGCCTGGTGTGTTATACAATGCAATCCATGAGTCAAGGAGGAAAACCAGGTTGAGTAGAAGTAGTGCAGCACACAGCTGGATTAATATTTTGGACGGATAGTCTCTCCGGATTTTCCTAAAAAGCAAATTAGTGAGATGACAATTGTCAATTGTTCTTGTATCCATGACTTATCTTCTCTCTGGTATTCTTTAGTTCATACGTGTCAAGAAAAAAAATGTGTTTATATATTTTGATTTATATGTAATGATTCTTACATTGAATTTACACATGGGACAGAATGTTTTAACTCGTATGTTAGGTGGCTTCTTGCTACATTACTTTCAAAATGCAAAATGAGTGTTCCTTAGTGCTAACCTAGATTATGCTTTTGACTAGGCTTCTAAAACCTTGATAGAGCCAAGTATTTATTATTGATGGGATAATGAGAGAGTAAACGGGTGCCAAATAAATTCTAGGAGGATTTCCAAAACACACTGTGGAGGACTTCACAGTTAAACCTCAAACATCTTAACAAAATGTTCCAACAACGACGAATTTGTGCATTATTAACAGAAAGAGCACCCATAACTACTGAAAGAGACTTTGCTGTGAAGACTACAGACAATTGTAATTGAAGAATAATGGGAGCTGAGTTGAATAGATACTTACTCAAAAGCTATGTAAGTCACAAGAGTAATAGAAAGAAAAATTGCAGACAGGCCACAGCCTATATAGGATATAAAAGTCAGTACCAATTCTTGAGTAGGACTTAGAGGAGTATTTCCATACAAATTCTAAAAGGAAAAGAGAAGTTGATTTCAGAGAACAAACTTATGAAATGGAAAAACACATACAAACAAAACAAAACAAAACAAAACCACCTTAAAATGCACAAAACAAACAAAAAAAGCAAACCATTTTCTTCATAGATCTTGCAAAAGGTTTGCTGGAACACAGAAATGTCAATACAACTGTGGAAGTCTAATTAAAATAATTTTAAATTGGATTTATCCTAACTTCTTTTTTTTTTTTTTGTACAGAATATACAATGGCCTAAATGTATGAGCTGCAGTTTAATAAACACTTAAGCAATTTTTACTTTAATGGAACTCATGGCCTCCATTCAACAAGCAGCTTAAGGACATCACTGATTTTATGGCTCTTTGCACTAAGCAAGAAGTGAACAGAACTGAATTCGTATTTAATAAGTTGTATGTATTTTCTAAATCCTCATTTGCTGAATATGAGGCATGTTCTAACATTTTCTTGAATCAAGATATATAATTTTTGAAATACCTACCATCAAAACTGCAAAGCTTGTGAGGTGGTTGCATGAACAAACTGTTTCATTTACTCTACTTTCTTTAACAATGCAACCTTCATATGACCAGCCACCATGTCCACCTGTTAAAGAAAACAGCCTTGTAATTGATTAAAGCATACCTTTCTACTATTAATATCAGTTAGCATAACTGAAGCAACATGATATCTTGGGTGATATCAAGTACTTACCATTTTTATTGAAGTCCCAAAAAACACATCTAACTGTTGAATTATCCTGTTTTGGGAAGTAAAAATAAAAATTATAATTAAAACAAAAGATGTTTTACTTAACTGTAATTAATGATCAAGAAATTTGAATTATGTACAAAATACAGGGAAGAATAAATACTGCATACATTAAGTATACCTGTATTACATGAATACTACATAAACTTAAAAGCATAGAAGAGATTAATATCACAGTATGCAGGCCCAAGTGCAAAACTCTGCACTTTGCCGTTTTGAACCTCATCAGGTTCACCCGGGCCCACCTTTCAAGCCTGCTGAGGTCCCTCTGAATGGCATCCCTTTCTTCCACTGTGTCAACTGCACCACTCAGCTTGGTGTCATCAGCAAACTTGCTGAGGGTGCACTCAATGCCATCATCGATGTCATTAATAAAGATGTTAAAGAGCACCGGTCCCAAGACAGACCCCTGGGGGACACCGCTTGTTACTGGCCTCCACCTGGACACAGAGCCATTGATGACCAACCTCTGTCTGCAGCCTTTCAAACAATTTCTTATCCAACAAGTGGTCCACCCATCTCCAAATTGAAGGGATGTGAATTTAATAAGGATGTGGTGGGGGGAGCATGTCAAAGACCTTGCTCAAGTCCAGGTAAATGACATCGGTCGCCTTTCCCTTGTCCACCGATGCCGTTGCTTCATCATAGAAGGCTATCAGATTGGTTAAGCATGGCCTTCCCCAGCCAGCTGTGCTGGCTGTCTCAGATCACTCATTCCTCATTCCACTCATTCATGCTCATTCCTCATGTGATCAAGCATGTCATCCAGGAGGATCTGTTCCATGATCTTCCAAGGCACACAGCTGAGACTCACCAGCTGTAGTTCCCCAGGTCCTCCTTGCTCCCTTTCTTGTAAATGGGAATGACATAACCCTTCCTCCAGTCATCCAGGACTTCACCTGACAGCCACAACTTTTCAAGTAGGATGGAGAGTGGCTCGGAAACCACCTCAACCAGCTCCTTCAGAACCCCAGGATGCACACCATCTGGTCCCATACACTTGTACACATTCAGTCTCATGAGGCCATCTTGGACCTGCTCTGTCCTCACAGTGGGGGTGAGTTTACCGCCTGGTCCTCACCTACTGGTTTAGGGATGCAGGGCTCAGGGATGTGAAAAATACTGGAATCCTGGCTGCCAATGAAGACCAAGGCAAAGAACTCATTCAGTACCTCAGCCTTTTCTTCATCTGCTGAAGCAAGTTCTTCTTTTACATTTACCAAAGGAGGTACAGAGGTACACTCGCTTTGGCCTGTCTCTTCTGGCCAATGTACCAGTAGAATGTTTTCCTATTGTTCTTCACGTCCCTCGCCAAGTTCAGTTCCACCTGTGCACTGACTTTCCTGATCCCACGTCTGCAAGTCCAGACAGCATCCCTGTATTCTTCCCAGGTGACATGCCCTTGTCTCCAGACCTTGTCCACACCTTTCTTCTCCCTCAGCATGCCCAGCAGGTCCTTGCCGGGCCATGCCGGTTTCCTATTTCCTCTGCCTACTTTCTTATTCAGAGGGACGGAGAGCTCTTGTGCTCTCAGGAGGGCATCCTTGAAGAACAGCCAGCTCTTCTCAACATCTTTGTTTTTAAAGACAGCATCCCAGGAGATCTCGACCAACAGTCCACTGAACAGCTTCAAGTTCGCTCTTCCAAAGTTCAGGGTCCTTACGCCACTCTTTGCCAGGACCACATCTCTCAAGATCACGAACTCAACCAGAGCGTGATCATTGCAACCCAGGCTGCCTCCAACCTTAACGCCCTTAATGATCTCCTCTGCACTGGTGAGCAGCAGGTCCAGCAACATTTCACTTCTGGTCGGTCTGTCCAATAGCTGGACCAGAAAGTTATCATCAATGCATTCCAGGAGCCTCCTGGACCTCTTGCAGGTTTGTAAAATAAAACAGAAGGGCAGGTAGAAAGGATTAAAACTTCAGAGCTGACTGGCAGAACAAAATTACATCACTTGAGAACAAAAATTAATATAAACAATAAATAAACAAAGAAGAGAGATTTTGAAAGTCTAGCTGGAAATGAAATGTCCATGCCAGTAAAGCAGAACCAACTGATCTGTATTCGTAGTACAGTACTTCTTCTACAACAACTCTAATGAGGCAACAAAAGCGAATTCAGTCAGACAAAACAAATCATACCTGATTAGGTCTGATGTTCTGTAAAGTAACAGTCACATTTGCCTTCAGGTTGCTAATTGTGAGGTTAGCAACACTTGATGATATAACACCGCTGATTAAAGATGCATTCTTCAAGGACAGATCCTAGAACAATAAAAAATAATCAGATTTTAAAATCAAAAAAAACAACGGTAGAGTACAGTTTACACAAGTTCAGGTATTATGTGAAGTGAGTATTGGACAAAAATAATTTCTTTTCAAATAAGGAAATTTAAAAAAATATTTTATGGCCAAAAAACAAGTCAGTTCAGATTTTATTTTTGCTCTAGCATTGAATTTAAACTCTTACGAACAGAGGATCAAAAAGGTACCTGGAACACACTAGTCTTTTTAAAGAAATTGAAAATAATTCTAGAAGCCAAGTCCAGCTCTTCAGGAGGTAAGTTGGTGAGCAGTGATGAAGGAAGTGTAATTGATCCAAGATTATTTAAGTCATGGACTGCATTAGGGCCAAGAGAGATCTGAAAAATAAATGCAAGAATTATGCCTCATTTCTGTCACTAAAGAAAAATTAAATAATGCCTTATATCCAGTTTAGAACTCTGAAATAAGCATCTCTCAAACCACTGCCAGGAACACACTGCTGTTCTCTCACTTCTCTTCTGCTCAAAGGAATAAAAAGCATCTGCAGGCCTGAAAGTAGTGCAACTTCAGTACCAAAGAACAGTTTCAGTACTACTAATGGCTTATGCTAACTTAAGCTATTTCATTCTCTGAGAGGACACAGTGTGCCAGTATTTGTCCACAACTTTCCATCTTTCCTCACGTAAGCCTCCATGGGTTGTACTGTCCAAATCAGAACTTCCTTAACCTGAACAGAAGCTTTTGAGTGAGAGAAAGCATATCCAAACTTTCTAAGCACTTTTTTTCTTGGCAAGACCAACTACTCATGAGTGACAATTGTACGAATGTCATTACTCAAGCAGTGTAGTAAGTTGTTTCCTGGCACTGACAATTTCCTGCAATTAATCTTCTCACATATGTGACAACAGCCCTTGACAAGCACAGACAGGGTAGGTGATTAAATGACTCATGATTCTGGGTTCTTGTGACACATTCCAAGCACTTTGGTATTCTCACTGTGCCCTCTAACAGCTTATTAGCGAAATGCCAGTTTCTACTAACTCAGTTGCTTATTTAGCCCATAACAGAACATTAAAAAAAAATTCTGAAAGATTTCAAAAAGCAAAGTCTTTTTTTCTCTGAAAATAACCTGAATAAAAGATCCTGAACTTTTGACATAAATGCAAAATAAAAGTCATGTTATAAATATAAAGAAGATAAATATTATAACACAAACACTTTAAACATGAACTTAGGAAATTTCATGAAGTTTAGAATTATCATTGTCCTACCTGGAGATCAGATGAATCCTGGACAGCAAAAGACATTTGGTTGGAACGGATGCTATTGGTTTTGACAACTGCCAGAGCCAAGGATGGGGAGGAAAAATCAGCAGACATTGTTGAAAAGTTCAGTTTTAAGCCAATATAATCCACTACTTTTATAATTCTGTTAAGAAAAAGAGATGCTTAGTATTACCAAGCACAAAGTTGCGATTATGGAGCAGCAATCCAAAAACAATGTAAAATGCAACTTACTCTTCTCACTTATTGTGGTTTGAACACAAAAATGTTTTTTTCATAGCATTATATTACAGTACAGCAAGTAACAATATAATAATAGTCCTTTTCTGTGTAAGTAAGTTAAAGAACAAGAAACATTCTCTTTGATTAAGATTATTAAAAAATGAAACATGCTGAGGGTAACTTATGAAGCAGTCAATACAACACACATTTAATCTACTGCCAGATGGACCTACCTGTTAGAAATTTGGGGTGGTAGTTGTTGAGAAGCTGTGAGAACACTGCTAACCTCATTCACCATCCGTTCTACATCTTTTGACTCTACTTTTCCAGCTGCTAAATCTTTTTCTATTTTGGATACAATTTGCTCAGCTGTGGTAACATTAATGGTTGTATATATGGAAGTTGTGTATGTGGTAGCTGACAGTATCTTTCCTGTGACAACAGAAAAGTTGTTCATTTTTGTAAGTATTGTGCTTAACAAATGAAGTAACCAGAAAAATTACAACAGTTTTCTTGAATAAAAAAGCTTACCACAGATACAAGCATGTTACATGAAACACAGCCTTTTTTTTTTCCCCTAACAGCTAGTTTGCAGATAGCAATACTTAAGAGCCTTAGGAAAATATAGAGCAAGGTTTCAAATAGTCACCATTGACCATACTTTATACTGATTATAAAATCACCATAAGTGATGCTAATCTATTATTTAGAATTTTTAGCTACTGGGTGCCTGCAAGAAGGAGGAAATCAGGAGAAAACCAGAAAACCTAACTACTATAGTTAACAAAATATTGTAGCGTGAGGTACCACTCATCATAGCCAGAGGCATCAGAACATGTTCTAAAATGAGTACAGAGATTTTGAAAGTTGTGTCAGGCTTGTCATGGTAATTAGAAGATGATAGCTAAGACACAACCAAAATCTTGTTTAAAAAAACTGAAAGCAAATTCAGTATATGGATTTCAAATTAAAAGATATTTTTTATTTGTCATGTTTACCTGTGCTTCCGTTCGGCAGGCTACCATGGCCACCAGCAGTAGAATGAGGATGAGATGCTGAGACAGAATGTTTGACAGGACTAACAGTAGGGGTTATTGAGAAAGGAGTAAGGGGAAGAACAGGTGCTGTAGTAATGTTTCTGTTATCAGAAATGGGTTGGGTTGAATCTGTAGAAAGAGGAATCTGTGCAAAAGAGCTGGTGGTAGTTTCAAAAGGTGGAATTGCTATTGGAGGTTTGGGAGGAAGCTCAGAAGGGGAAACTGCAGAAGGTTTAGTGAAATTTACAGCAGGAGAAATTATTGTGATAGGTTTGCTAATATATGTAGCATCAGATTTAATTGAGAGAGCAACATTGGAAATAGATTTTGTTGCAGGTATGGAAGAGAGAACTGTAGTGACAGATTTATTAAAAGCTATGGAGGGAAAAGTAGCCATGATTTGCTGAGCAAAAGACTCAGTAGAGGAATATGTAGTGGTATCAGTAGTGGCAGACAAAGAAGTTGTAGTGGTAAAAGTTTCAGAGAGAGGATTTGCAGTGGAAGATGTGGAGAGGGTTTCAGAAAATGAATTTTCTGTGAATGGGGGGATCAGTGGTCTAATTGGGGGTGTTCGTTTTGCAGAAACCACAGTGGGGGAAAGAAAAGCACTAGATTTGAGGGAAGAGAAAGCACTCTTTTTATGAGGAGGAGAATGAGAAGATGGAATCCATATGGGATGAGGCGGCAATTCTATAGTACTGTTAAAAAAAAAGAGCACATAAATACATGTTAAATTTAACATTATTTATATTTTAAAGAAAATTAGCTATAATATAAGAATATATATGAATCACGTGGGCATATTAGTAATATGCATATTTTGAAAGTCATCAGGTCATTTCTCATGCCCTAGTGACAAACAGTACTTCTGTAACATTTTGCGGCTTCATGCATTCTATTTTGCTATAGTTGTTAACTATTAAGTCCACATGATACCCTTTCATTTTGTCTTTTTTGGACATAATTCTGAACTCAAAAGCTTCTGGCACCACAGGAAAAAAAAAACAAAAGAAAAAAGAAAGTGAGGAGAAGGAGGGACAGGAAGGAAAGAGAATGGAACTATACAGGAAGATTGTGCTTGTGCTCGTGGAATCCTTTCCTAGTTATTATATTGCAACATGCAAGTTCATTCTATTTATCGATTACAAAGATAAGGGAATCAGCATGCCAATCTGTTTGTATTTATACTTACTACATTTTTAATTCTTCAGCAGTCAAGGAACAATACCTCAGTGATGAACAGCAGCACTGTTCTGAAATGACAAGGAAGCATTAACATAGTTTGCCATGAAGCATAAAAACTACTTATACCATTAAACAGGTTATTCAAACAAGAGTACATTTTACAGCTTTTTTTTTTTTTTTTTTAAACAACAGTGCATTTTGAATAATCAGTTTTGAGGTTTTTGCTCAATGCTTCAGAAGTTCAGACTTCTCTTTTTAGAGAAACCAGTATGCAAAGCTATATGCTTTGAAACTGAGAGAAAAAGGCATGAGCCACTCCATGCTATCAAAATACAACTAAGAAAACTGAGCTACATTATAAACTTCGAGAAATGCATTTGTGTTTTCCAGTAATGTTACAGACAATACTTTCAAAATCCAAAATGCTTTAACGTAGTCAGCAACTTTATATGTAAAAAAAAAAAAAACAACCCAAAGCTTTCATATACATATCTCCCGCTCCTTCCCCCCAAAAATCAGAAAGTCTGCATTTTTTATGCATTTACATTATTTAAAAAATTTATTTTTATTTAAAATTAAGAGGTTTTTTTTTTTTTTTTTTTTTTTAGGTACTTGGCAGTCAACTAAAAACAGGACAGTTAATCTGTGAGACTGTTTAAAGCGTAACTCACGAATTTTGTCTATTTCTTCTTTCTCTTCTAAACTGCTTATATTCCCTTTCTTATCCAGCTTTATTATGAAATTGCAGTGTGTACTATAATGAGAAGAAAAAGCCTTAGATTCAAGAAATAATTATGTCATTGCAATACATGAATCTAATGACAAATAACAAATCAGAAAAAGCGTTTTTTTCCTAGGCTTTTTCAAATCTGGGGATGTTTCCAAAGCATGTAGAACACTATGTCAGGTTAAAACAAAGAGCAACACATTCATTTGCAGCAGCTTATTTCCTTATTCCTCTACAGACTCTGTCGATTCTTAAATGTGATCCTTCCTAGTCAATGTTAGCCATTAAAGAGTTAGTATATAATAACAATCTCCTTTCTTACTGTAGAGAAACCCCAGAGAGGAATCAGAACACATCTAAGATGACTGTTAGTGTATCCTTGCCTATGGAAACCTAGTGTTCTCTCTTAAGATTTAAAAAAAGTGAGCTTAAATGACTCAAACAGAAAACTACATTTTTTACATTTCATGTTCAGTTACATGAATCCCTATCTAAACGAGCAAACATACAATCAGAATTCTTCCTGAGCAGCTGAAACACATTGGTGAACAAAAAGGGAACACAAAGATGAAGCAAAGTTTCTTTCCAGCTAACAAGAACATGGAATACCAAGCTACTGTCAGTGTATGACACAAAAGTGTGATCTGACTTTCTATCCACTATTATTAGGGGATTTCAATTTTTGTTTGATCCAAAAGCATTAAGATAAATCCTCAAATTCAAGTATATTGGAAGTTCCAGATTTTGTTTCAGAACATACTGTTTTCAAGCCAATCTGTTTAAAGAATCATCTGTTTAGCTGTGAGTAGCAATGAAGTTGACAGAGATTATCTAATTTTAAGGTTTCCAGGATCATCTGTCTAGAGCAGCCTTGCCATTCTGATACTTCAAGCCTTCCAGACTCTGAAACATCTTCTCAGGCTTGTCCAGTCCTGAGCATGACTGGCTTCCCAAACCGAAGAACAGCTTGGGATAAGAACTACTACCTGAAAGGAGGCTGAGACAAAGGAAGGATCAGCCTCTTCTCCCAGGCAACAGCTATAAGGCCTCATCTGGAGTACTGCATCCAGTCCTGGGCTCCCCAGTACAAAAAAGACAGGGATCTCTTGGAAAGAGTCCAGCGGAGGGCCACAAAGATGGTGAAGGGCCTGGAGCATCTCTCCTATGAAGAAAGGCTGAATGAACTGGGTCTGTTTAGCCTTGAGAAAAGAAGACTGAGAGGGGACCTGATCCAGGTCTATAAATATTTAAGGTGTGGGGGGCAGAATGGCGAGGCCAGACTGTTTTCAGTGGTGAGTGGAGACAGGACAAGGGGAAACGGCCGGAAACTGCAGCATAGGAAGTTCTGCACAAATGTGCGCAAGAACTTCTTTACAGTGAGGTGACGGAGCACTGGAACAGGCTGCCCAGGGAGGTGGTGGAGTCTCCTTCTCTGCAGATGTTCAAGACCTGCCTGGATGCCTACCTGTGCGACCTGCTGTAGGGAACCTGCTTTGGCAGGGGGGTTGGACTCGATGATCTCTGGAGGTCCCTTCCAACCCCTACAATTCTGTGGTTCTGTGATTGGACAAGAGGTGACGGCCTCAAGTTGTGCCAGGGAAAGATCAGGATGGGAATTAGAAAAATTTCTTCACAGAAAGAGAGGTGAGGCAGTGGCACAGGATGCCCAAGGAGGTGGTAGAGTCACTGTGCTTGGAGGTGTTCAAGAAACAGATATATGTGCTACTTAGGGACATGGTCATGGTTTAGCAGATAGTGCTGGTGTTAAGTGGACAGTTCAACTAGATGATTATAGAGATCTTTTCCAAACAACAATTCCATGATGTTTGAAGTAATTTCCTCAAAAAGACTTAGTGACTAAGAAGCTGTGTGACCCAGCTAATTTAAAGATGAAGGAGAAATATGGCAGGTAAGTCTGTGTTTCAAAAGAAGATTAATGAAAAGCAAAGCAGTTTGGTAAACAAATAAAGTAGATCATTAATAAGATTAATGGGATCAGAATTTCTTTCCTCATTAGCCTGCTTATATTTGTCCAGCCTGTTTCTCAGACTTGACTTCCTAGACAATTTTTCTCTTGTTACACAGCCATTCATGCTTGATACATCACAGGCTCTTAAATATGTAGTAGCTACTAAATATATGAAATTAAAAAAAAAAAACAAACAACAACAAACCTCTGGTTTTCTGAACTGCATTCCAAAACGGATGACTACAACAACAAGGAAAAATAGAATAAAATTGTTTTGTCAGGAGAAAATAGGACTTATGACACTATCATAAATAAATTGAAAAAAAGTATTCCAAACAGTAAAAACAATTAGTAATCTTACCTCACTCATTTCTTGCAAGGTTTTGTTGAGCTCTGATATTCTGTAACATAAAAAGTTACAATTATGGAGGATTTCTAATTATGTTTTAAAGACAATTACAGCAGTATTATGAAATGAACAAGCAATTACCAAGAAAAAAACCTTTTTTAAAAACGACAACGGTTCTAATATTGTACAAACACTTTAAAAGGATTGAACACCTAAAGAATTGCCTTTTATTAGACACTTTGCAAACTACATTTAAAACTGGCACCACAGATTTTAACATCAATCCACATCCTTACAACCTATTTAAAAGAGCAAAAGATAGATCTTGATGTCTAAATGCTAACTTGCCCTTTGGAACAAAATTGCCCATTTAGAACAAAATTTTGAACTTACACTGAAAGCAAATCAGTAGGAGTTATGGCTTTCTAAAAAACCAAACCAAAACAAAACCAAAAAGCAAAAAAAAAAAAAAAAAAAGGGCCACAACATGGTCTTGATTTACAAAGGGAGTTTTTGGAATAGCAGTAAAGACATTCTCTGGAAAGCAGTATGAATATTAAGCATGCAAAAAGGTAAGCAGAATCACAGCTATGGGACACAACCTAGATAAAGACTTAGATTCCTCTGGAAAGAAGGGAAGTGCATATTTTAGAAAGACTGTGAAAGAAAAAAAGTTATAGTGAAATAAATATTGATTTAACTCCATAAATCAGAAAAACTTAGAACCCTAAAAGTTCTCTTAGTAAAATTTCTTAAAGAGACAGACTAAATCTCTGAAATTAAGACAATTTATTCATGAAGAGCAACAGTCAAATTGACCTACTCAATAATCCACAGTTCACATTCTCAGGTACCGCTACTATTATTATCGTCTTAATCATTATCATTATTATTATTACTGAGATCATCAGCTTATAAACAAGGCATTCAGGCCTTGTTAAAGCCCAATGAACCTGAAGGACCTGAAATGTAATCAGTAAACATAGTATTTCTTTAAACAAACTCCAGGGGTATATAAAACAAAATGAAGACTGTTCTAATCAATACAAACTTTGTGTTAAAGAAAAATAGTTCACATTTCCTGACATTTCTAAATTATCAAGTACAGGAATAATGCAAAGTGAAGAGTCTGCTAATTACATGAAAAGTCTTAATGTTTTTGAAATATGGCAAAGATTTCAAGTTTACCTCAGTTCTTGTAAGGTTGAGGCTGGAATTGGAATAAAGCCTGAAACTTGATTGTCAACGGTTTTGTTATTAATCTGTTAGAAAGAAAGATACCAATGCTAAATAAAACAAGTGAACTTTAGCATTAGAATAAACTCACATTCACCTCACTCATTTAAACAGAAACACATTTGGAAAGCCCAAAGAAAATCTGCACCCTTTCCCATAAATACACTTCAGTTTATATTTATTATGCCTGTGTTGTCACAACTTAAGGAATTGCTTCATCTAGAATACACCTAATTTAAGGGTTCAACTTGTGAATGATAAAGGAAAGAGGATAGCGACCTCACCACACATCACACTGGAGAAACAGGAAGTTGGCTCAATCTGCAATAGCAATCTTAGACCAGAAACTGAATAAACTTTCAACTAAAGTGATAGTGCAGCAATTGGACAAGCTACATAAATGCTGTAACAAAAATAGTCTCCCAGTAGAATCCTGGGAGTTAGAGCCAAGAACTGAGGAGAAACACATATGTCTGCTCTTGCCTCTAGGATGGAGAGAGTACAAAGGTTGATCTAAAAGTCCTTTATAGACCTGCATTCTTATACTTTGTTTTCCACCATTACCTGTTATTTCTACATTTAAAGCAGTGAGCATCTTAATGAAAACATCATCTAACAGTTATGGTATTCACATTACCACAGAAATATTCTGTTAAAAGTAAAACAGCTTCCAGAGACAGAAATCTACTTCTTCTAATAGCTGTAGACATAATGTTCAATACAGCAGGATGGTTTCAGGAGATGTTATCACTACGGAAACAGAATACAACACAGATGTGGCTCTTGCTTTCGAGATACTGGGGCCTACCCCTGCCCAAACTCACTGCTCAGTTGAGTTGCAGTGGCTCTCTGTGGTGACTGCTGACAACTATCAGGCTTGCAAAGATTGACATGTAAAATCATAGACTGAGTGTAGACACAGATGTAGAAGAGAAAGGTACAAGGAACCATTAACAAGCTCCTTTGTTTCCCATCCACAACAACCGAATAGTCTTAACTGCCACCAGAAAGATGCCCTATTTCAGAGTGTCTCAACATGGATTAGTTTCAGGGTGCAATCTAACCTAATTTATGCTCAAACTGTCAATATCTAATGATGCTAGCTTTCTCAATTACCTCAATTCATCTCCAAGGAATTTAGTTGTAGCTAGGCTGTTTAGACCGCTCTGCATACTTCCCAGGTTTACCTCCCTCTTTTCAGTGATTAAATAGAGAATAACGACCCTTGCTATAGTAAGTTTACTTTCTTACACTTATAAACAAGTGTTGTGTGTCTAAATTTTAAGAGAGAGTATTACTGTACGTAAATTAAACCATAAATACTATAATAAGAATCATGTTATGATACTAAGCATCTTATGCAATTTAGGCACAGACAAAGAAACTGATTTCAACCTTCCTTTTAAAAAAGTTTTACAAGAGAAAACACTTACTACTTCTATATTTAATGATGTGTTACTTTCTTCTTTTGGATGAAGTTCTACCTTGCCCACATAGAACACTAAAACCAAAACAAATAAAGGTATAAGAAAATAAAAACTTAACATGGCGTAACTTCGTGATGTAAAATAACTTGAGAATTAAAAAAACAACAACACAGTCTTATGTTAGAATGCAAGGGAAATAAGAACACTTAAAATAGCTTTTTGGAACACTCAGTGTTTTTGCAATAGTTCTATCTCTTCTCTCACTGTTTCCGTAAATAAACTAGACTCATACCCGTCTCTGAACTTCACTGTTCTCTGTATTTTTTGAGTGTTTTGAGTTTTTACAGTAATAACTCTAAACAGTATCTCAACATCTGTTCCTGATACAGAATTACATTTCATAAGGCACACACTAATAGCATACTACTTTATTGTTTTCTCAGTTCCGTAATTCTTATAATCGGTTGCACATACTTTGATAAGGATCAAAAATCTACATATTGAATAGTATTTTTAAATTAAAGAGCACATTTTAATTTATTTTTTTTTTAAAGCTGCACAGAGTTAGCTTGTATATGGCAATTAAAGGTTGCCTCATTACACAGAAAACAGTTTGGCATGATTTTTATAAAAAGAAAGGAAAATCACTGACCTGAATAATTACAGACAGATGATACATTGCATAAAATGGTTTCTCCAGCTATATTTTGGAGGGAAAAAAATCTAATGAGTAAAAGAGCTGCACTTAAATCCAAAACTGACAAACACATTTTGCAATCATTTCCCCGTTTCTTGTTTTAAATGTAAACTTCTTTACATTACACACACTACCTTGGCTACACTTCTCTTGGGCACTCACCATGACATTATCTAAGACCCAGTATTCATAGTGAGACACGTTGGCTTTCATTAATTAATTCTGAGTAATTTTTTGCAGCTGTTTCTCCAGATCTATGTACAGGTAGTCTCTGGTTGGTTTTTTTTGTTTGTTTGTTTGTTTGTTTGTTTTTGCTGTTGTTTTGTTGTCTTTTTAAGTCAGTTTGGTGACCATACACAGTTGTACACATGACAATATGCAACATAATTAAGTTACTAATATATAGGTAAGACTGTATTCTAGTAGGAATGCACATCTGCTTTTTAATAATTTTCTATTGTGTGGTTATTTTCCAAAATTAATTTTAGCAATTCTTTCTAATGAATACAACCAAGATAGTCAAGTTCTAAACTCTCATTGCAACTTTCCAGATGTAAGTACAGTATTTTAGATTAAGAATATAGACTGGCTCCATAAGCAAAAAACAAATGCTATTTTCTCTGCTGTTATCATTATCTAGTTGCAAATGAGATGAAAAATTTTCTTTCCCTTTTCACTTTTACCATTCCTGTGGCGCAAATACTTGCTTACTTTAACTTAATTTTCATCATTTTTATCACCATCAACAATCAGCAATCAGAAGGTATGGATTGCAAGCAGCATGCAATATTCAAAACATTTGAAAAAAAATTATTAATAATATAAATTTGCCTTCCATTTTGTGCTGGGAGCTGCCGGAGAAGCAGTAATGAAAAATGTATCAACACTTTTATTAAAAAATGCACAAAGAAATAAAATATTCACAAAGAACTAAATTTGACAAAATTCAATTCATTACATGAAGGACAGTAACATTTATAAAAACCCAACACATAAAACAAGCACCACAAAAAACAAGCAGCAAGGTCAACTCGATTTTGTTTACAACCACTTGTGTTGCTGAGGATCTTGCTTAGGATCTCTACAAGCCACCAAAATGCACAAAATAATTAAGGTACTTGGAGGTAAAAGAGCAATCAAAAATTGCTACTGTTTCCAGCCTCCAAAGATCATCATATAACATAGCTGCAAACCTCTTGCAGGCCATCTTCATACAGTCAAATTATGCTAGTTGGTATGGCTGCACGTCAACTATTCTATCATTTACTCTGTCTCAGTGTAAATACACTCCAGCTTAACTCAGCACACTCCTACAGACTGGATTTGCCCTGAGAACATCATGTCTGGGTTCAGATTGCTCCAATCTGCTTAAAAGCATGATGACGTTTTTTTTAATAGAACACATAGGTCCTGAAAATTTCTGATATCTTTGTGACTCTTCACATCACTGTTCTGATACAATAACCAAACTTTCCTATGTGTGGATGTCTAGGCAAGCACAAGTAATTCTAAGAAACACAGAAGAGTGTCAGTGGTGATGTATGAATCCTACCTGGTGCTACAGTGGAGTAATAGACAGTGAGGTCAGGAATTTCTGTTTAAAAGAAAAATAAAATTAAGCTTTCTCATTTTTATTTAAAAAGATCATGAAATATGAGTGATAAAAGCAATTTCCAGATTCCACTTAGTCTGTCTTCCCAGAAGTGTAAATACATGACTATTTATAAGGGAATTCATGGGACATGAAAAAACAGCACTGAGATACACCCAATCAGATAGATATTTATGTCCCTATCTGAGCCAGTTACTCTAGCCTCCATATTATTTTCAGTTGAGTGCTGCTTTTTAGGCATGATTTCCATTTGGCCTGTTCTATGTGGGTACTTCAAGTGTTCATGTTCTAAAAATGTATTTCTCTCCATCAAATATGACAAATAGCAGGTTATCTTACTCAGATACAGACATGCAGACCCCTGTGCTGATAAAGGATGAATCGACTTGTCTTCAAATGGACAGATCAGGAAACAAGGTGCAGCGAATTCTCCCAATGGAAGCTTACTGATGCTATTTAGCAACTCATTGCAAGAACATACATTTAACATAACATAAATTTATATTACATGCAATAAATTGTGTTAATCATATAAAATATATTATATACAATAAATTATTAAATTATAAATTACGCATATAAGTTTATATACATAATTTAAGTGTTTTTAAGGAATCTTGTAGAGGTTTGAGTTTTGTAAAATTCTTTAAATACTATCATGAAGTATAAAAAACATTCCATCTACAGATGTACCAAAAACTTCTATACCTGCCCAGTTTGGGCTTCTGTATACACTGCAACATTCTGCGTAAAAAAATATAACAGCTTTCAGCTAATACAATGCATTTTGAAACCCTACCACTCATGGAGACTTAAAATACAGACTGGAGACAACTGCATTTTAAGACAGTTTAAGTAAAGAATTTGGACTAAACAAGTCTCAATTTAAAAAAATATTAAAAAGCAAACTTTCATGAACGCAACACGTTTCCCTTCAGATGTGACTGCACTCGCGCTAACTCTCACCTGTGCTTTCTGCAGCATCATCTGAAGTCATCTCTGAAGAAGAAAAGTCAGTGGCATTAAAAACCATAAAATAAAAATCTAAACAACTAAAAATCTAAAAAAAAATCTAAATCTAACTAAATCTAAGTAAGAGAAACATTAATAAAATCTTGCCTGAGGGACTAATAGGATAGGTGACAAAAGTAACAATAGAGGATTCTGGAAGAAAAGAAAAAAGATATTAATGTAGTATTTTATTTCTGTGTATTTTGGAGAAAGAAGCAGAATGCAACACTTCCACCAGGAACTGAATTTTAAAGATCTAAATTGCCTTTTAGGAATAACTTTTGTGCCCATTACAAACAGCTGACATTAATTTGACCATCTCAGTAAGCATATGAATGCAAAAAGCTAATAACAGAGTTCCTTGAGATAGCTTCCTTTTATTGGCTTCATTCTTTTGGAAGAGGCAGATCAGTTTCACGTATCTAATTCCTCAGCCCAAAGGCTGAGTTCCTGCATGAACTTGTAACACGCAGAAGCAGGGATGATATGCTGGGAAAAGTGTCTCCAAGGAAGCTATTTTTGCAGAAACCATGTATAAATACACTAGCGTGAGGTGATAAATACTTTAAGTGAATGGGAAAAGGGAAAGTAGGGAGAAAGAAGGAAATTAGGAGAACAGAAGAAAATTTAATGATTGCTCAGGATGTGCTTAGAAAGCAGATTTTAAGTGTCAGTGCAGGAATATAAAGTGGTTCAAGGATCACTTTCATCATTCCAGTAAGACAACTAAGTGACTTTTTAAAAACAGTTGTTTCATAACAGCTGGAAATTATGCTTTCTGAACTTCTTTGCTAAAAGCATCACTGCCATTGCTAGAATCAAAATCTCAAGTATGAAAAAAAAATTTCTACTGGATTAGCCATTCCAAGACTTTTCAGATGTGCTCTGTTAATTCCATACCAGAATAAAAGCTAAGTATACTTAGTTCTTAAGTGACAGTCCCAAAGACAACAGCAAGTAAAAAAGCAGCCAAAACATAAGGAAACAAAATGAAAACTAAATATTGACTTCATCTGCATTATTCAGATTGATACTATAAATACTGAATTGGCTGTAGTTGTTAAAGATGAATCATTCCTAGAAAATGATTGTATCTGTAACAGTAAAAAAAGTGTTGTGTGTTTGTGTCTATTGTTCCTTTTCTCTAGAGCACAATATGTCAGCATACTTCAAGGAAAAATGTAGTGGACTCTTCCCATTTATATACAGTCTTTGTTATATTCCACAATATTTTCCTTCTAAAAATGTTGTCATGATGATGTTCATCACCTCCGATCCTGAAAGTTAAATGATGTACACACATCTTGTAGAGTGGGAAGAGACATATGGGAGCTTTACTCATTACAGTGTTCCCCCTCTGCCATCTCTGCAACTGTTCACTGGACAAAAGGCTTTTCATCAAGCAACTCACATCTACCCCAACCTCAATCAACACTGACAAAAGTCATGAGTAATCCAATGAGGGCTGCTATTTCAATACAAAGTAGAATGAAGCAAATAAAGACAAAAAGTAATAATAAAAAAGAAAACACTACATGTTGGACTTCATTTGCACTGCAACTTTTCTGCATTACCCCAGGTAAAAGAAGAGACTGATCTAATAGGAAATAATAGACACTATGGTAGTAATCAGTAAAATCTTGATGTTCTTACCAGAAGTGGATGTTGCAGTTGATGATTCTGAATGCACAGTTTTTGTTTAAGACAGAAAAAAGAGAAAAAAACACCAGGAACACAGATTAGCAAACAGATATAGTAGATCAGATACATACATAACCATCCTCAGCAGCTTTTCCTTATATTCCCCAAAAGTTAACTGTGTTCACCAGAAGAGGGCAACACCTGCTTGTCAGAACAAATCCAGGTTGGAAAAAGGATAGATGTAAAAATCTCTGACAAAACAAACTCATACACATTTGAAGTTTAAATACAATTCAACTAAAGATTATTTCTTCTCAATAAATACTGGACAGTTTGCACTGTGTAATGTTAAGAAAACAAAGATTGTTGTCCCAAAAAAATACAGCTAGCCCCAAAGCCACATGCCTACCCTGAGCGTGTTGCTAATTCTGGGAATGGGAATCAAACGCATAATGCTGCACATGGGTTATTAAGAACCCTTCTGAGACATCACACAGCAACACTGAGAATTGCTGTTTAGAATTCATCCCATACACAATCATTCTCCTTTCAATTCTGAAAAAAGCAGCATCACAAAACATCAATTTGTTCCAAGTTTGAACCTCTGATCTTGATAGGAGTCAGACAATTATTTATATAGCAAACTACAGCAAACTAGCTACTAAATGTTTGATGTTGTCAGAGCGAACATTTGGATCAAAAAGAAATTAAGTGATTTGTTATCTGGTGCACGACTTTGCAAAAACTGAAGCAGGCCTACTAGATAGGTTGGTATTTCACCTTCCTTCAGTCAGCGTAACTAACTCCTCTGGTTTTCTTCTTATAAATCAGTGCTCACCTGCAGGTCTGGTGGTTTCCTCTGTAACTGACAAAAAATAGAAACAATTAGGTGACACAGCTAAGAGTAGAGACTTTTGCAACAGAAAGCAAAATCAAACTAAAAAGAATATGTCTCTCCTAAAAAAAACCAAACAAACAAACACACAAAAAAACCCAACAACAACGACAAAAAAAAAATAATAAAAGGTAACTTAAGAAACCCAACACTGCCAAATCAAAGCAGAAGGCATTTAGCATATTCATTCTCCCTAAGGATTCCACGGCCAGACTTTCAAATTACAGTTTGGTCCTAAGAGTAAACAGTTAAATCATTAGAGAATATTTTTTTACTTAGTTAAGCAGGTCTTCAAGTTGCAGAAGAAGAATTAAAATCCCTCAGCTGTCTCCTATCATTCTATTTGGAAGATAAAATTTTCCTGCTCAGAATAGAGAAAGCACAGAGAAAAATATCACATGACAGATCGTGTGTTCAACCTGCCCTCATTAAGCTTAGCCCCTTCTGAGAGGAGTCTCTAAAAAGGAAACTTCTAAATGTCAGAGAAAGATAAGAGAGTGGAAATACCACATTCTTCTGTGACACTACTCACCTACTTCCTAGTTCATTCTTACCTTAAGGATGCACTTTTTGCACATTTGGGAACCTGCTAGCTTCCCGTCATTAACAAAATCTCTCACTTAAATTCACGCTGGCTCATGGAACTCCTTTGTACCCATTTCTTTTCTTTTTTTCTTTTTCTTTTTTTTCTTTTTTCACTTGGCTTATCGCTTGTGTATTTATGGGAGTCACAGATTAGTCTGTGTTTTCCCACTGCCTCTCCACTTCCAGTGTAAAAACAAAGTAGAGCAAATAGCAGCAACCAAAAACGCTATGCACAACCATGCTTTGGTAAAGCTGTTTTTTTTTTGTAAAATGTGGGGAAATAAAATGCTGGTGAATTATTCACGAAATGAGTTTTTACTAACACAGTAAGAAGCAAAGAAATAAAGCAAGCAGGGAGTGGGAGAAGTGGGTAAGACAGAAATGCTACATTACAAACTCATTCATAAAGTGCACAGAATATACTTTGAGAGTACATCTACATTACATAGATGCTCACACTCCCTACAGCCACACTACCAAAGAGCATCTAAACAAGAAGTAGGCAAACACTGCTAGAACTGACATGGCTCTGATAGACCTGTCTCACACAACATCAGAGTCTCTAAATTGGAGAGACACAGATTTGATGGACGGCCCACTCTGTGAATAAGGAACTAGTTGGATGGTCACAATCAGAGTGCTGTAGACAAAAGCACATTGTCCAGGGGGAGAACAGTGACAAATGGCAACCCTTGTGAGTCTGTACTGGCACAGGTACTATTTTAGATCTTCATCAGCAACACAGGCAGAAAGAACGACTGCACTCTCAGCAAGTTTACAGATGATGCCAAGCTGGCGACGTCAATATAATGGAGGAAGCAATACCATCCAAAAGGACCATGACATGCTTGAGAAATGTGCAAACCTCATGAAGTTCAACTTGACAAGGTCAAGTGCAAGATCCTCCATCTGGGTTGTGGCAATCACAAACACGAATACAGACTGGATGATGAGTGGACTGAGAACAGCTCTGCCTGTGGCAAACCAGTACCTAAAAGAGCCTACTTGAAAGATGGAGACAGACTCTTCATCAAGGAGCAAACTGATTGGACAAATGCTGATGGCTTTAAACTACAAGAGCACAGATTTATATATAGATGTTAGGAAGGAGTTATTTGCTCAGAGGGTGTTGAGGCACTGGAATAGGAAGAGATTGTATCTCTTCCTATTTTACAGATGGGCTCAGTGACTGAGGTGTGGATATGACAATTGAAGCCACCAGTCTTGTCTTAATTAATGGTTAGCATTTCATGCAAAAGCCCTTCCTTCCAACCAAAAAAGCCCTGGAGAAAATAAAATTTTCAAAAGGAACCCACCTCTTGAAGTATGTATCATCTCATAGCAAAGGCCAGCACACAGTTTCTGCCCACTAAAAAAAAAAAAAATCTACCTGGAGAATCTGATCTTAAGGTCATTCTCAGATACTCTTGAAGAGTCAGTTTAGACATAGTCACTACAGACAAACTGCTTCTCCCATCCTCTATGTGCCTTCAACCTGCTTTGCAGATTTTGAGAGTACAAGTAATATCTTGAGGTGGATAAGAAAAGCTGTCCAATTACGTTTAGTACTGTAGGATAATCAGTAAGACAGCAAATTCTAAAGCCATCGAAAGCTTTGTAGTTACAAATTCAGTGGTATGAGAGGCAAAATAAGCTAAACGCAAGCCATGAGCCTGGAGCTGGCAAATGCATCAAGTGATGGTGGCATGCATAGTCTGGGACTTCTCTTGGTCACATATCTAACCACAACTTCTCTTACAGCACCGTATTCACATGCCTATTGTAGCTATAGATTATCTGTAAGGAAGACTTGTTATAGAAAAAGGTGCAATACTAAGTTCACTAGCCAAGTATTTCATCAGAATGCCTTCAAATGCTGAAAGTTAGAGGAGAAGTACCTGTGATATATTATTCAATTTCACATACATTTGACCAGTGTTCCTATGTAGTCCTTAAGTGTTAGAAAAGAATGTGCATATAGCCTATTTGGAGAAGAACTTAAGTCCAATCCAAAGTATCCCTAAAGATGACATGAAAAAAGGAAAATAAAATCACCAAAATGTGTGCTAGCCACAAAACCAAAAAGAACATTAATTTCCCTTGGATTGATCTCTAAAGATGAGAACAAGAAAATCCTGAAGCGCATAGAATTTGATTTTACTTTCTTAGTGCATTTTTATCTGCAACACTGTTGGTCTAGGATCATCAAACCAACACACTAAATAGTCTATCCCAAACAAAACATTCCATACTGTAGGGATACTTTTCTACATTTTCTGTAATAGGGAACATTTGCTGAGGATGCAAAAAATTAGAACATAAATAATGTTAAAAATAACAAAAATTTAAAAACACATACAAAATAACATTATTCAGCACTATTCTTTGCTTTTGCTGCAAGAAAGACAGAAGGTCTTGCCCCTTGCACAAGAATCAGGTGTTTCTACAAGAAAAAGCATCTCCATTAAGTAAGCACCAGATTCTGTTACAAACACAGATCTCTAAAAACAAAAGCAGCAAGTCACTTGCTGTCTTCATATAACTTTGCACTGCTCTAACACAAACAGATAGCTGAGTAAAGACTGGGAGTCATACATGTACAGCAGAGGAAACTGCTCCGGTGGTATGAACTTTTATCAACTCATACCATATCAATAAGGTTATCAACTCATACCATTGCTCCATTAGACAGCTACAGAAATTTTACCTGATAACCAACATTATTTGTGTTGTAACAAGCATTATTTCCCATAATGACCTTTTTGGTAATGGGAATCAGCATAACTTTAGCATCTCTGGTCTGCTAGGAGACTAAATTCATTAATAACAGTACTCAAGGTGATGTTCACAAACTAATGTAGCTCCAACAGCACTGAACCTGTAAGCATTAGGACCTGTGAGCTGAGTCTGTAAGTCAGACACTGTAGACGATTCCTGGAAAGACGCACTTCAGGGCCCTGTTCACAACAGCCAATAGCCCCTAGTCCTTTTTGGAAGTAAGTATTTACCCTTGGATTACAGGCCCCAGCTCTAATTGCCATCTAACAGATGACCTCTGTTTTTTGAATTCTAACACCAGGATTGCTTCTTTTCAAAACTAAAGAGGAAATTCACCTCTTAAAGGAAAGTTTAGACAGAAAAAAGACTAATGTTTTGTGTTGTCTAGAAAGTAGCCTTGTGCTTACAGCATTCTTTAGCATTAGAGATATCAACCTACATGGAACAGTCCCTACATGTCTCATTCAAGCTGTCCCAACAAAGTAGAATTCAAAAATCAACTCAGCCAAAGGGAGGGAAAGGAGAAAGCAGCTTTGTACCACAGTGGTCAAGATAGGAAGGGCAAGATTTGGGATCTGGTTCTCACACCATGGGCACAGTCATTCAAGACATGCTTTTTGTTCATTATTAGAAACAAGAGAAAGCCCTTAAAAGATGCACAATGTACAATTATTCACCTACAATAGGAATAATGAAAATATCCTTTTCTTCTCCCTAACTCCAATCTAACTTACAGTCAGTACACCCTAAATTTTTGGAAAGGCAACACCCTCTCTGATTCACCTGTCTTCAGGCAGCCCCTCCACCAGAAGTAAATCACTTTTTCCAGGGTGGAGGACTGAGAAGCAGCTAGAACCTGGCTGCAGATAACAACATTTTGTAAGAACTAAGCTACTGGCAGCTGTTTCTTGCTCCCCTATCTCAGGGGAACAGTGTTATAGATGACTAATACTGTTTTACCTAATATTCCGTGATCTCCTTTAAATTTTTGCAGAAACCATCCTTGAGCACACCCAAGACAGCAACTAGACTGTTTTCTTGGGATAAGCAGAAAAAAATTTGAACTGCCAAGAAATGGATCCTCCACATAGACACCCATTCTGCCCTGTCTGCTGCACAGAGGAGCAGGGATGGAACAGCACAAAGGGTCACATCTGCTGCCCTATGTCTCTCGGACTCTCATCTCTTGATGAGAGAATGCAAGAGACAGTTTGTTGCAGTCAGATCCAGACACAAAACAGGCAGGAAATACTAAACCTAGTCACCAGCAGAAGTACAGACTACACAGGACTACAGGATGAGGAGAAATGGCTTTAAACTGGAAGAAGGTAGATTTAGACTAGGTCTTAGCAAGAAATTCTTTACTGTGAGAGTGGTGAGACACTGGAACAGGTTGCCCAGTGAGGTTGTGGAGGCCCCCACCCTGTAGGCATTCAAGGCCAGGCTGGATGGGGCTTTGAGCAACCTGCTCTAGATGGAGGTGTCCATGGCTATAGCAGTGGGGTTGGAATTAGATGACCTTAAAGTCCCTTCCAACCCAAATTATTCTATAATTTTATATATAATAGGCAGAAAAATGTACACTTACGTGTTCTAGGGCACAATGGTAGAATTTTGAAATAATACGAAATAAAGTGCTTCAAGTTACACTTGTTTTAAATTTCAAGTGTGCCAAAAATGAGAATAGTTTATGTTTTCATACAGAGGCACCCTTAACCACATCACATCTCCCAAAGAGATCAAGAGCAGAATGCAAATGAAAGAATCCCAAGGGGCACCGTGGTGGCTAGATAATAATGTCTCTGCAGGTGGCAGGACTTGGCCGATAACACAGAATGACCTTAGATAACCAAGACCACCTATTTCTGAGAAGATCAGTTCTGACTTACAAATACACACAAACGTATCACGAAAGTAGTACAAACCAGATTTTTTAAGTAAGATGTGGTAGCAAACTTTGTGCTGAAAGTTTTTCCATTAAAGAAATTCAATTGATTCAGGCAGATTCGCAGAAGTGATTCGCACGGCAGATTTCAATCAGAAATGGGAAAGACAAAACGTATGTTCCAAATGGATACACAGTATCATCTTCCAGCTTAAAAATTAAAACATTTCACACTCAAGTGTCAATTCCACTTGAAAATAAATCCTCTTCTAAAACGTTATCAGAGGCTACAGTGCTCATGTATTCTGTTAGTCACCAGTACTGGGTAGCAATGACCCTTCATTTATATTCAGTGTTACTAAGATAACAGCTGCATGAAAACACTTCTCATGAACCTACTCCTGAACAAAACCAAGTGTAGTAGCTTCAACAACAAAATATCAACTGCTAATATCCTACAGTCTTCTATTTACAGAAGCAGACACCTAGAAACAGTGAATGTGCTTCTTCACATCAGGCTCTGTCACTTTGGCCAGTTCACTCCTGTAACCTTAAGAGAAAATTCATGTGCGCTGTTTTTAACTCAGCTTTGATGTTACACAGGTTTTTACGGAAACATGCTTACAATACAGGTTTTGCCAAGCTCTGTTTGTACAAAGATGTGTATCAGAGGCTGAGATGAACCAGAATCTCTTCCCTTGTAGGCTAATTTCCAAAACGCTCCTTCTATTCATACAAAAGAAGACTGAGGCAATGAAAGCAAAGAAATGGGAGGTCAAACACACATTCTGTTAATATGTACAAAGTAGAGCAATATGTGACTCATCAAACAGGCACTCCATAGTTATGTATTCCACATCTTGCCCCACCCCCTTCAGATCTATTTATTTAAGAGCTTCCTTTAAGAGCTTCTAAAGGTTTCTATAGCATTGTACCCTTACAGTTCTTTAAAAATATATGCACTGGTGAAAGTAACATCTTTTTACATCTTTAGCTTTCATTACTTGCTCGGTGAACATAATAACACAGACCAAAGTTTTGGTACTCAACAGACTAGGATGTAGACTGGATGAGTGGCAGCTACATTTCAATCTTCTTCCTGAAGAGGTAAAGCCTTAGAACTCCACCTTTCCTTCTAGGAAAGCTGATTTTGCCATCAGTAGAGTACACAACTCAAGAAATCTTTAAAAGAGATTGCATGAGTCTAAATCACACCTCTGGTTATTCATATCTCCAAATTAGAACAGTCCACATTGAAGTTTTCCACAACCTTGAGTGTGCACACAGGGCACTGATGACTTCCCAACAATATTAAATGACTTTGTTCCCTCAAGTCTGAAAACCTCCTACAGCAACATCGCAGCAGGTCCATCCATACAGGGAGTGTAAGGATTCAAGGAAAAGAAGGGACAACACCTTAATCTTGAAGACTGGACAAGACAGTCTAGAAAAATTAAGATGTCACCATCTAACACTGTATTGTATTCATGCAAAAAAATTCAACTTAAAGTAATAGGCTCTGGATTTCTGCTAAAAGTTAGGGCATCAAAATTTAAGGCATTGATGTCACATCACAAATGAAGTGACAGAACTTTAATTCCAGTGACACTATTTCTAATTATTCTGTAAATCATATATTCGACTTACTCTTTGAAACTTGTAAAAGGTCATCTCTGTCATCTTTGTGCTCCTTGCATAAATGCACAGTGTAACAGTTTGGATATTTATATTTTAATAAAGAATGCTACTGTTTAATATGTAACTGAAATGATTAATGTTTAAACAGTAAATTTCTTCAGTTGTCAAGTTACCACTAAAGGTCCCATGCAAAAAATGACAACAGAAGAGCTTTTGCCCTTGTATTCTCTGATGTCAGAGAATATGACTTACTTTTTCTTGGATTATGTGGAAAACAATAACATCCACAATAACTGTCCACGTTAAAATCTGTAGTTAAATAGGAATAATTAGTCAAGTAGTAAGACAAATTACTCTTTGAATTTGGCACATGGAAGAGTGAACACCTCCATCTCACCTGTTTGGCCTATGTGAAATACTTACATCTGTTCAGCTTGCAAAAGATAGACCGAGCAGATGGGACCCAAAAGTCTTGTTACTGAAAGAAGCAAGAGCCGCATCTTTCACTCAGACCTGAAAGTTACATATTGCTATGTTCCCTGACTCCAAGAAATGTCATTGGCATCACATCACAAACTGGGAAGCAGTCAGGTCCTTTCTTGCAAATCTTCAGATGCACATGATGCTTAGCTACAGCAAAAGTAATGCCCATTCACTTCTGGGAAGTAATTTACTTTAAGTTCTGCACGTCTTTAAGTGTTAATCACAAAAGTAAATCTTAACACAATCAGGACTCTGGTCCTTATTAGATCTAACATGGTTAAGAAGCAACTAAACAAAATTTTGGTAATCTAAGAAATTAGTATAAAACTAAAATCAAAAGAAAATGAATATAGTTAAGAAAAGGAAAGCCTGAAGGAGGGGGTAAAGAAACAGAAGCTAATGATGTGACACTACGTCAATCTAAACTTACTAATGGAATGAGTCATTGCCTTTGAGACACCAATTAGATAACGGCCTACATTGCACAAAGATCTTGAGAAATCACAGAAATCTTGGTAATCTTTGACTGAGCATTTTACAAACAGCTGCTTCACGGGGGTACAAAACGCCAACCAGGTTATAACAAACTTCTTGTTACAAACTTGTCCTCCGGCACAGTTACAACTTCAATGAAACACTTCCTTTTCACTCACTGTGAGTATGCAGGCAGTGTGGCTCTTTGCCAGTTACATTCTATGCAGATACAAAATCAGATCTTTCCAAAGACTCACTGCTATAACACAGCTATTTTAACAGAGCAGAGAACCCTACTAACTGGGTAATTTTTACATAGGAAGGACAAAGGAGGACAAAGGAACTTCTAGAAAAAAATCCACTTGTGATACTACCACCAGCAATTAAAGCTGCCTGGTGTTGTCAGTGCTTTTTCTTTCTTTGTGTCAATAGTACATGCTAAATATTCACCTTCCACAGGCTGGTTGGCTGGAAGGTCTATAAAAAGCACACCAGTAAACTTCTAAATCTGCATGAAAGCTAGGGAGAGCTGCAGATTCTCACCATCTCCATAAACAGACAAAAATGACCAATAGAGAAAGACTTTCTAAAATACAGAAGACAAAATGTTAGACATGTTACATCGACTTTTTGCAATGACGCTACTCTAAAAACAGGGAAGCAGTGATACTTACCACATGGCAAAGAGTTGTCCTTTTCTACTGTCTTATTAAACATCCAATCCTCCTTTCTCCAGCGTACAATACTACCATCTCTGCAGTGCTTGCCAAGATTTATATTTGCTTTATCCCACATTCTGAACATGTACAGCTCCCCAGTCATACCCTGATTAGGTGATGTAGCTGTACCTGGCAGTTTTGAGCAGCCAAGTAAGAACTGCCCTTTTCCAGGGAGAGACATATTTCTAATTAGTTTTTCATTTAGTCTTTTTTTTCCATTTATGAATAGCTTCACTTCCTTATCTTCACTTTTCCACTGGGTACATATTTGGTGCCAGATGTTTTCCTGAAGCATCGCCACTGTTGTATTTATCTGATTTCCAAACAACCAGATCCTCAAGTTACCACGATCTCCGCTAAGTCCAAGGTCATGCTTATTTGCAGAGGGATTGCTGTTAGTTGTCTCTTGGTTGTATACATACGCTATCCAGGGACTATTGGAAGAATTGAGCTTGAGGTGCACACAGACAGTGAATTCTTTCAAAGAAAGCAGAGAAATTCTTGGTGACATAATCCAAGGTTCTTCACATTCAGTCTTAAAGACCGCTTTATATAGTCCTAGGAAATCCTCCTGATCTAAATAAAGAAAAGGTGATTTGCAAAATTACTTCTTTAAAACAATCATCTACATCAATGTTATACTTTCATATATTACTACACGAATTTACTCCTATGAATTTACCCAGGAGTTTTCAAACCAACACATTACCAAAAAACTTTGATTCTTCCTATTTTGTTTGTTTGGGTGGGAGGGAGGGAGGACCAGCATATTTGGAGGCAGGTAATCAATCCTAGCTAATCAAGAAGGCTTCGACACAAAACTCATGTGCAACATAAAGAATGAACACATAGCTCCCCAACATAACGCTCAACCTACAAGTGGGAGAAAAAAAAGAGAATCAGGTTCTGGTCCCTATTCCGAAGGTATTTTGCAATTACAGTAGTGGATAAAATATAGACAGAGTTAGAAGAGACTGTAATCCTTACTGCCATACTTACGTTCTGCATCTCTGAACAGGGTTAGGCTTCTTCATTTTATTTTTTTCAAACAAACAAAAACTCTAATATTCTTAAATCTTTCACTGTATATTGGTTCAGCTTTATCAGGAAAGGTAGAAAACAGCCATACTCCAGAAGACAGTGAGTTTGGGTAACTTTCAGGAAACATGGTTTGGAGTTACTGACTAAATTTAAACCCATCTCGCCCCTATACAATGTTCTCTACCAGGACATTTACTTGCAGAGATAACTGATCTATGAATCTTACATTTACTTAGGCACAGAAATGGCAGCCTGGAGTTTAACTGGGATGTAAACATAATTTTAGATGCAAACAATAAATTTACTGGTAAAAGCAAGATTTTAGACTACATCAACACAAGTAAAACAAGCAGGGTCATAGAATGCCTCAAACAGTAGAACTCGACCATAATTATTAAGTTCTTGCAGACGTCTCAATTCTTCCTCTGTCCCACCGGTACAGGCTTTTGTGGCTGTAGATGTAGGCACTCCAAAGTGGAGACTGCATCTTAAAAAAGCACATTCCAATCGTGCGATCATTATCAAGATTGCCAGCTCTATGATGCACCCACTCAACATCAACAAAAATAAACCCAAACAAAAATAACTCTCATGGGCCAAGTAATGGAGCCGTGGAAAAAGGAAATAGCCTAGTAAATGCTCAGAAAGTGCAAGAGGATGCTAGAATGATAGATTTTGGAAGGCATTACTTTGTCAATATACACAGAGCTTTTATGTACCCTATAGAAAAAGTGATTAACCATGATTGATCAGGGTTGGACAGCAGAAAAAAATTGGTCAGTATACAAATCATGTTTTTTCATTAGTTTCCCTATCAAAAGACAAATTTTGAGGTAACTTGATTCCACCTTTTCTTTTCAAGGTACATCACAGTCATTGTCCTAGCTAGCTGTCAGGATCACAGCCAGCTCTTTGATCATCAGGGATGACACAGGGATTTGCTCAAATATTGTGCCTCTTGGCCACAGAGATGTCAGACTGCTTTTTCAATAGGAACAAATAAAACACAGGAAGAACTTCCTACTGTGGCAACTGTGGTACACAGAATCACAGAATGGCCAGGGTTGGAAGGGACCTCAAGGATCATGAATCTCCAACCCCCCATCACAGGCAGGGCCACCAACCTCCACATTTAATTCTAGACCAGGCTGCCCAGGGCCCCATCCAACCTGGCCTTGAACACCTACAGGGATGGGGCATCCACAGCCTCTCTGGGCAGCCTGTTCCAGCACCTCACCACTCTCTCTGTAAAGAACTTCCCCCTGACATCCAACCTAAATCTACCTTCCTTCAACTTAAAACCATTTCCCCTTGTCCTGCTGTTATCTACCCTTTCAAAGAGTTGATTCCCCTCCTGTTTGTAGGCTCCCTTTAGGTACTGCAAGGCTGCAATGAGGTCACCCCGCTGCCTTCTTTTCTCCAGGCTGAACAAGCCCAGCTCCCTCAGCCTGTCTTCATAGGGGAGGTGCTCCAGTCCCCTGATCATCTTTGTGGCTCTCCTCTGGACCCTCTCCAACAGCTCTCTGTCTTTCTTGGACTGGGGGCTCCAGATCTAGACACAGTACTCCAGAGTAGAGGGGGAAAATTTAGTACAGGCTACCAGAAAATGTTTAAAACACATTTATTAATCAGTTTTCACGTAAACTCACTGATAACTGTTCTTGTTGCTTACTACAGCTTTGAAACTCCCCTTGTAATAGTACTAATTAGCAGAATCCAACCTCAAATCATTCCTGAAGTTCAGCATCTATCACAAAGGTACTAAACAAGGCTACCAAGCAAAGAAACCTGAACAGACTCAGGGTTCAGGCCAAATTGCATGAAATTCCTAATTAGCAGCCAATGGATTTTCACAGTTTGACACTGTAGATGTAGAACAGTCCTAACAGCAATCAACAGAATTACTGCTCCACCTAAAGCATGAATTCACTCATCCAGTTTGGCCATTTGTCACAGTGCATATGCAAAATCTAGCATACTTAGCTAAGAATTGACTTACTAAACAAAATGGATAGGCAGATACGGTTATATGTCAACACTTGTAACACAGGCTCTTCTAAAGAAAAATAATTGCTCAAGTCTTTCACTATTAAATAGGAATTACGCTGAAGGTTTTGAAAGATCGGATGAAGATGCTATTCTTCACAGACAGTATGCCAGCAATATGCTTGCATGACTTACATGCCCTCCCAAATTCCTGTAAGGAATCTTGAGCCTACAGAGATGGCCATAGTGGCTGGTAAAGGAAGTCAAGACAAAGACTTAAAACATGAAGTCACTATTAATTATCCAGGATCCCTTTATATTTGAAGAGTTAGAAGCCCATTTCTGAGCAGAAATGTTAATTAAAGCTTGCAGTAGACAATTTTGGAAACGAACAAATTCTGACAGAGGTTTGATTTCATGTTAGGCATTAAACTAGGGGTTGTTATTGTTATTAATTTATAACAGTGAATTAATTATAGGGCTGCAAAATTATAGTACATTCTTTATAGATGCTTGACACTATAAAGCCACTGAGTTAGAAATTAATTATCAACATTATCTTAGCTAGGCCTGTTATATATGTAGGTGGATGCAATATAAGCAGATGCTAACATTACTTCAAAGCCCTGGAAATTCAGTCAATCATCATTTATTTTCTCTAGAAAATAGTGTGCTGCAGCCCACTCTTGTTCACAGAACCGAGAAGCTGGAACTGGCTGTTCTCTGACTGGGTCATTCTGAGCTTACAGCTAGTTCCTTCGAATACAGATAATACAAACTACATTTGGAAACCTGGCCATTGAATATATTTTTTCTTACCACAGCACAGAAAACACAGCATAGGAGAAAGAATGCTCCAAACATATGCAGTGTAAGAAAACTAAGCAAAAATCACAAGTTGGAGTCAAGAAAACTCCATCCAGTAGAAACTGGGGACTAACTTCTGAGTGGCATTTGCTATATTCAAGCACTTCACCTCTTTCAGAAATGCAAGTTGTTCCTTTTTAACATATTCACATCACTAGATGAAAGTGTTGAAACTAGATGTAGTGCTAAAACAAAAAACATTCATGTAAACGTGTTCTATCAAGCAGTGGAAGAAGTCCTGAAATGTATGTATGAAATGTTCTGTGATTCTGTGATTTTAAATCTCCACGTATTCCATCTAGAGCTAATAGCTAATCTTTATAAAAAGTTTAAAATAAGCTTTCTATATGTAGACTGCTTGATTCTTCTGAATGTCCTGAAATTCTGAAGCTAACATCTGCTTTCTCCTTTTCAGTCACAGTTATATTTAGATAGATGGGGATAAACTCTTCCACATCATGCAGCATCCGCATCCTACATGTTGAAAAGAACACAGATAATTCTTATCCATTCATATTTCCTGGAAAGCATCTTAACTGAAGAAAGAACTGAGCAGAGATGATGCTGACAATGCCAACAGCCTACCAAAAGAAACACTACCAACAAAATACTGTGGAACCAGAAATTGACTCTTGCAACAGTTTATGTCATCTTGAAGGATTACTGACACTTGCAAGTTGTATATAGGTGAAAGAAAAAAATCCTTCTTTGCTTGCATTCTCAAAACTCTAGATATAGCTGAAATGTCCCTGGCAAAATATTTGTAGGACATCTGTCCATATTTTGGGCTGTTCCTTTTGCTTTTCAATCTACCTAAGGTTAAAACTTGATCATTTTAGCAACAGTTTTGTAACTTGAACTTCAAACTCTGTCTCAATAAAAGGTTCATTTTACAAAAATCACTACATTTGGAAAATCGGAATTAGTCTATTCTATCAACAAATAAAACCACCTTGCTAGTACAATGTCATTAAAAAGGCGTTTTTATTAAGTGTGTTTGGTCTGCAAAAAACTCTCATCTTCTGGAGTACAACAACACGCTACAGCACATGCAGGAGCTTCTAAAAACAACCATTTTGTACATGGCAAAAAAAACCTGAATTTTTTTTTTTAAAACTATTTCATGCACAACACTAGCATGATTTATTATCAATACAGGAAGCTGTACAAATGACAAGCACTGTTATTTGTATCTGTCGAGGACCAGCATAACAAAACTTGCACCTGTGAGCTTCAAGAACAGTAATGAATGGAACACAAACTTGCTGATCCTACTTTATCTCATATACAAACATCACCAACATTAGTTACTCCGTTTCTACTAGAAATGACAGGAACTTGAAGTTGCTCGATTCTTTTTCATTTACTGCTACAGAAAGAGCATAGACTGTCAAATTCAAATACATAATTTCTGTTAACATATTTTGGATCTTATCTAGTTTTCCCTAGCTGTGCTCAGACCCACAGCCAAAATCAGCTGTTTTGTGTTTATAGGTGTACTAGGTAAAATTAAAAGGATCTTGAAGTGTTTATGTAAGAGCAGTATAAAACATTTAAAGGGAGGTTCTGACAACAGTTACATCTCCAGTTAAAAAAAATAGCAGGATAGCAATGTTTTGTTATTATGTACTTACATTTTCTCCTCATTCACAGCCCAAAAGAAATTACTACTGATGACTTTTTGTGAAAATAAATACTGTGAACTTAGAGCCCATTTAGTATCCAAAATGATTATCAAATGTTTTAGTTCTTGGTAATGAACATTATTCCCTTTGATTTCAAGATGGCAGAAAGTTGCTTGTGAATACAATCAAGAGTCCTATTCATAAAGACTAGTGCTGATCACTGGAATATCAATACTAGACAAATTGGGAAAAACATGTCTTACCTTTGCCTGCTGTAGCCAAGAACAAATGAAGTAGAAGGACTGGGAAAGCAATCCTGAATCTCAATAAAACGTGCTGTATTCTGCCAACACAGCAGTGCTGTCTTCCCCAGGCAACCATTCTAGGACGAAATAAACAAATACATAAATAAGTCATTGTAACTAGAAGAAAAACAAGCGCGCAGATAACTGTGACAAATGATGCTTCCAACCCAGATGCGTGAATTTTTCAGCCCTGTTACACTACTGGTCATGTGCTGTACACAAATGCACTGTGGAGTATTGCCAAGCCACCGATGTGGGAAAAAGCAAATAAGCAAACGTTCATGTTCTCTAATTCTCTAATTGTAAGTCTAAAGACTCACAAATACATCAGATCATCACCACAAGTCCTTGCACAAGTAAAGCTTTAGAAGTTTATAAGGCAAACAAACATGAAAGGCCTCGTAAACAAAACAAAACACACAGGAGTGACAGCCTGGTGAGCTTTTCAAAAAGCTTTGTTAAGCTCAGGCAGTAAATGGGAAGCACTTGTTTGGTCCCCTATTCACAGGTTCTATTAGCTGACATCTAATAGCAGCATTGAGAACCTCTCAAGAATAAACAAGACTTTGATTCCCAATCCTCATCTCATTCTCAAGACAAAAAAGTTACTGCAAACTTCAAAACACAAAATGCAACAAGCCAATGTGCAGAAAGTTCCTAGAGAATGTAATAGAAAACTGATTTCTCCACATCTCTTCCTAGTGATGGTTGCCTCGGGTGAACAGTAGAACATGGTGATGAAAAACAAACATGCTTTCTACTGTAAGATTTAACACCCCCAAGAATTATACACTTTTATAATGAGATCCTTGGGAGGAAAATATATATATATATATATATATATATATATATATATTCTGGATATTTTGCATGCTGAAATAATTGTTAAGCAAAACATTCATGTGCGTTTTGCATGCATTATCTCTTTAATAAAGAACTTTACAGACACATATTTGTTAGCAATTCTGTAACTGACACTTGAAAAAAATGCATAGCAGTAAACTTTACATATTTATTATATGTATCTCCTAGTGTCTGCCTTATGGCAGACCAGAGCATCCTGCACAACCATATAAGTTTAACACAGCCATCACAGATTTGGTATATTTGTACCTGGTTAGCACTGAGAGAAGTTTAGAGTCGTGCTACCTGCAAACTTTCCTATATTTTTGTACATGCTGCAGTAGGTTTTTTTCTTTACAGGAACTGTAAAATGTACACTCCTGAGGGTTATAAATTCTTGCTAAAGTGAGGGCTAACGTAAATTTTTGCCAGCGCTCACATTAATATAAATATTTATTAGAATAAAATGGTTACTATGGGGTGAACCCTCCAAGTAAGTGCTAAGGGAATATACTGGCATACACATAAATCAGTGAAGTTGCTAAGTAATCAACACTTTGGAAATTGATTAAACATGCATGCAAATAAATTATGAACATATAACAGTGTAATAGAGAAAACAAAGGAAAGGCTTTCTAAAAATTAGAACAGCACCATGTTACTGCCAGCCATCATTTCCAACAGTTACACAGTATATGGTATTTCTAGCCGAAATATGGCCATACTGATTGGATTGAAGAAGACTGATCTTGATGATGACACACACAGTTTCCACTTTGCAGATGCTGGATGCATGCTTGAAACCAGAATGCTCTGAGGAAATAACAATCAAACTGTGGCAAGATCATGAATGACAGCTGCATGTAATAAGAAAGATTTTCAGTCAGTAAATTAAGTAATTACGCTAATTATCCCAAGAACTTGATAACAAAAATTGCAGTGCAAAACGCTGGTAGGTTTGAAGTGTTTTTGACTGATAATTTCAAGGATGGCCCACCTACAGTATAACTTCATGGCATTAAAAGAAATGCACATCCAAAACCTCTGTTTCCTTTGCTTACTCACACTTTCCATTCTCATCTCAAATTAGGTCACTCCTAAGCAAAGCTAAGCTGCACATCTATTCCTTCAATTTATGGGGAAATCTCCTTTTGGTGTGGGAAACCATATTCACAGGAATGCAGCAGACAACAAACTAAACTCAAATTCCAGCATTCCTTGCCATTACTACCTAGAAATGAAGAGCTGAAATATGAATGGGACAGAGCCCAAAAATACTTCACAGAACCCACAAGCTTAGCCATTGGTGCTGGTAAGTGTTGAAGCAAACTGCTTGCTCTGCGTCACATAAAAACCTGATTTGGAATGCCTCCAAATTCTCTGCATTCGGTTTCAGGAGAGAGGCAAAGTTTCTTGTTGACAGAATCCAGTCATAACAAGAACTCCACAGCTATTCAGTTACGAATGCAGATTAATGTTCTCAGGGGATGCACTAAAAAACAGAGCAGGAAAGTGAATAAACATACAAAGGGAAATCCCAATGCAATCAGAACTCAGTTAACTTTTTGCAAGACTTTCGAGATATAGGCTAGCTCAGCATTTGTTCCAGCATCTAGTGAAAATTGCAATTAAAAAAAAAACATTAGGTATGCAATATTACTGCTTCTTTCATTTCACAACAATTTTGTTTACATTCTATTAAGGAAAAAGATTCTACTTTCTATATTATCATTATTTCTTAGATAATGACAAATCCGCATTCTTATCATTAATATTAACTAAATTATTTCATGCTATTTTACTAGTTGACGGACAATTCTGATGGAATTGTCTCCTTCCACACAGAGGGACTTTCACTTGCCTAAGTAGCACAGAGTTTTCACAGGAGATGATACCAAAATGTAATAGGTTCATCCAAATAAACACTGTGACAGGGAATCCACTGCAGAAGGGCAGGCAAAAGAGTCTAGTCTTAACCAGCTAAGAGCAGGCAAACAAAATAGTTAAAACCAAGGTCCATAAGTCTTTCACCTTGTTTACTCTACTGTACCCAGCTTTTCACCTCTGAAAGACAAATAGCATTACTTGTAGTTGATGTTTTCCAAGCACTTCAGTGGACTTAGAAGAGCCACAGGAAATTGGGCTTGTGTTGCAAATGCACTTGGAATGCAGAAGAGACAGGATCTGTGCCTCTGCAACCAGCCCCAAGAGTGTCTGCTTGCTGCAGCCCCACGCAACGTGCAGTGGGAGAAGACTGGACTGCGTTCCAAGTGTACACCCACATCAAGATACCTCGCCTATCTTAAGCCACTCCTTGCCTTGTATCACAGAAGATAAATTTTCAATAGACCGAAAGCCATAAAAAAACAAATAAATCTTAAATACAGCAGCCTTTGCTGCACTATACTTCGTTACATCCCCTTTTGAAAATTACATTCAAGTTTCATAGTGCTCGTTGAAAACGTCTGTTTACCGGCAGACACTTTCTTCATCCTTAATTTTAGCCAGAGCTGATTCTCACAGCCAGTGCATGAGCTGTTGGTAACAGAGTTTGCTGGAAATTCTAACTGTAAGCAGTCATTTACTTCTGACCATGCCATCTACTGCTGTGCTTCACACTGTTTTGTTCAAATCACATTTACTCCATCTGTAGACCTTGAGCCTTTCAGAGTCAGATCTTGGATTTTAAGATATATATTTCCAGATTTATGGAACTTGCTGTTGAGGAGGACAGCAGTGATGAATGGTAAGATTCTGGCTGTTGTTTCTGACAGTCTTCATTATTCAAATCTTTACCAATTGAAAAATGACAGTAAAGAGCCAAAGAAACATCATATTGCTCAGGTATGAAAGCCTCTTAGATCTGCCTTGGATTACTTTCAGAAACAGAAAACTGTGGACTTCTTCCATCAACCCCTTCCCAGACTGGAACGAAACTGTAGTAAAGCTTCTATGTTATTTTTAAATTTTGGCTAAAGCAAGTTAGATGTAATAGGGAGGACGCTATGGTGGAAAGTCTTATGTCACTGAATTTTGGCACATATAGCACCTACCAACGTAAGAGTAGAAGCATACCACTGAATTTTAAATGGTCTTCTATGTTTCTTTTTAATGTATTTTTCCAGAAGACAGTAATAGGATTATTACTGTCTGATAATAGCTTGGTTTTCATTAATTCTTTTCCCTATTTATCAAAGGCTGTAGAATCAAGCACACAGCGTTCTAAGAAATCCAATCACTTTAAGTAGAACATCTCTTTTTCTAAAAACTATGACATCAACTAAAGGATCCATCAAATAAGTTCTCCTGACATAAACCTTTACCACTTTCAAAGGTATTTGATCTTTTTCATATTGGCTTACAGAGTGCAGCAAGCCACTTGGCTGGGTATCAGTCCTGCGGAAAAACTTGTAACTCATCAGTTCAGTTCTCAACACAAATAAATGGGAAGAAAAATTCTTGGAGGAACTCATTCTCTTATTTAGTCTCTGCCTAAGACTAATTTTAGTTTGCACAACACTGGCATTCAAGAGATTTTTCAATTTCATTTTACAATAAATATATGTATAAGGCTGCTTAAGTCAAGGACTGCCCTCAGTTATATTTACAGATCACCCTTAGATTTGTGTAAAAGTATAAGCTGATTCACTAACGCAATGGCTGAGTGGTTAAGGGTTTGAAATCCAATGGGGTCTCCCCACACAGGTTCATAATCTGCTTGTCCTCTTCTTCTTCCTTCCCCTTCTCAGGGGTAGGAGTTTCCCCCCTTACTAAACAAGAGGACATTCGTATCATTTCCTTTTGCGACAGATACTGGCATGGGTTGGTTCTCCGGTTCAGATGCAGGGCCTGTTCCTGGGACTGGAGCAGCATAGAGTGTGGTTCAACAGGCCAAGCCTCTGTGCTTTGCAGTGATTTGGGCCTCTCAGGAATTACAGGATGATGGCATACCTTTTTCAAACATTTTACCAGTTGTTTGAGATCCTGAACTTGTTCGGGGGCAAAGTTCCCAAGCACTGGATGTGCCCACTGTTCTAGGTGCATGCCAATATCTTCCCACAGTCCCTGACACCCACAACTATCCAGCCTCCAGGCAGATCTCTGGGTGGTATTCTTAAACAGCTGTTTAACCTTCAACAAAACCTGAAACAGGTTTGGAAGGTGTAGCAATAGGAACATGATGGTTTCAACATCCCAAGGATATTCAAAATTCTCAAGGGGTATTTTTACTAGCCTGGAGGAAAAGAAGAGGGTGAAGAAGTGAGGAAAAGGGTCCTCCCTTTTCTCCCCTAACAGATGGGCACGCTGAGAAGAAAAGGTAAAGACTGTAATTATAGTTTCCAAGACATAGTTCCTAAAGTACGAAGGTGACAGCAATGCTGACTACAAATAGCAGATTAGTCTAATGACTGGCAATTTTATCATATCATAAACTAGTGTTTCACAGCACAGCAAAATGATAACCTTAATCCAGCCTCCAGAGATGGTAAAAAGCACAACAGGACCATATAGAGCATATAAGGGGTTCTATAACACAACTCTGGAAACAAGTACAAGAGCTCTGAGCACAGAAAAAAAATCAACACAGTGATCAGCAGATACTGAAGTAATGGAATGAATCACAGAACTGAGTTGGAAAGAACCGTTAAAGGCCATCTAGTCCAACTCCCATGCAACGAACGGGAATACCTACAGCTCCATCAGGGTGCTCAGAGCCCCATCCAGCCTGACCTTGAGTGTTTCCAGGGATGGGGCATCCATCACCTCTCTGGGCAGTCTGTTCCAGTGCCTCACTACCAGTACTGGAAAAAACTTTTTCATATATCCAATTGAAATCTCCCCTCTTCTAGTTTGAATCCACTTCCCCTTGTCCAGTCACAACAGACCATGTTAAAGAGTCTGTCCCCTTTTTTCCTTTAGATACTGAAAGGTTGTATCACATCTCCTCAGAGCCTTCTCTTTTCCATGCTGAACAAACTAGGCTCTCTCAGTTTGTCCTTTGAGCACCAACAGGACTGTTATGGCTTAACCCATGAGGCAGCTCAGCATCAAACAGTCATTTGCTCCTTTCACTCCCCAATGGGATGAGGGAGAAAACATCGATTTCATCCTAAGCTTTACATATCAGGTCTCTTGGAAGTTTCCACTGGAGCTGCTGAAACTCCCTTGGAAGCTATGGAGCACAATATTTGGTAAAGGCAGGTTGGCTTTGTTTTGGTTTTTTTGTTTGGTCAGTTTGGGATTTTTTTTCCTTTTAAACAAGCACAGACTGTTTTTAATCGACAGCTCAATGGCCAAACATGCAGTTTGTATCAAAGAAATAAAGCTCATCACTTTTGACAGACGGATACACTGAAGCAACCCATCTTCCAGAGCCCTAGTACAGCTCTGGTAATGAATATGACATCAGTACTCTGCACAGTACAAGGAACTACAGTCACTTTGGCACCTCTGTCTTTATATGGGGTTAATATTTTGGGCTCCCCTGTTAAACCATTCTAGTAAATGAGGTTATGCCAGGGCAATGTTTCTGGCCTCTTTTAGCAGTGCACCTCCAGAGGGTACAATGCCTATGGAATGTATGGAGCATGGTAGAAAAGAGAAGACACCATTCCAAAGACAAGCTCCCTGAACTTATTCTAGCACTATTCCTGCTTTCAGCCCTCACATATTAGATCAGAAAATTTGCTTTGCACAAATACACTCCACATGGCCTATTTTGCTGTTGCCATTTCTACAATGAAGTGATTAGCCTTTCTTAGAAATAAACTACTCTAACCACAATGCTAACTTGCTGAGACAGATAAGAAAAAAAAATGCACTTTCAAATTCAAGTTATATGAGTACTTAGACTGTGCTGTGCGTAAGTAATGAAGGAACAAAGTCCCCTAGACTTCAAAACCTGATGTATTATGGTGTATTATCAAAAAGCCATTCAGTCAACTTACAACCATAATTAATTTGGTGCAAGAGAAACAAAGATATTCAAAGTCTGGTTGTGAAGTCAGAAAATAAATGTGGAATTTGGCAACAATCACTATCAGGCATTCCCAGAAGTCTAATAAGTCCAGGAAAAGAGATATAGTAATTTATTCTCTACAGAATATCAAAGAGATCTCCAAGAGAATGTTTAAAACATTAACATGTCACTAAAATGAGCGTGGTTTTGGTAATACGTGCACAGTAACGCTTCCAACAGCAGCACACCCTCGTAGCTCATTTTCCTGCCAGCTTTACTGTTTCTAAATGTCTCACAACTTGTCAAATGTGATAGTTTCTGGCAAACCTGCTGATGTATCTTTTAGGCCTTAAGTTTTCAATGACTCCTTTAAAGAATATCACAAATGAGAACAAACGTAATGCTTCAGTTGTGAGTGCCTGTTCTTTTTTGGCATCTAAGGCATCAAGTGAGGTACTCATGCAAGTTTCTCTAAATTTAATGGAGTTTAAAAGTACTTTAAGTAGCCTGGAGAACTCCATAAACTATTTCTTTTCTGCACATTGCCTCATCTAGTGGAACTGAGTTCCTATAGTTTTCCTTTAAAACAAACAGAAATAAGTACATTGTGTTACAAACTACAGCTCTTCTCTGCAATACAGTGAGTATGCAGTATTTCAGTAGCCAGCAGAACAGAACCTAGAATGGAAGAACAAAATGCACTGATTTAATAAGGTATTAGCTGAAAAACAGCTGGTATATCAAACAATAATGTGATTTCAGGGCTACAATGCTCATACATAAAACAGAAAAGACTGAGGCTGAGGCCTTCAGCTGCCAAATAAATTTCTAAAATCTTGTGTTAGTTCTACTATATACTACCTGCAATGAAACAGCCCTGAAGGTGATGAAAGCAACACAGCATGTGCACCTGTGGTATACAAGGTGCTCAGCTCACAGCTGGAGACAAATCCATGTGACTCATGCAGGGAGGAGGCTAAGATGCCTTTTTTTTTTTTTTTTTTTTTTTTTTTTTTTTTTTTTTTTTTT